>NC_046661.1:35865318-35891136 GCF_010883055.1 Belonocnema kinseyi | reverse complement strand
TCCAAGGAGATTATGTTGAAAAATAAAAAAAAATTTACCCAAAAAAAATTGTTTTTATACTTCATTCTAAGGACTTATTGAACTACCCTCGTAATATAGTAACACATTTTTGTACTCTTAAGCAACAATTTTTATTACTTTTTTAATTTCTCAACTGCAACTGGTTCAGAACAGTTTTCCTCATACTCATGAATTTTTCAAATTTTTCCCATCGCCCCGTGTATAAGAAATAATGCTCTAAACTTGACTGTTCTTAAATGTACCCGAAAATCCTTACTTTTTTTACATTTTTCAGTTTGCTAAGCACAAAATTTTTTTTACATAAATGTGTTCAAGCTCATTAACGTAGAACACCTTTAGCTTTTAAATGACTGTCTTTTGTTGCGCTAGCATTTTTTCGACTGAGTTGTTAAGCTTCAAAGGCAGATGCCTATAGTTTTCTGATCGTTAGTTGTCACTTTTTTCCTTAAATCAGTTGTTATAAACTTTTTTTAAATGATAAAGTCACTATAGTCATTTTTCTTACAAAAAAATAACTCATGAGTTATAATAAATATTGAATGCATATTCTATACCTATGTCTGAATAGTTTTGATTTATTTGGTAATATTTTAGAGTATATTTAAAGATTCCGAGAATTTTTTAATAGATTTAAATAAAATTAAGGTATTCTTATGATTCTAGGGTATTTTCAAAAATTCTAATGAATTTCAAAGAACTTTTAAAAGTTAAAAAAGAGTTCAAAGTATTTAAATATTTTAGGGAAAAAGATTTCAATGAATTTAATTATTATTTTCATTAATTTGAAGAGATTTTCATGCGCGTTAAATATTTTAGAGTGAAGATATTTCTAGAAATTCGGAATATACGGAACGATTTTACAGGACCTTCAAGGTTTTAAGATATCTTGAAATATTTCACGGGATCTTATGAGATTTCCGAGGATTTCGGTGATTTTAAGAGTTTTTAATGCTCTTAATGTATTTTAATACATTTTCCAGGATTTCAGGAAATATCGCCGTATCTCATAGAATGTCATGGCATTTAATCATATTTTAGTTGATTTTAAAGTATTTATTCAAGACAAGTGAGGTATTTAGTAGGGTTCCAAACATTTGTAGAGTTTTAAAACTAGGTTTTGGAATTCATACTGAATTCTTATTAATATATTCTGAATTTATTTAAATTCATTGTCAGTCTTTTGAATTTTTAAAATTTAAATAATAAAATGAACAAAGTATTGGAAATATTTTAAGGTTTTTTTATCTTTGGCATTCTCAATAGATTTAAAAAATGCAAGATATTTAAAAATATTTTAAGGAATTTAGAATATTTTAGGATAATCTAAAAGATTTACATAAATTTTTTATTTATTATAATGGCATGCAGGGTTTCCAATACTTCGAAATATTTTAGAGTATTCTAAAAGATCTCAAGACATTTTCAAGAGATTTGAACAATTTTATGGAATTTCCAGTTATTTTAATAATCTTAAACGAGTTTTTAGATTATTTCCAATTCGCTCGAAATGTTTTGTAGATATTAGCCACTTTTTTAAGTCATATCTTAAGTTCTTGTTTGGTTATAAATTAGTAAGGTTTCAAACATTTAAAGAGATTTGAAATTATTTTTTGGAATTCGTCCTGCATTCTTATTGAAGTTACCCGGAACTATTTCAAAGTCTTTGAAATTCCGTTGAGTTTCAAACAGTTTTAATTTCATTTATCCTGAACTCTTTAACCTCACCTTGAATTATTAGGCATTTCATCCAATTCTTTTGAATTCCCTTCAATTCTACTAAGTTTATTTCTAAATTATTGAATTCATAGAAGTTTTTTCATATTTTTAAATTGTTTTCAACTCATTTGAATTTCTTTAATTCGCCTTGAATTTTTATGAATTTGATTGAATTCTTCTCATTTACCTTAACTCGTCTTTAAGATGACACCAAATGATTTTTTTGGACGTCCTTTATCATATCTTCCAAGACGTCTTTAAGACAAAGGGAGGACCGGACATAGGACGCCTTAGTAACGTCCTAAAGTTGTCTTTTTGATGACTCGGGACATAGACACCAATGTCCCACAATGACCAAGCACATATAAAGATGTTCTAAGGATGTCCTGGTGCCCACTGGGCAGTTGGTTAACTTCCATATTATGTTCGACGGCAAAAGCAATCAGTAATCGAATTGTGATTAAGCGTGCCATTGGTGCAAAAGTTTCCTGGAAGTCAACACCAGGTCGTTGAGAATAACTATTTGCAACTACACGAGCTTTTCGGCGCTCAAGCTCCCCATCAGAATTGAATTTGTTCCGCAATACAATCTGATTTCTCATTATACTTCGACTGATAGGCCAATCTACCAATTCCCAAGTTTGGTTCTCAATTAGTACACGAAACTCATCTCGAATGGCTGCTTTCCACTCACCGACCTTATCTCTGGAGAGTGCTTCTTTCAGCGATACTTCCGTCATGTTCGCGAAATCTTCAGATTCATCGAAAGCTACTCTTCCATCTGCGACCCTATACTCTAGTGATGCCGTTCGATATTTCAACTACCTGAGTACCAAGAACCTTTTCTTGTAATTCAAAGTCTGAATTGTCAAATGCACGAAATATATTTTCGGCATTTCTTTTATAACTGCATTATTTTCAATGTATCATATTATTATATTTTTGCACTGTTTCTAGATTAGAAAACAATCCCTGGCGGACCGAAGGAACTGAATAGTGCCTCTACAAAGTACCCGTAAAGACCCCATTGGGTTCCTTTTTTAAAAGCTCGAAAAAACAGCAAAATAAACTTTTAAATTATTGAAATTCGGATTCTACGTTAAAATTCCCTATGGAAGGTCACAGAATAATCGCAATAGTTTTTTTTGCAACGGTAACAAGTTTTAAAAAATATAAGACGTATAAGGCCTGTTGACTGCTACACTTCAAACGCATCGCTTGTAAGTAGCAGTCAACAGGCGTTACACGTCTTATATTTTTTTCACCTTTTACCGTTGCAAAAAACTTTTGCAAAAATTTATCGACGTCTGATGAAGTGGATGTTGAAGTTGACAATCTCAATGTGACATTAACCTAAAACTGGAGCAGGCTCGACGGCAGATTGCGATAAAAATGTAATGTTTCAGTTAAAATAAATGGACAAAGTTACTCTGGAGACATGTACCGTGTGCATTGGGGTAAATGAAGTTTAATATCAAATACTTGGCTAATTCCAACAAAAATGACCGAGAATTTGGAGATAAAAATTGCATGGGTTTTCAAAATCAGCTTTGAATAGCGATTAGAAATAGAATTTTCAATTGGTTACAAAAATAATAACTTATTCTCCAAATATGGGTATGATTAATGATAATAATAAACAAATTATTTTTTCCTGATAAAATAAAGTTTGGAGATCGTGATATCGGTGATATAACAGCATTATAGACATTTTTTTTGCTAAAAATCCTAAAAAATACAAAATTTTATATTATTTCTTTTGTGATTAAATGATAGTGATTTCAAAAATATCACTGAACTAAAATGTTATTAAAAATTGTGAATAATAATAAAATTATATTCCAAAACAAACCTTTTACCACAATAAGAAATTAATTTGTTATGCATGGTGATTAACACTAAAACACATCTTCGAATAATAACCTATTGTACATATTAACACAGTATATATGAGAGCAGGATAATCAGTTTGATGTTTCAACTTTTCGAACTTTTAGAAATTTGGAAGAAATTATGAAATATTTTATATATTTTCGGAAACATTTTCAAGGATCAGAATATTTTTAATCTCTTTAAAAATTGTGAAATTAGTTCTTATCTTTTAAACTAACTCGAATTTTTTTAGCAAATAGTAAAAAACTTTCAAAATTACAAAAATTACAGCTATACATTTCCACAAATATTTCATATTTTGTAGAATAATTTTTTTATCTTTTTTAATTTTCTTTAACAAGTAATTAGTAAAATAAAAAATTATTTCAAATTTTTCCAGAAATGTTGAGAAAATATTTGTATTTTCTTTTAACCTTTCAAATTTTTTCAAAAGTTTTTTCTGAAATGTTAAAAAATGTACGTTTTTGATTTAAAGTTTTGCTTATTTCTCTTCAAATAATAAATAAGCTTGAAATATGTTTAAAACGTCGAAAAATTCTGAATATCTTTTAAAATAATTCGAATTCTTCCTTTTAAAAAATCTGAAAAATTGAAAAAATTACCTAAAAAGCTTCCACATTCTTTTTATGAAAAGTTTGTAAATGTGTTTAAATACTTTGAAATCTTTTTTAAATATTTTCCTCAAAGTAATTTTTCAAAAAAAAAAAAGAATCTAATCAAATTTTGCTAGAAAACTTAAGAAAATGCTTAGTTCTCTTGAAATCTTTGAAAACACGTAAAAGGCTTCTAATTTTTTTGTTCTCTATCTCTGAAAATTCACTTTTTGTTAAAAAAATCCTAAAATTATTTGGAACTAACTCGAATAAAAAAATGGGATAGTATTCAAAAATTATAAAAATTGTCTTTATACCTTCTACATTTTTTTCGACCTTTAGAGAAATCTTTTTAATTTTTTTAAATTTTCTTTGACAATTAATTAGTCATAATGGAAAATTATTGCAAGTATTCCCACTCTTTCTGAAATTTTCAAAAATCTACGTATAATTAAAAACCTTGTACATTCTTTTTAACTTATAAATATTCTTTCAATTTTCTTCAAAACTTAAAAAAAATTCTAAGTCTCTATTTAAATATTTTGAAGTTCTACTGAAATTAAAAAAAACGGCAAAATTAAAAAAACACCTTAAAATCTTCCAGATTCTTTTTGGTCCAAGTTTGCAAGTTTTTGAGATATTAATCATCATTTTCTTTAAACCTTTCAAAACGATTGAAAAGCTTTTATATGTTTTGTTCGCTATTCAAAAAAGTTGAGGAATATCTCTCTGCCTCTTGATCAACAATTAAAAAGTAAGAGAACTGATTTGAATAAAAACTTTCATTTAAATTAAACAAACTTTTATCTGTCCATGTAAACGATTTGATTAAAAAATTGAATTGAAACAAGTTTCAGTTTGTTTGAATGAAACAAATAACTATCTCAGTGGATGCTTTAAAACTTCTTCGGCAGTGTAAACTATAGAGGTCTAGTCTCGAGTTTAGATTTTTAGGAGATATATCATTCTTTCCTTTCAAGGTCTTCTCCTAAATGGCTAAGCTCCTCGCAACCCCTTTTTCCGGTAAATGCGGCCGACCACACGGCCATCCCTACACTCTCTCTCCTATTGTGAACGAGGAAAATCCCATCTGGTCGTTTTGTCTCGAAAATCCCATTTGGTAATTTTTTCTCGGAAATCCGGATCTATACCGATACCAGGCAACACTTTTCGATATTTTTCCGTTACGACACAAAACCGAGCGATACAAATCCGAGACTGGAAGGGGAGTGTCGTATCGGTATCCTCTTAGTATCGAAAAATATCGCTCGCCGGCATCACTGCTGTACTCCTTTAAAGGTCTTCCAGGATTACCGGTTCGCACAATTCTAGGTCGTCCAGCTAATCTTCTTGGCTCTGCTTCCTCGTTGGCTCCTTCTACATTTAAGTTCTCGTCAACGTTTTCATCGATAGCAGCTGCTACGGCATCATCAGCTTCTTCCTATTCATCTTCTTCTGAGGAACTGTCATTGAAGTCATCGACCCTTAGAGTTGATTCTTAAATGGGGTTTATTTCCATATTTACACATTTATTTTCACACAGCTCATCAACTACCGTTTCCTGGAACGTTTTATCTGAAAGAAAAAGATCACTGCCTTTCTTCAGCGTGATCCCACACATGAAGTGAACATCTCTGGTAACTTCTACTCTTCTTTCAGCCAGCAGCCAGATCCTACACCCTTTCGACTCCTCTGAATATCCAACGAAAATGCACTGTCGTGCACGTGCGTCAACTTTTTTTCCCTGTTGCTTTATTCAGTGCAAATTCCTTACACCCCAAGGTTCCGCGATAAGAAAGATTCGGCTGGTGCCCCTCCATTTTTCGAACGGTATCTTTCCACTTGAACTTCTGGAAGGACATCGGTTTCGAAGATGACTTGCTGTCGACACGACCTCCGCCCAAAACGTCATTGGAAGTTCAGCCTCAAACAACATACACCTCGCTGTTTCAACTAGAGTACGGTTTTTTCGTTCCGCTATTCCCTTTTGCTGGGGAGTGTATGACACATTGAGTCGCCTCTGAATACCACACTTGTCCAGATACTCGTTGAAGCTATTATTGCAGTATTCTCTGCCGTTGTCTGATTGCACTTGTTTTATCTTCTTACACGTTTGGTTTTCTACTAGATTCTTATAACTTTTAAAAGTTTCAAGAACTTGATCCTTGCTCTTTAAAAATCGCACCTCACACCATCGCGTCACGTAGACTCACACGCGGTTCATTTTTCTTTTACACTGAGCTCTATACTGAGAGCTTTGCTTTCGTTCGCAATTTTTCTCCAATCCTTTTCGTTAATATGCCCGAGACGTTTGTGCCACAATTTCACATTTTCTGCACCGCGATTTTCGGCCACGGTGCCTGCAATTTCCGCACTTTCACGAATGAAATATAAATCCTAAATTCTCTCCGCAAGCATTTTCACATTACCGGTTTCGTCCGCAATCACTGCTTCATGTTTTCGAAACACTACTTCGAAACCTTTGTCGGTAATTTTGTTACAGACATCAGAGCCGTGCATAGGTCTGGTGAATACAATGTATTTTCAAGGTTCACTACTGCGGTATCATTTTCATTTGGTACGGTCAACTCCACGGTGCCTTTGGCTTCTATATGAACATGTGCGATATGCACCCGCTATCAAGACGCTACTTTTTTTCTTTGACTCACGCACGACATCTAAAGCTGATGCTTTAATTTTTGATGCAAGAAAACACATATCTGCTTTGTACCCCACTTTCTTGCACTTGAAGCTCTTGAATGTAGGTTCTGTTTTCTGTCCTTCTCTCTTGCCCGCCCCACTCCCGGAATTTTGCTTCTGCGATTTGTTCTTCTTCTGCGCATGACTGTGACTCGCAATCATGGCACCAGACGAATATTCTCGCTCTTTCGAAAGTCTTGCGTCACTTTCCTCCAGATTTTCTGCTTTCAAAGTTTCGGGGTTCGGCAACTTATTTCGCGATTAAATCGCACAACGAAAGTTTTCAAAGTTAGCTGAAAGACTATACGAGGTGTGTTCAAAAAATAAGGTGACTTTATGGTTTTCTCAAAAAATATTCATTCATTCCCCAATATTTATGTTGTCCCCTTCAAAGTAATCCCCCTGAGATATAATACACTTGTGCCAACGCTTTTTCCAATCATTTAAGCACTTCTGATAATCATTTTGTGGTATAGCCTTGAGTTCTTTCAGCGATGCAGTTTTTATCTCCTCAATCGTTGAAAATCGATGTCCTTTCATGGGTCTCTTCAGTTTTGGGAAAAGAAAAAGTCACTG
Organism: Belonocnema kinseyi; assembly: GCF_010883055.1. Lineage (NCBI taxonomy): Eukaryota > Metazoa > Arthropoda > Insecta > Hymenoptera > Cynipidae > Belonocnema > Belonocnema kinseyi. Next base: position 35,883,637 of record NC_046661.1, on the reverse strand, counting down.
GAGGCCAAATTCGGTGAATATGGAGGCTGAGGCATGACTGTGGTGCTGTTTTTAGTGAGAAAATCTTTCACAAGTAACGATGAATGAGCAGGTGCATTATCGTGATGGAAAAGCCACGAATTGGTTTTCCAAAGTTCCGGACGTTTTTTGCGTATCGCCTCTCACAAACGGCGCATAACTTGAAGGTAATACTCCTTATTGACTGTACGACCTTGTGGTAAAAATTCCTGATGCACTACGCCACGGTAATCAAAGAAGACAGTGAGCAAAACCTTCACATTTGACCGAACTTGACGTGTTTTTTTCGGTCTTGGCGACTCAAAATGCTTCCACTGAGACGATTGGACTTTATTTTCGACGTCATAACCATATACCCACGATTCATCCCCAGTTATAATCCTTTTAAGAAAATCAGGATCATTACTGACTTCATTCAACATCTCCTGAGCGATGGTCATGCGATGGATCTTTTGATCAAAATTAAACTCCATTTTTTCGAAAGAAGAAAATCGCCGAGCACACCAAACCCTTCTAACCTTTTACGCCTCTGCCAGAAAAACAACACGAGCTATATAGTGAAAACTGTGAACGTATGATCGTGACGAGTGTACCAACACAACAAAAGAAAAAATTTAAAACTTGAATGTACGTAGCCCTCGAAAATTGAAAAGTCACCTTACTTTTTGAACACACCTCGTACAACAATAAAACTGTTAAGAGATCGCAGTTGTCCTCTACCTCTATTTCGTGAAGCGTCTAAGAACTTTCGAATGTGCTCGCGCACATCATCACCGTCAGCCATTTTGTGTAACGTTAGCTGTTTGAGAAGAGTGGCTTTTCTAGATGGCCCAGGCGATTGATACATCGAATGCAGCTTCTTCCAGATCTCATTGGCTGTTGCGTAACCTTTAATCTGTTTCATCTCGGAAGGATTAATCGCTAAAACTAAATCGCAACGCGTCTTTCGATCGGCGACATCCCATGTTTTTGCTACTGCTTCCGATGCAGCATCCCCGACCGTTACAGCAGGCCTAGATTTCTCACCACACACATATTCCCAAGAATCACTTTTTCTTGCCAAAGCTTCGAACTGAAGCTTCTGCATATCAAAATTATCTTTGCCAAGTATTTCAATCCGTGCTGAGTACGTAGAACTCATTTTTATACTTCTAAGAACTGATGAAGGAACTCGCAATGGCTGACGCTTCTCCTCAAACACAAAACTTTTTCGGCAGTCTTCCCAGAAAAAAAAACCAATAGAAAGCGAGACGGTTTGAATTGCGTATCTGTCATTTGCAGATTAAATGAATGAAAATATAATCGGTTGGCAACATTTTTAATCGATCACCTGTGTTTGGTACTTTTAATCTGCCATTCCACATTCGTCAAAATGCTGAATGAATAGAGTTGAATGATGGTGTATTTACACGCCTGTTTACTGGTCGCCAGGCTGCCGAAAAGTCATAAGAGTGAAAGAGACATAGAGCGGGAAATAAAAAGAAATGTACCCTCTATCACTTTCACTTTTATTATTTTTCTGCTGGTTAACGGCCAGTCGACAGGCGTGTAAATACACCATGAGACTGACAAACCTGAAATAACTCCTACGAGTATTATACGATTCATTAACCCAGATAACAAACCGTGATGCAGCACGCAGGCCGCACGGAGTGAGAGCGCGATATGTCTATGGGACTAAACCGAAAAAAATATGTAACTATATTAGTTCAATAATACCTTGAACTAATATGCTTCGCCTAAATTAGAACTCAGTAGGTAAAAAAGTCGAACTGAATCTCTTCATTTAATTTGTAATTTCATCGGTTTGAGTATAGAACCAACGCTGTTCTAAAGCATCGAAACAGATACTGTTCCACTTTTGTATCGGGTACGTAACGAAATTTGAATCACAGTCCGTCGATATAGATATACTCGCTACATGCTTTGCTCCGTTCGACTCTGCTGGTTCGAATGACAACGAACAGCGAGGATCCAACCAATCTGTAACGTTTGAATTTGAGAGCACGCGAGATTATATATTTAAATAATTATTCTTTAATTTTTCCCAACACATATTGTCCGGCGCCCCAACTCAGCGCAATGCTCATGCAAAGCTCTTAAGTTACACAGGCGTCTACGTCGACCATTTCTGCAGGGCTTTTTCCGACCGCGCGTGCGCAATGAATTCGTTCACTTGCTTCTTCCAGCCTTCCAGAGAACAGTGAGGTGAAATGAAAAAAGGAGGTTCAAAATAACTTTTAAAAGGCAATTCTTAACCGATTTTTGATATTTTTTTTACATTAATTGAGCAATACATTTTGAAGAGGTTTTTTAGGCTGTTTTTTAAATTTTTGTTTCGTTTGAATTTTTATGTTAAGGCAAATAGTAAAAAAAGTAAATTGTTTTGTTTTGCTTCCTTGTATCTTCGTGAACATTTTTTTTCTCTGATCGGCATCGCTAGACTTTATGCACGGGGAAAGTTGAAAGCAAAAGAAAATATTACATTTTTAAGTTAATTTTTATAAGCAAATTAACTTAATAAATTGCCTAAATTATGGATTTTTCGTTTGAAAACTAAATTTTTCCGATAATGTTACTTGCTATTATTGAAAAGATAATACTTTATTATGAGAATTTATCATTCGATGTTTTGTAATATTTTTATAAACAAATGACACAAACAAATGTTCAGTGTCAACATTTAAAGGGAGAGAGAAATCGTTTTTTTCTCTTTATTCCCCTCAAATCATGTTGCCCGTGATGTATAATGATAGAAAATTAACATGCGATAGTTTTTGTCAATTTTATAAACAAATGATATAAGCAAATGTCCAGTGTGGAAATTTAAAGGCAGGAATAAATCGTATTTCCCTTAATACATTATTGCAGATAAAAATTGATGCTCTCATTACAAATTTACGATGAAGAGTTATCAAAGCCAAAATTATATGTACGTTATGCCCTGGCCTTTACAATTATAATCAAATAGCAGGTGTACGTTTCTGCAAATAAAATTGATGATTTCATTTCAAAATTTACACTGAAGAGGTATCAGAGCCAAAATTATTTGCACGTCATCTATCAAGCCCTTGTAAACTTATTATCTAGTAATAGGTTTATATTATTTCAGATGCATTTAATAACATCATATCATCACAGCATACATGTGATTTATGTGATAAACGTTTTGTACATTTGAAAAAATCTTAAAAGTCATTTAAAAACTCACGGAGGAGACGACAGAAAAAAAATTATTTGTGCTCTTCGAAGCCCAAGAGGCTAATGGCATTGCCTACAGTCTTTTGCACAATGGGGAAATGTAATTCATTATGAAATTTTGTAAATTTGGATGAAGTTTCCAATTAAATACGATAAGAGTCACATGAAATTGCACAAAAGTTCTTATTTTGAGTTGATTTTATAAAAAAATATATTGTAGATGGTATTCTAGATATTATGAACAGATTTTATTACATTTTAGTTACAAATAAAGATAAAAAATTGTTTGTATTTCATATTTCAAATGCGATATTAACCAAATTAATTCAAATTTGCATTCTTGTAGAAAATTATGTAATGCTTTACACTTTAATCAAATGTACTAAAAAAAGCTACCTTTGAAACAATTTAAATTTTATTCAGTTTTACCTGACAATATACATTAATAATCATACCAATATTATATCATAGAATATTGGGTATATTCTATAATACGAATATTAGTAATGCGGTACAATTATAATTATTAGAATTAAATCACTGATGAATTGATGTAACGAGAATGAAGAGAAATACGATTTCTTTCTGCCTTTAAATGTCCACACTGGACATTTGCTTATACAATTTGTTTATAAAATTGACAAAAACTATTGCATGCTAATTTTCTATCATTATACATCACGGGCAACCTGATTTAAGGGGAATAAAGAGAAAAAATGATTTCTTTTTGCCGTAAAATGTCCACAGTGGGCATTTGTTTATGATATTTGTTTATAAAAATATTGCAAAACATCGGATAGTAAATTTTCATAATAAAGTATTATTTTTTCGATAAAAGCAAGTAACATTATCGGAAAAATTTAGTTTTCAAACGTTGCCTTTTAAAAGTTATCAAACGTTGCCTTTTAAAAGTTATTTTGAACCTCCTTTTTTCATTTCACCTAACTGTTGCCTAGAAGGCTGGGACAAGCAAGGAAAGAATTCATTGCACACGCGTGGACGGAAAAAGCCCTGTAGAAACGGTCGACGTAGACGCTTGTCTAAGTTACAGATTCGTTGGATCCTCGCTGATTGTCGTCATTCGAACCAGCAGAGTCGAACAGAGAGAAGCATAGAAAGTATATCTATATCGACGCACTGTGATTCAAATTTCGTTACGTACCCGATACAGAAGTGGAACAGTATCTGTTTCGATGCTTTAGAACAGCTGACATTCAACTTATGAACGTTGCGAGTTCTACATAAAGAACTGCTCCATTTCAATACTTACTTAATCGATGTAATTCGGTATTGCTATAGCGTCGGTTCTATACTCAAACCGATAAAATTACAAATTAAATGAAGAGATCCAGTTTGACTTTTTTACCTACTGATTTCTAATTTATGCGAAGCGTATTAGTTCAAGGTATTATTGAACTAATATAGTTACATATTTTTTTCGGTGTACCGACGCAGTGCCCGCACGACTGCAGAGGAAAGTAACACTTCAACGTTATTTATCACGTTAAAATATAGTCTTGTATATGAAAAATCAGTATGATCAATATATTTAAATTTGTTTCTAAATATGTAAGAAACTTTTTAAAAAATCCATAAAAGGAATGGAAAAACCCATTACACGAGGGAGTCCTTTTTATTAGGACGTACCACACATTATTAATATGCAAGATACCTAAATGCTTGAAAGTTTTATTTTAAAGATTATATTACTTTTTCGATTTATTTTGATGCAGTATCAAGAAGTCTAAATCTTGAGGTATACTTATTTTTTCATTTTTTTAAAATTATCTAGAAAGAAATTTGCTTTATAAATATCTTTTATAGCCTACTCTGGAACACTGCTGTTTAAAATATCGCGCGCGCATGCCAGTTGTGTGTGCACATGGTTTCTCAGATAAGCGGGTCTTGTCCTGTGAGTGCATGTAGCATGATCCAACCCACTGCAGGTCTAGCCACGCGCAAGTAAAAAAGATGCGGCTAATCAGCAACGATACCAGCTACGCCGCCTTGTTGAAGATGTGAGCGGCATTTTCAAATGGGTGAAACGAACAAATAGAAGTTTTTTCAATTTTCCTAAGAATAAAAGTTTATGCAAATACAATAATTTTAAGTTAAAAATTAATGTAATATACAATTATAAGAAGCATATTCTTTATTAAGTTATAATACTGAAATTCTATGATTTGAACTTCGAATTATGTAAACAAGAAACAAAGCGCAGCAGTGCAAAATCAGACTTCCAGCATTCTCACGAAAATGTATTTATTGCATAAAAAAGTTCTAAAGAAATGAATACATATTGTATTGATAGCACTCAGTTCCATCACCATCGATATTTCTTCAAAACATTTTCGTTTATCGGAAAAATATAATTTTCTTCTTTTTGTAGGCGTTTTACGGTAGGACATCATCATACTTTATCTCGAATTTCTGAGAATAGAACAATTAATTGGGATAAAATATTTTTTATGCTTCTTCAGCATCCGCATATGTAGGAAGTTAGTTTTTTTTATTATTTTTAAATTGAAAATTCGATATTATATTGGCAAAAAAAGCCGATTTCGAAACCCTTGGTAATTATAACCTAAAAATGATTTCGCTATTTACTAGAATCTCGTTACCCTTTTCTGAAGAAAACTTTTTCCCCGCGATCAAAAACTGAATGAATCAGGACTAAGTTTTTATTTTTTAATGTAATTGAAGATTCCAATTTCGATCGCAATGCATAGTATAGCCTATCTCAATTTTTGCCTACTCCTTTTCAGCTTCCTTAAAAAAATTCCCATTTTGTTGTTTATCAAATATTACATTATAATACAATTTAAAAAATTTAACTCGTCCAATTATAAAGAAGCAAAAGGCAATGTTTGTTCAAGCACCACATGTTCACATTGATTAAAACCACTGCTTTTTTTCGATAAATATTAAAAGAGGTCTGAACTTCAACACAAACTCTGATGTTTCTTTTCTAACTCTAATATTACATTAGAATAATATAATTTTTTGTATTTCTGAATCGGCCACAATTAGATCAGATGCTTTGGATCATATAAACTTTGAAGTACATTGCAATCGTTTACAAATTAATAAGTTTAAAACTACTAATTATACTTTTCAAAATTAAAGGAATTATATCTTAAGGCCATGTGATGAGTATAACAGCTGATCAAGTCAGCCCTAAGATCAATATGTTTTCACCCATATTGAAAAATAAAAGTTTAAATAACGCGGAAATTTTTGTCGGGAAATGTTAATAAATATTAAAGGATCGTTTGTGGTCTTGCAAAGAGTTGGAGGAAGAGAAAAGTTTATTTATGCAAATAATGATTTTCGACGGATACATTTAGATTTTAAAGCAGAAGTTTGACTTTTAGCTTTTTCTGACGGTTATCATGCAATCTACTTTAACTACAGACCCCTAGAAGTTCGAAGTTGTTTACTCGCTGCGCTAGTGCTGCTTTGACACAGCTGATACCAGACTGATACGTATGTCAGACCAAACATGTTTATTTGCATTTCAAGTGCAAACATTAGTTTTTGAATTATTTGTGCATAATGTTCGTGAGCGATTTTTGTTGTTTTGCCCCACTTTGGTCAATATAAACGTTATAACTAGCCCATTCGCAACATTGCAAATTGCTTGCAGGGTTTGATGACAGCACGGTCGGTATCTCTCCAAAATAGATATAAAAAAAACTTTTTTCACTATTCTAATTATTTAGGACCAGAGACAGATTCTTGCATGCCTTCTATTTATCGTGCCAAACTTTTAACGCGATATCTCATTCCGTGTGGACGTAAGTTGGGAAAGAAAACTTCCACTGGTATTTTCTTCAAAACAAATTTTTTCTCAAAATTTCCACCGGAACAAAGCAGAGACATGGACTTTATTACCTCCTCTTTCATTTCCCAAACTTTCAAAGAGATACCTTATTTCGTTTAGACGTAAGTTGAGAAAGAAAAATTGAAGACCAGGTTTGGTCACGTGACCCTCTCGTCACATGGCCTTAATTACAAAATGAAAACCCATGAAGGAGAAACATTCAAAATTTAGCGTTCAACATTGAAACTCGGAACTCTAGAATTGGAATCATATAAAATTACCGAAATTATTCAATTGCTGATGCATCAATTTTCGATCGTTTAACTTTTATTCTTTTTAGAATGTGAAATTCGATTTGTAAATTTTAAATCGTTTCAATTTTAACACTGCGCAGAATAATAATGCTGGAAGAAGTTTGAAAAATGACACCATCACACCTTTTAATATGAAATTTTGAATGTTTGCTTTTTGAACTACTTTACTATGAACTTCGACATTCTAAATGTCCCAAAATTAATTTAAAAATTAATTTCAGAAAAAACTGCAGTTTCAAGACCTCAACGATTAAAGTGTTTTGGAATTACACATTAAAAACAATAATTTTTAATTAAAATTATAGAAATTTGAAGACGATAAATATGTCATTAATAAATATCATCTTATATATGATCAAGTGACATTCAACACAACTGGATAGATTTTTTTCAGAATTTTAAATATTGGGAGAAATATTGTGAACCTTTAAAGTTTCATTATCCTTCATTATCCCGGTTTTCTCCCAGGCGGGTGATTACCTTCAACTTTTACCCATCTTACAATCCGCTGTTCGTTAAAGGGTTTTTTGGCCTACACCGTTATACACTATGATGCCCACATTATCTAATTTTCGTGAACTTTGGCATGCGCTTTTGTTCCTTTTTTCTTTTTCTTTCTGCTTATAATTGCTGGTTAAAATTCCGTAGTCGTATGTAGGTTCAGGTACGCACCAAGCACAGCAGAACCTTCATCTCAAGTTTTTTGACTAATTTGTCACTTGTCCTCGATGCTACAGTTTTAAAAATTTGAGGTTCCCATGAAAATGTTGTTCCATGATAATTTTCAAAGTCTGAATTCATTATTCGAGCAGCTGTTAATAATTTTTCGCTCGGATATTTCAAATAACCTTTGGATAAGTGACAAATCCAGTCGTTGTCGGACTTGTGTGGCAAAGAAGCTGTATACACGCGAAGTAATTTATCTTGGGAGAATCGCTTTGTCACGTATCCAGCGATATACTTTAGCCCTTCGTCTACAATTTTTTCCGTGGCTATAACTGTTTCAAAAGCCTGGAGAAGATCAAGTTCCTGATTTGTGGCTATATGTTTTTCTGAAGATACCTCTATAACAAAAATAATATTAGATTTAATAAAATAACACAAAGGACACAAAATCACTTTTTACACAAACCACTTCAATTAGATTTGTCATACCATAATATAATGTTGGTTTCGGCCACGGAACATGCGGAAGCATCTGATGTTAAAACGTTCTGCGCCGCTGTTTACAAAAAATGATTAAGTTTTCACACTATATGACTATTGCAAAACAGATTGTAATTTTGCCATTACTTTTATTACTAACCTGCAATCACTGCATCTTCCTCTTCGTCATCGTCCTCTCCCTCTTTCGTTTTAAACTCATCCGAAAGACTGACCAGAGTTTCGTCTTGTAATTCGTTCTCATCGACGTAAAGGATTTTGGACAACTCTTGTAATCGTATAGTTTCTTCTCTACCTTCGATGAGATCCTCCTTGGTTATGCCCACCATATCCGTATGATGTTATGAAGTTTCAAGGTCTTCAGCACGTACATCATCATCTTCGTGCATGCGTGCATGAAGCAAACACTACGTGCGCGTGGGCTGACTATCCTAAAATTATTTATTTATATTAAAGGAGGCAAATAAAAAGGTTGAATTAAATAAATGTATCGGAATTTATTAACAAAATAGCACGCCTATATCGGAGATGGTGGAAAAAAGCCCACAATCGCGATCGACTGTCCTCAAATTTTCATGTCTTAATCGATGATAGCGCAACGTGCGGGAACTCTAGGAACTACGAGAACATGTTATGTAAATTTGGTACCGGTGTAAATATAACCTATTAATGCCGTTGTGCAATTGTCAACTGTTTGTGTTTCGAGGTAAAAAATTGTTGTGCAAAGTTTCAGTGCTAAAAACCTATATAATACGTGATACAATAATGTCGCGTTGTTTTAGCAAGGGCTGTGATCGGGTAGTAGGGCACAGAAAGAGAAAGGTATTAGACGCAAAATTCTCAATATCTATACTTGCGTTCTATTGTTTTTATATTCCTCTTCTTGTTTTAATGGCATTATTCATATAATTGTATAAACTATACAAGCATTATTACTCCGTTCATGACACCAACTGACACTTGACATAACCACACTTAACCTATAAACACACTCGATACTCCATAGCAGACGACAATTTATAATTTTATATTTTCATTGAAGGAAAGCTTTAATCTGGGAAGGCATAAAACTCGGAGGACAGTCGATCGCGAGCTGGTGCCAATCGAAATACATGGCGTGCGATCTCCTTGTAGTACTTCGTGATTCTCGCAAAACTAGAACCGGCACACACAGACGCATTGCAATGTTGCAAAAGGTACGGGGCTAGCCGGCAGCTAGCCGGCTAGTTCCGCACAGTCCCATGTGCGCAGAAAATGTTGGCGTAAAGCAAGAGTGAAAAAGACGGACAGATCTATTTATCTCGTTCACTCTCATGATTACAAAAAATATAGATTGCCTATCTCTTTCACATCTATGATATTCTGCTTTGTGATTCTGTTGAGCTACACCTACAGGACGGCACCCTTATTAAAAAGGATATTTATAACTTTTATGAGCATTAAATGATAAATTTTGTTAATTTATAAATTAAACATTTTGTGCCCCCACTAGGTGCTCATGTTGCGCGCATGTACGCGCCGCAATATTTCGTCACAGAGTGATTGTAAACATGCTCGAATTGTGCCACACCTTGTGCACGCACTTCAGTTATAATAACAAAATGTGGGCGAACAGGGTGAATTTTGGCATGCATGTCATGAGCGCATCGACGTGCGCGTGACGTGCGCGCACGAATTGTTATATGGGATGTGACTCATTTCCCGCATCCCTTAACACCTTTGAAATTTTCATTTCCCAGCTGCAGTTATCTCAAACAGAATATCAGCGCTTTCGAGTTCTTACTCGAAAATATTTGCATTGCTAGCTTCACATTCTGACGCGCATTCATTTTGCAATGAAGATGTTCCGCTGTTAAAGAGAAAGCACATTTCAATTCACCGCTATTTACTTCTAATAATTTCTCAAGATATTTTTTGTCCATTTTTTCACCATTAAATTCAAAAAAGGAACCCAGAATGTGATTTCTGGCTAATTTAATCAAATGAGGAACATCTGCAAAGACATGCACATTAATTTTATCATTAGAGGAGTGTTGGAAATAAACTTCTTGCACTTAACCTCTGTGCCTACACCCACCTGACCCCCATAACCTCGTGTTACTGGCATGCATATCTGAGAATATGGCAACAACTGTGTAGCCGCTTTCTCGCAATTGCTCTATTATGTCAAAGAGAATCTCTTTTTTCATAGGCTTGTCGAAATCGGCATACACAATTTGCTTCCATTTTTTGAATACGCCTCGAGCTATTACTGTTTGGCAAGTTTTGTGCAGTTGAAGAATTTTCTCTTTTTTTATCAATACACAACAGAGGTGATACATGTACATCATCAAAGCTGACAATAGTGATTTTATCTCGTATGCTCAGCTGTTCTCCTTTTTTCTTCATAATTTTTAAAACTTGTTTTAAAACTCCTGGATCAACGTCGAATGTATCTATCCAGTATCTTAATGTTGTTAGCCCTGGTAATGCAATTTTTACGACAGTCATGAAATACTCGTAAGTTTTGGCGCTAAGAGCTCGTATCGAAATTGCACCTGCAATATCTTTAAGATTCCACATCGTTCGCTTTCCAGGATTCAGTAGCATATTCAATGTCCAGGAGTGAATATTTCTTTCATTCTACGAACAATTCCCTTCCTTTTCTCTGTGAGCAAATCTCAATTTAGATTCTGCGTACTCTGCTCTTATTTTGTAAATGTGACAACCTCTCTTCCACAAAGCCTCTCTTTTCACTGATGCAAACCAATTGACGAAGTAATGGTCTCTTTTCCTTTTGAGGTGTTCGATTTCCTCGGGATAGTCACTTTTTACCTTATCAAGGTCCCCACCTTTGGACTTTTCTGCACTCTGCTCCTATAACAGCTCTTCTATATCTCCTGTAACTTCCGCTTTCGCCTTTGCTAACCTTTCGAAAACTTCTGCAAATTTTTTTCCGGATAAGGGTTTTGATATTAGTGCACTTATGGAGTCAATAATGTCATAATTGACATCTGGTAAACCATGTCAGCAGTCGGTACCCGGTGAGCCGTGTTCACTATCGCTATGGTCTGCATTACTCCCTCACTCAGGATTTATAGTTCCTGAAGATTCTTCTGCCCCACCCTCTTGTACATGATTACCCTCATTTAGCGAAAGTTCTTTTGGGGCTGCATCATCACGAAGCTTCTTCATCGGTGTTGTGTTCAGCATAACGTCAAGAAATGACTTTTCTCTAAATAATATGTAAGCTACTTATACTTTTCAACTGCGGGATTTTAAATGAAATGCAGTTAAACTGTTAAATTAAAAACCTTTATCTTTACTTTTATCAATTGTAGAGTTCAAAGATTCAGTTCCAAAAATATAAATCCACGTTATAATTTTGAATGCTCGAAATTAAATAATCAATCACTGAATTTAAAAATATACAAAGTTTTAATTCTTTTCGAAAATTCTTCCATTTCAAGTAATTGTAAGAATTAGAGCTTTCTGGAAAAATTCCCTTTTCATATTTATAATTTAATTTTTTTCGAAAATATATCGTTTCAGCACTGGTCAATAATTATGTTGGAAAAATTCAATTTTCCATTGAGAATTGTTATTCTTCTAGATAAATTCCAGTTCCAACTCAGAATAAGTCAAAAATTGAAAATCCCTTGTACAAATCCGGAATTTAATACTTTTCAAAAATTTTCCGTTTCCAAAAAGAATTCAAATTTTTGTAAAATTCCCTATTCCAATTCATAATTTTAATTTTTCTGAAAAATGTCCCGTTTCAACTTAGACTTAAAATTCATTCTAATAAATGATTCCCTGTTCCAGCTCGGAATTTATTTAAATTTTAACATTACCATTTACAAGAAGAATTATAATTCTTTTGGAAAAATACCAATTTCAATTCAAAATTGGTTAAAATTTGAAAATTCTCTGCTTCAATACAGAATTATAATTCTTTGAAAAAATGTACTGTTTAACTTCAAAATTTTTTTCCTTTTCGAAAATTTTCAGTGCTAGCTCGAAATTTGTTAAAATTTGAAATTCGCGGTTATTCTTCTGAATAAATTCTTGTTCCAACTATAAATTTTTAAAGGAATGAAAAATCTTTGTTTAAATAATGTTAAATTATTTTAATTTTAAATGGTTTAAAATCCTTAAAATGCTTTAAAATTCTATTTCAAGATCTTGAAACATTTGCATGTTGTTCCGAATTTTTTTCAATTAAAAAATATTGTTAAAACTTTTTCACAGCTTCTAATAATATTTCTTTAACTTACTCAATATTTTCCAAGAATGATAGGTGTTTAATTGTTATTTATACATTAAGTTTCAAGAAGTTGACTTACAAATTAAGTTTTATTTAATAGAAGAATTAAAATTTGAAAGTTATTTTTAAATTAAAAATAGTTAACTGATGCCGAATCGCTTTTTACAATCAATGATTCACTGAAAACATTTCTGGTTATATCAGCCAAAATTCTGCTTAAATATGGCCTTACTATTTTTTCTGGTTAGAGTAACCCGATATTTGTTTACACTGACCAGATTGTATGGTTAATTTAACCAGAATTCTGGTTAATTAAACAGAACAAATAGTAAGGGCATATTTAACCAGAATTCTGGTTCATTTAACCAGACATTTTTTAAGTGTGATTTATTTTTAAAAATTTAGAGCGCAATTCAAATTTAAAAATCATAATGTCATTCATATTCACAGTTGATCAACAAAAAATGTTTCTTATCAAAAACCGTCGTTTTAAACGATTCTAATTTTTAATTGCTAAAGTCTTCAAAACTGCATTTTTAAATTCTTTTAATTCAAAATACGCATTTTAAACTGAATGAACTCACCATTCAAAAAGATTACAATTTAACTAATTACTTAAGAAACGGTTGAAATCCGAGTTGGACGGATTTTTTTTCTACAAATTTGTAAGAATCCCGGTCAAAAAATAAATTCACGGTCATTGCCCGGTTTTCCCGGTCCCATGAAATTCCCGGTCCAGCGGCCACCCTGAATACGTATTAAAGAGCTTAAAAACTTTAAATTTAAGTTACTGTCCATGACTCTTCAAAATTTTCGACGGAAATATATGTCTGATAAAACTCCAGTTTCCAACTAGTCACGAACAGTAAATCAAAATTTAAGCAAATACTTTTTCTCACGCACACAGTATAGTGTTGCTAATGAATATTAATAAATTAATGTCTCCCTGCTTAAAAAATCCTTTAGAAACCGGATTGAAACCCAATAAAAGGCCGTTTAGAACCTAGATGGGCATCCACCCGGGTCTAATTGAATTTAAATGGATCAAACTTTATACTGTGCGAGTACACCCGGGTCTTATTGGATACTACTCAAAAATTATGAACGTCGACATTACGGAATGCTATCCGGGTCTAACGGGGTTTCACATGGGGACTTGGGAACAAAAATTAATTATTATAATTGACAAGTAGGGGCCTAATAGGGTATACTTGGATCCTATTTATGATTTTTATATAAAAATTAATCCTTAAAGTGTGTTGCGGTCTCTTACAAGGGTCTAGCGTGGTTCTATCTGTGAACCCTTAAAAGAAAGATGTGGGTGCTTAGCAGGGTGTATATATATGTTCAAAAATGGATATGGATCGATAAATACTTTTAAATTTTATTGCGATTTCTTGTTAAGGATCTAGCGTGGTTCTGTCTGTAATTTCTCAAAACAAAGGTGTGGGTGTATAGCAGGGTGTATGCGGGTATAAGAAGGGGCAAAGTTCTATAAATGTTTTCAAGTTCATTTTGGTCTCATGTAAGGGTTTAGTGTGGTTCTATCTGTGCTTTCTGAAAACAAAGGTGCGGATATCTAGCAGGGTCTATACGGGTTCAAAAAGGGACATGGATCAATAAATATTTTAAAATTTTATTTCGGTCTCTTGTGAGGATCTAGCGTGGTTCTGTCTGTAATTTCTGAAAAATAGGTGTGGTTGTCTAGCAGGTTGTATGCGGGTATGAGAAGGGACATAGATCGATAAATGTTTTCATGTTAGTAGTGGAGTTTTACATATTTCTGAAAATTGAATTAAGCCCCCGTTAAAAAAAATAACGCCTTAAAAAAATCCTAGCCGGAATCGTATTTTGAACATGTTTTCGTGAAATGTTTATACTGTGCGTTGAATTCCTTTCATTTGAAATCAAGTACTGTAGTTACATTGAGAAAATATATGATATAAGTACAGCCTATTATATATTATAATTATATTATGTTACATGTAATTATGCGAATTATATTTGCATAATTTTATCACTGTATTTCGGTTGTGTTTGGCAGAGTAGAAAGAAATATATTGCTTTCGCCAACATCGATAACGATACATTTCTCAGCTATGTCTGATACAAACAGGTTTTCTTCGTTTGTGCGGTCTTCTATCACCAAATTTATCATTTTTAAAAAGAAAACAAGTATCATCGGTTTTCTCGGGACGTGTATATGTAACGGAATTGACAATCATGCTTCCAAAGATACATCTATCGAAGGTAAGGATTGGTTCTTGGATTGTAAACTAATCCTCGTAATTCGGATCACGTTTTTCATGACCAATCAGTACAACATCTCCAAGAGCCCACCGCTGGATGGCTCCTACCACATTTCTGGTAAACAGCGATTCGCAGTACGTTAAACACGTAGACGTTATTGCAACCTCTTGCACTAAGCACTGAAATACATTCTTTTGAACCCTTTTTTTGGCCATTTGGCCGTAAATACCTTTTGGGTTGTGAACACCTCTTTTTAAATAAAATATGGCATTTACGGAGGAAATGGTGATGTTGCCCATATTGGACCACCATACCGAACGCAAGATACTAGATGTCTTAAAGTATGCACATTGTAAGTGACATGATTTTCTCCGCATAAAATTTCAAATACTCCCACAAATTGAACAATATCATATTCAGCTTGCACTAGTTCTTCATCCGTGATAGTAGTTTGAAGCAATGTGGATATGGAATTTACAAACAAAACAAAATGTTGGAGAGCATAATCATCTAAGATTCCTTGTAAACACGGAATACTATAAAACAACAACCACGACCTCCATTCTGTTGCTTTTCACTTGCTTTTGTCTGTCAGTGGTCTTGCAAGTAGGTGTATTTCGTGAGGAGGAGTCATTCTTAATAAACGCTCATTAACTTGAGCTTATTGCATCTTCGATAAACGAATGGGACAGTTAGGGTCAGTAGTCCAAATCGTCCATAGGAGAACTGGTATGCCGATTAGGTTCGCATGTAAATAATCTCTAGAAAAAGACTTTATCATATCGAAGTATTTTAGCTTTGATAAGGCAGCAAATCCTTTTACATCTTTGACCGAATTTTCCTTCTTAGATATACTTGATTTTTTTGTCCTTTCTATCGCAGCGCTCATATCGTTTATATAATCAGCATGAGTTCGCTCCGCTGATGCGTTTTCTTCCAAAAGATAGTTTATGTTGACCCTTACAATAACACCACGGGCAACCATGGAATCCATTAAATTGCATCAAATCTTGTAAAAGAGGCCGAGCGACACTATCTACGCTACAAAGTAGTGGCTTTAATACGAAATGGATAACCTCATCAACACTATTCGTTAAATTCAACCCAACGTTATTTAAATCGTTGATTTGTGCTATAAATGGCTTCAGGACCATATTCATCATGTCTGCGGTAGGTTCTTTCTTTCCCATCCAACGGGGCGACCAGCAAAGATTATCGAAAGCGTCTGTTTCGAGGTAACTCGTTTATAATAATAAAAATGGGCCAGAAAGATAACTTGGAGCTTATGAAGAGCGGTGCCCCATCGGTGTAGAAGATGAATGTTATCAGTTTACAACCAATTTTTAAAGTTTTTTCTCGCAATTTTTGGTATAATATACCATCGTATACATCGTTAATGACACCATCATCGCGCAATGTTGACTCCATTTTTTGATGATCAAATAAACTATCTCTTATTAAAGTAGAGCTCAGTAAGGAATCTATTTGGTAGTTGATGTCTATATGTATATAATAATCGAGAGGAGAGGCCAGTGATAGTTTGTAAATTTTAAAACAAACATTTTAGCCGCTTCAATTAGAGCACTCCTTCCATTATAACTGAGATTAAACCGTGCGCTAATTCCGAATATCGTAAGAATAACATCCCCGATCCTTAAACCAGATTCCCTGAACATAATAGTATCGTTATTTTGCACGTAGTCTTTAAATTGAAGCAAAAAAGAATTTTTACTATTTCCTTTAGGATTATTAGGCACTTCTGCACTCTGCGACTGGTGGCTCCTCAAAATTAAAAGTCCATTGCTGAGGTTCGTTGATGCCACTTTCATCGTTAGATGTATTGTAACCTATTTCACTATTTATTCCCTGCATAGTAGTTAACGATTACCCAACTGTTACAACAACGTTGTCTTATTTTAATATAGATAAAATAGGATTCAATATAGAAATTAATCAAGGTAAATGAGGAGTCCTGTAAGAATTTCCAATAATGAATAATCAGGTTTCTATCTGGGTTCTGAACGGAACAAGAAATTGTGCGCGAATTGAGTTCTACCTGGATTTCAACCAGGTCGGACCAGGCTCTAGAAAGGGTTTTATCTGGGTCTTATCCGCTTCTAGCTGGATCATTCGTCATTCGTGACCTATATGGAGCGGTTGCGCATTCTATCCGGGTCTTATCCGGTACTAACCGAGATCTATTCGGCATATATTTTCACATCGAGGGCATCCCGGTATCTATATAGGGTACTTGCAATTACTACCCGGGTCTTATCTGGTTCTAGCCGGGATGTAATAGGCATACAGTTTCGTACTTTGGCCTATCTGTGCAGGGTGCACAGGTCCTAGCCGGAATCTACTCGGTACAGCAGCTCGAAGCAGATAATATAATATAATGAGGAACATATATTTTTATTTTTTTAAACATTTGATGAATAGGTGGATTCAAAACGGCTTAGTAAAAATATAGAGATTTTGATTTTATAAATTTAAATACTAATATTTAAATGTTTAATTAAATTATTAAATTATTTTGTGATTTCTGTTCAAATTGTGAAACTTCAAAATTGAAAGAATTCTTTACTTTCAGGTTTATTAAAACGACATTTAATGGGGTTCCAATCTGGTTTATAATGGGTTCTTCGAGCAGACACCATTGTATATAGAATATAAAATAAATAATTTCGGGAACTCACCAGTATCAAGCAAAGCGTTCTGTTTGGACCTATGTCTTAAAATCGTTGAAGAATGTGGTATTTTCGTTCCATCAGGCAAGGTTCGTTTCAAATACGAATCTTTTCTTGTCACTTCTGGATTCATGTTACTTAAAAATTGAACAAATATACAGATAATTTCTAAAATCACCTGCCAAATTGCATACAAGACTTCATTAGTTTTCTACAGTGGTGCAATCCTAAAGGAAAAAGTGATCTGGCGGTACTTTCCATAAAGAACGTTATCAGATGGGTTATCAGATGGTACGAAGTCACGCAACAGTTATATCTTAAACTAAACAAGAAAATCCATATATAAACGGAGACAAATTTGTGGAGATTAATTCACGGAACCATACCTTGATTTGGCGCAAGACCTAAGATCTCGTAGCTCTCACTTTTAAAGGAAAGGTCTCCAATTTTCAGACATAAGGTCCCGCCCCTTTGCTCTCAGTTCTCGAATTCTATGCTTTTAGATCATAGAGACTGAGACTTGAAAGAACGTAAAAATTGTAGCTGTAAAATCACGCGGTTCCGTGAATTAATCACTTGAAATTTCTCTCCGCGTATTTTTGGATTAAAGCTCTCA
>NC_046661.1:35861416-35865218 GCF_010883055.1 Belonocnema kinseyi | reverse complement strand
AAGATGAAATAATTTTCAGTGAAGTTCCTACCAAAATGCAGTACCTGAACGTACTTTATTGTACTCTAATACATTTCCCAAAGTTTCAGCTCGATATTTTATGACCAAAAAAAGTTCTTAAGTTCAAAAGAACATTCAGTGAACTGAAAAACTGTGATCGGTAATATAGGTATTTAGCTGTGTCACATGCCCTTAAATTGAAAAAACCAATAGAAAAACAAATAAAAATATATAAATAATTACCCGAATAATTATTTATATATTTCTGCTTGTTTTTCTACTTCTTTTTTCATAAAAATATGTTCTAAGGAAAAACGAAAGATGATGAAAGTATGTTTGAAAGCAGTTTTCATTTCAATTTTGTAATCATTTTCGACATCAATTTTCTTATCGGCAGGTACCTTTCTCAAAATATTGCTCTGTTTTTATGGTAATAATACAGAAGGTACCGCTCTCTCTTTTAGTGTTCAGTTGTGTACTGCAACGATAATCACCAGGTCGAAAATGATGACAACAAATTAGATATCAGTTCTCAAACAGTTCTTAATGAGTTAGGTTTCGCATGTGCTGACGTTCCGAAAACAACGAAGGAGTAAGAGGGATAGATCAAACTTGGGCCCCTGAGCGACGTGTAGCGGGGGAAAGTACTACAGGGCCATCTAACGAGCCCGTAAAACAGAATCAAAGTATGTGTCTTCACGGTTGCCTACATTAGTGACCACAGCCTGATCGGGTGCTGCACAAACTGGCCATGATCCAATCCACACAAGGCCTCGCCAAAGAACGTTCCATTTCGTCGTAATTACGCATACCAGCTCGGCGGCCATGTTCGTTACGATAGCAACATAAGGACGCTAAGTTGAATTTGAACGGTGATGGCGACGACCTATTCAACACTGTCACTAGCACGTCGTTCATTTGTAGAGACATGTTTATGTGGACTGGATATTGTGTTACTATTGTAGTGGTAAAATAAGTAAGTACGCACACAATATATAATCACATAAAGCATTTTTCACTATTTTTTATCCGAGCTCCGAAAATAAGTTTAAAATTTTCAATATTCCACCTAGAAGATCTATTTTTCAATAATAAAAAAACGGATCGCAATTTTTTGAGGATTTTTTAATACTGTCCAGAAAACGTTTCGGAGGAAACTTAGTGGACTGACACAATCTATTAATATAATAAAAATACCAATAATAGAGTGTCTTTCCACAGTATTATGTGAAACGTGTTTCGGGCATATTTAAAAACATTCGGTGATTTTTGTATCTATCAAAAATAGCTTTTGGCTATTATTTTTTTCTAAAATCCAGTATAAGTCAATCGTTATTCAGGGTATACGGATTTCATTTAAATGTACATTTCGGTACTTTAGATCCTTATTTAATTATACATGGAAAGAAACTGTGTTTATTACATTCTTGAAAGTTTGTCAATACAATTTGCTCCTATAATATCAATAAATTCCATCGTATCTAGAGGCTGAATTAAGTTGAAAGACCAAAATTACTTAGATCGAAATCTCAGATGTATCATAATATGCCTACAACATGTTTCAGATAAAATACAGCGAACTGATCTTAGACCAAGAGGAAACGCGATTCTTTTTGACAGCAAATTTGACCAGAGTTTTTAAAATTGTCGAATCCGCATGGATCTTCGTATTTAAAGCTTTTTTACGCCAAGGTAATTTATGCGTATTGGGACGTGAAGCTTTCTCTACTAATTTCTTGCCTCTCACTGAAAGCTTTCTGACGCTTACCATACTATTCTGAAATGAGATCTATATTACTACCAGTATTACTTTCGAGATTTTGCAGCTCAGATATAGTAACACTTAAAATTTAAATTTCAAAAATGCATTTTTTCTCCAGTCCTTATTTTCATTTTAAAACAATATGGATTAAAATATTAATATTGAAGTAACTTCCCTAGATCGTGCAGTATTAATGTTGAGAAAAATTCCGTAATACTAAGTTCATCATTATTAAATTAATAATACCAAATATACAGTAATGTAATATTGCGTTAATAAAAAGCACCACCATAGATCTTTTTGGTTAAGAATGTAACCATTTGCTTTCAAGTAGAACTACATACGTGCAACTGACACTTCAACTTTGATTTAAAATGTAATTTCTTTTTATAGAAAATTAATTTCTAATGTGGCGTGAAAATTCTATAAGACTAGAACTACATTATTTTTTATTAAAAATGTCTCGTTTACTGTTAAAAACTAAACGGATTCTTTGAAAGCACATGTACTTTGATAAAAACTAATCTTTTAGGGGAAAATGAATCTTCTTGTTAGAAAATTGAATGTTCGTAATCGAGGATTCTTGAAGTTTACTAACGATGAATTTTTTATTTCGTGTTTATTGTGAAAACTTATCGTTTTTGGTTGACAATTTAGCCATTTACTTACGACTTTTGCAGTACTTAGTTAAAAACTGAACTACTTTCTTAAAAATGCATTTTTTGGTTAAAAGAGTCGTTCATTTCGTTGAAAATTTATTCACCTCTCTTAAAAATTAATCTCTTGGGACAAAAATGTACTATTTTATTGGAAATAGAATTTTCTCGTGGCTAAACATTCACTTTTTGAAGCGAAAATGTCATAATTTTAGTTTACCTTTAAAATTTATTCCTTTTCAATGAAAATTCAACTATTCCCCATTGAATTAATAGACATTTTAAACTCAAGTATATTCTAGAAAAATCTTGTCATATTGGCCCGCAATTTCTTAAAAGTTAGTGTTCAAAGGTGGTGTAAAAACGAAATGATAACCACAGCATTTCATTTTAGAGTGAGTTCTCAGGAAACTGTATATTAGAAATTTAAAAATGTATTGATGCTTTCTGCTCATCGTAATAATTATCATTTATTTGAAAGTATTGCATTTTCTTTAAAGTATAATAAACATGTACTTTTTTACGCCAGAGATTTAACTTTTACAAAATCTGAAAGAAAAACGGTGCTATCATACACCCTTTTTATCTTTTACCAGGAGCAAAGGACAAAACATCATTCTTTTTCCCGTTCTTATACGAATCAGTTACTGATGACATAATTTTTTTAGGTCAAAATGCCGAACATTTGTGCAGTTAACGCATGTTACAACAAAGGTGATAAAAATAATCCAGCCATAAGTTTTTTATAGTTTCCAAAAAGTTCGCATTACCGCACATTGCGGCTGAAAGTGTGCAAAAGGAGGAAATTCGACGTCAAAAGTGGTAAGCTGGTAATAAATATATATACATATATAATTAAAAATTTGTCATAAGGACAACCGCAGGATTTCGCCGGGAGCGGGTGCTAATCTGAAAAATTACACCCGCTTCCAGCGAAATCGCGGTAAAATTTCAGCCATAACCACGTCTCACAACCGTGAGATAGGTGGTTATATATGTTTTGATTCCTCTAGAATCAAACCGAAGGGCCTATGACAAAGCCACCGAACGCGTCCTCGGGTTGCGGATAGAGGGTCCCTGTACCAAGGGTTTCTGCTGAATATGGTGCCGAAAGCTGAATGGCACCTGGGTGAGGTGCCTAGAACGGTGACTCTGGGATACCGGGCGACCTCTCAGAGTACGCAGCCTTATCCTTGTATGCGGGGCTCTACAAGGATGGACGAACCCCTTTCCCTAGATTCTCGTGGGAACAACAACGACAACAACAAACATAGTTTTAGTGAGTGCGGTTCAAAACAACAGAACGCGCAGGGCTTCCGACAATGGGTCGGACAACAATGCCGACCAATCTAGAGCTGGGGGAGCCAATGAAAATGGATTCAAT
>NC_046661.1:35860248-35861316 GCF_010883055.1 Belonocnema kinseyi | reverse complement strand
TGGAAGAAGTTTTCTTCAACCCATCAGCATTTGGCCCGTATTTTCATCTCATATTTGAAGTCGGAAGAGCCGATTCCAGAGTGGTTGGTGGAAGGGCGCACACTACTTCTGCCGAAAATAGGCAACTTATCTGACCCGAAGAACTACAGGCCAATAACTTGTCTGAACACACTTTATAAGATATTCACAGCCATCCTAAATGATAGGATTGTTCGGGCAATTGAACCTGTGTGGCAAGAAATGTATTAACAACGAGGCTCAAAGAAAGGCGTAGCCAGATGTCGGGAGAACCTGCTCATCGATAGATGTGTCTGCAAAGATGCAGCATTCTACCAGCGTGACCTATCGATGGCCTGGATTTATTATCGGAAAACTTTCGATTCGACATCCCATAGACTTATCATCTGTCTTTTGGAAATCTTAAAGGTTCATCCGCAAATAGTTGGGTGCATAGAGAGAGTGATGCCACTTTGGAAAACCAGATTTACTATCTCATCTGGCAAAAATCGTGTAACAACTAACAAGGTCACGTTTCAGAGAGGTGTCTTTCAAGGTGACACCATGAGCCCACTCCTCTTTTGCCTTACGTTATTGCCACTATCTCTAGCACTGCGCCATTCCGACGGGTACTTGTGCGGCAAACGTGCAGATTGAAAGTACAAGGTCACTCATGTATTTTACATGGACGATCTTAAGATCTATGCTAAAAACAGAGAGCAACTGCATCTATAGTAGCTCTGGGGATTGTCGAACGCTATACTAAGGAAATTGGAATGGAATTTATGTTAGACAAATGCGCCAAGGTTTATTTGAAGCGGGGAAGACTTAATGGCATCCCTGAAGATCCTGAGCTCGTTGATAGAAGCGTCATACGACACCTTTGCGCTGGAGAGACTTATACATATCTGGGTGTGCCACAGAGCCGCATTCAGGACGTGACGTGTATCTCCGTGACGTGTGACGTGTATCTCCGAAGCAGATACAAACGTCTCATCCGACAGATTTGGTCTTCCGAACTGTCGGCGAGGAACAAAGTATCTGCAACGAACATGCTTGCCGTCCCGGTAC
>NC_046661.1:35853116-35860148 GCF_010883055.1 Belonocnema kinseyi | reverse complement strand
ACAATCAATTCCAACGGCATCAGCCGGTAACGTTGTACACGAAAATACGAACTCTCGAGAGCCTCGTCTAGTGGCCGCCAGGTTTCGTATTTTCGTGTACAAAGCTACCGGCTGATACCGTTGGAATTGATTGTTGAAATATTTTTTTTACATCTTTTATTATTAAACTTTGTACTTTAACGTACTTTTCTTTCGGCTCTTGCATTTCTCAAAGTTTGAGACCGATATTTTATGTATAAAAAAAGTTCGAACGTTCAAAAAATGTTGAGGTTCAGAAAAAAGATGAAATAATTTTCAGTGAAGTTCCTACCAAAATGCAGTACCTAAACGTACTTTATTTCACTCTAATACATTTCCCAAAGTTTCAGCTCGATATTTTATTTACAAAAAAGTTCTTAGGTTCAAAAAAGCATTCAGTGAACTGAAAAACTGTCGTCGGTAATATAGGTATTTAGCTGTGTCACATGCACATCTAAAGCATTGAGTGACCACAACCGATCGCAGTAATATTGTGGTCACAATTAAAGATATTATAATACAATTATAGTATTTTTTATGGAGTAAAATAAGGCAATTTAATTTTTTAATTTCGCCCTACTAACCATCGTTTCATGATATTCTTAAAATTGAAAAAACAACGTTATATATGGAATAAAACTGTGTTTAAATTGTTTTATTTTACTCGCTTTTGTAATATATTTTAAACAGTGACAGGAGCAATATTGTGCTTCCCATTGAGAACAAATACTTCTTTTTCTCAAAATTGTCCCTGTCACTGTTACAAAACTTAACTCATAAAAAATGTTGAAACTTCATGGGAGCAACATCCCGGTGCACGCGTACTAACACGCGATGCGACGCATGCGTGCTGACACGCCATGCGGCGCATATGCGGTTGAGTTCAACTGAGTGGAATATGCAGATTGAAATTTCAAAGAATTAATTGTTTAAAATGAGAAGTACGAAGTCATAAATTTGAATAGGACAATGCCGAATAATCAAAAATTAAAGAAATTAAATAATAATGTAATATATTATAATTGATGCAACAATTTATTTATAAATTCAATGATTATTTAGTTGTAATTCTTTTTTTGCATTGGTTTCAATAGACTATCCTGTACTGGAATTATAAAATTTACACTGAATTAAGCTCCAGTGACACTCAACGTGTTATATAACGTACGGATTGTAACATATTAATTTTTCGCTTGCAATGAGAACCGAGTTTTTAAAAACGTAAATTAAAAGAAAAAAATCAGCTTTTGATGTGTAAAATGTAGTAAAATATAAAATATAATAGTCGGCAAATAAAAGTAGACTACGTATATGCCAGGATTTTCTTAAAAGTTGCCCATTGAACTATTTTTTAATAAATAATTTAAAATATTTGAATTAAATTTGTTTTATTTAAATTAATAATTTTTTATCGGAACTATCGTTTCTATATCGGTTAATGTTGATTCATAATCGCTACTAAATGGGTCTGAGAAAAAAAATTACGTGGCCGATTACAAAAGTTGATTTCTGATTCAAAACTCACTCTTACCTATGGGCGGCTATCTGGAATTTCAGTGACAGATACGTAATTCAGAAAACCTCAAAACCCATTCACTTGTATTGAATGAGTTTGAAAGGCTTCGGAACTGTGTATCTGTCACTGGAATTGCAGATTACCGCCGATTGGTTTTTTAAATACTTTTAGTCGTTATTATTTTTTTGACTAACTTATATGCCGGAAAAGCCTTTGCAACCCCCAGAACTGAAATAGAAAAAGGAATCTAGTAGCCTTGTGCATGATTTCTTTTAATCTTTCGATAATTTATCAATTTAAAAAATCTTGTGAAATATTGCAGCTTAACCTAAAAAAAGTCGGTCTCATTCAAAAATAGGGAAACCGATTCAATATGACCTTACTTGAAATGGTCATTGCAGTACATGGCAGATTCGAAACTGCTTGAGGAAATGACCGACTCATATTCTAGAAAACCATGGTATTTAATTTCGAACGATTTTCGCCAGCGCCACCTATTACCTGAAGCTTTTGCGAACTAAAATCAAGCGCCCTCAATTACTCAGGCCAGTTTATGAACTGAAATAGATGATAGATGGTTCTACTTGAGCGGTCAAACAGGACGGCATTTTTCCAGTTTGTCAATGTCGGTAGAGAAGATCAGAGTGGGTAATTTCGCATATATGGTAGGTGAATTTCGGATGCTTTGATTAAAAAGTTAACATAAAAGTATCTAAATGATGTTAAGCGAATGTTTAAAATTATTCACAATTAGACATTTTGAAAAAATGATTGTTTTTTTGGTATTCAAATATTAATTTAAGAGCCTATTGATCAAAATTTTAATCATTCTTTTAGTACATAACGATAAAAAAAATAAAATATGGTGGAAAATTAAAAACATTTAGATTTAAATTTAATACTTTTTGGTGTTTAAAGATTACTATATATTTTTTGAATTCACTGTTTTTGTTGGTAGAAAATTTATCATCTCGGTTAAAAAATCATCTTTTTCCTTAAAAATTTAATTCTTTTTGGAAATTTGTTGATTTTTAATTGAAAATTTAACTATTTTAATCATTGTTCAAAATTGATCTTTTTCAGTAAAAAAATCATCTGTTTGGTTGACAATTTTAAATTTTTTGTTTTCAAGTTTGTTGTTTTTTATCAGAAAATTAATTTTCTAGGTTAAAAATTCTTCTTTTTATTGAAAATTAAACTTTTTTTAAATCCGTTGTTTTTAGGTTGAGAATTGAGCTATTTAATTTTTCTTTTTAATGTTTGAAAATTAATCTTAGTATAAAATTCATTTTTTTGTTACAAATGTAAGTTGTTTTAAAAAAATATTTTTTTAATCACTCAGAATCTTCTAAAGTTTCTAAATGTCTGAAACGGAAGCGAATTTTCCTTAAAATTTAAAAAAATATTTAAAAACTTGTCTTAAATATTCCGATTTTTTCGCGGAATTTATAGAAATGTTTAAAAAAATTTTTATAAAAAATTAATATAAAAAAATCCTATCAAATTTTCGTATTAATCTTAAGAATATTGTGTCATTCTCTTGAAACCATTCAAAGTTTAAAAAAACTTTCTAAGCATGTAATTCAAAATCTTTCATATCCGATTTTTTGTCAATAATTTGTTTAAAGTTTTTTTTGTTTAGTGAAATTAGAAAAATTTATTAAAGTACACTTCAGTCGAAAGGCTAATTATAACTTTCGTGTTTCGAAAGGTATGAGTGTTGATTTAGAACGCAAATGGGACATAACGTAAGTTAATTATTTCTTTTACACAAAACCTGGAAGACTTGACAGGGTCATTGCATTTTTTAAAGGTTGTGGGAAAAGTGCAAAAATCATGTAATCTTGCAAATAATGACAGAGTTTTTTAATTGAAAGATACTTTTTTTGATAGAATATTTAACTATTCCTTGAAAATTCGTCGTTTTATAAATATTTTATAAATATTAGGAAATCATTTAAACTTCTAAAATATTTTTAATCACTTCAACACCCAAATTTTTCATACAATTTTTGCGTCCTAAAAAATTTAAAAATTGCTGAAGACATTATGGATTCTTTCTCAGCATTTTTAGAAATCTTTTAAAATTTTCTCTATCAGTTTATTTTAAAAAACAAGAAATCCTTTTCAATTTTTTGTTTAAATATGATAAAACAAAATTTAGATTTATGAAGATTTTGAAATAAAGTTTTGGATTCTATTTCAGAATTTGGAAAGGATTTAAGAAATTAAAAATTTTTGGCCTAAAATTCTTGGAAAATTTGTAATTTATTTTTTATTTATAAAACAACATTTTTTAAAGAAAATTGAAAAATATGTTGAGACTTTTTAAAACATTAAAAAACTGCGTTGGCTCGAGAATTCGGTAATTAAAAGTATCAACACTCAGAAATTCCTGAAAAAGTAAATATGATTTATCGCGTATATGCTTGGACTGGTGTCATTTTTAGATGACGGTTCCTGACAGTGGAACCATGCGGTGCTTGTTTAATCTTTTCCTTTAAATTTTCATATGCAATATTGCCGAAATTCATATAAATTGATGTAATACTTAATTTGATGTAATATGATGTGAAAATGGAAACATTTTTTAATTCGTTGTTTTTTGGTAGACAATAAAGCTTGAATGGAGATACCTTTCTTTATTGAAAATTGAAGTATTCAATAAGTCAAATTTTGTAGTTCCAACTTTAATTATTCTATTTATTTTTTATTGATTTAAAATTAATTTTCATAGTTGAGAATTCTTTTTTTATAGAATATTTATTCTTCAACGCCCAAATTTGTCTTAAAATTTTTACATCGTAAAAAATTTAAAAAATTGCCGAAGATATTTTGGATTCTTTCTCAGCATTTTTATAAATCTTTTACAATTTTCTCTAACAATTTATTTTAAAAAATAAAAAATCCTTTTAAATTTTCATATGAATCTGAAGAATATTCTTTCATTATCTTTCAAAATTGTCAAAATATTTTTAATTTGTTCGAAAACCTGACTGATTACATTCTGTATGAATATGATTTCAGTGGATGTTTTCCGTTTGTTATTTGCTGTAAGGACGATAAATGTTGAGCGAAATATAGATTTTTTGAGATTTCGAAAGAAAAATCTGGTTAAGAATTTTGAAGATTTGAAAAGGATAAAAAAGTGTTCTTAAGTTTCATCAGAAAATTTACAATTTTTTATTTTTAACGTTAATTTAAATAGAATATTTAGAAAGATTTTAAGATTTGAAACAAAAATTATCAAATTTATCAACAAATAATTTTGAGCGAATATTCTACAACTTTTTAAAACATGTTAAAAAATTGTAAAAAAAATCTGGAAAATTTTAAGGTAATTTTTATAATTTTGCACAATTAAAAAAAATAGGAATAATTCGAATTTATTAAAAACATAATTTTGAAACTTTAACAAATAATTTTAATATTGAGAAGACTTTTAAGAGATAAAAGAAAATTCACATTTTTGAATATTTTGAAATAAAATTTTACATTATTTTTCAGAATTTGTAAAGATTTTGAGAAATTAAAAATTTTTGAGTTAAGATTCCGGGGAAAGTTTTTTTTTTAATTTAAAAAAATAATTTTTAAAGAAAATTTAAAAATATTTTGAAATTATTTAAAACATAAAAAATGCGTCGAATCGAGAATCCGGTAAAACAAAAGTATCAACACTTAAAAATTTCCGAGAAAAATAAATACTATATACCACCCAGTTCACGGTCGTGAGACTTGGCCATAGGTGTGATTTATCGCGTATATTCTGGGAGCTGGTGTCATTTTTAGTTGACGGTTGCTGACAGTAGGACCACGCAGTGGTTGTTTGATCTTTTTTTTATGTTTATATACAATATTTCCTAAATTCATATAATTCGATATAATTTTTTATATATTTCAGACAATTTAAAAATATTAAATTAAAATAGTCCGCAAAGTGTGATTTTGTTTTGAATTCGCCCAATTTATTGAAATCATATTGGTAGGGCGAAGGGGAACCTTCGATTCTTTCAGATTCTTAGCACCTCCAGTTCGCAGAACCGGCGGAGAGTTTCCGAGAAATGTATTTCCCCGCCGAACAAATCCAATATAAGTAGATGAGTAGCTCTTTAAAACTGCTTTCTTGAATACTTATTATATAATCTAATTAAATAGTATTTAGTTGAACTTTAATTAAATAAATTGATTAAAATAAATTAGATAAACAAATATCTAATTTTCTTTTAACTTTTAATACTTTTCACATTTCCTAATATAGTATATGTACTAATAACTAAGTTATTAGATTTAGCATTTAAAAATAGGGGGGGAAAAACTTTTTAAAAATCTGGGCTATTAATTTCAGCTTCAGTTTAGAGTTAAAATATAATGTTTTTTTTTGCAATTACAATTATTTTTAATACAAAATACAAATTTGGAATAACTATTACCTTGTTACAAAGGTAAAACCCCATTCCAAGTTTTGACAAGAAGGAATCACCGCTTATATGTTTCTTTTTAAAGTTATTTAAATATAATTTTCGTAAGATTCCGGAGATATTTCAAAAGCATTTTTGAAGATTTCACATATGCCGAAAAAATGCAGAAAATTTGTATGCATTTTTTTTTATTGTGCAGGACACACAAAATATTTGGAAAAATTAGAGTCAACTTAAAAGATATTTAGGACTTTCAGAAGATTTGAAGAAATAATTTTTCGAAAAACTATTCATATTTTTAAATATTGTTAATCTCTTCAAAAATTCTGAAATTCCTAAATAATTTTTGTAATAAAAAATTATATTTTTACAATGACCTTCAAAACTTAGAGATTTGTAGAAACTTCCAGAGGAATCTTACCAAAAAAATTTCATCCTTCCAAAATTCTTAAATAGCTTCGAAAATGTTTTCAAAATACTCAACATTTTATAAAATTGTTAAAAATTGTTTTAAAAATGTACAGAAAATTTTTAATTTTCTAAGAAATTTCAAATTTTGAATTACTTTAAAACCTTTTCATGGTTCAAAATAAGATTTCGAAAGTCTTGAGTTTGTATTGATTCCATTTTCAAAACTCTAATCTACAAAATTACAATATTTAACGTTTTGAAATTTTTCTTTTTTCTAAATTTCAATCTGAATCTTTTAAAAATTTCAAGAGAATTCAAAAGATTTTTAAGGACTTTAAATATTTGAGGATGTTTTAAAAGATGTCAAGGAATTTTTTATTTATTTTTATAATTCAAAGGAGTTTCAAATAATTTTAACAATTTTAGCAGAGTTATTTAAAGCAATTTCAAAGTATGGTAGAAGTCCTTAATGAGTGTCAAGGTGTTTCAAAAGATTTTGATGGTTTGAAATACTTGAGAGTGTTTTAAAAGGTTCCAAGGAATTTTCATTTGATTACAATAATTTAGTATGAGATTTTAAAGGATTTGAAATATTTCATGGTATTTTTTAAATTTCAAGGAATTTTCAAGAGCTTTAAATTTTTTTTAAAGATTTCAACAGATTGTCAA
>NC_046661.1:35851445-35853016 GCF_010883055.1 Belonocnema kinseyi | reverse complement strand
AAAATTAAAATTCGAAAATTTTTTCTAAAGCCTCCAGGGGACTTCGTTTTCGCACGAAAAAATTTTATGTGCCCTTATTGCATCCGGACCCACAATTGAGGATGTTTTAAAAGATGTCAAGGAATTTTCATTTTATTTTTGTAATTTTAAGGAATTTCAAAGAATTTTAAAGTACTTTAAAAATCTTAAGAAAGAGATCAAGGTAGGTCAAAATGTTTTGAAGGTATTGCAATATTTGAGAGTATTTCAAAATGTTGCAAGGAATCTTCATTTGATTACGGTAATTTAATATGAGATTTTGAAAGATTTATTATATTTTAGGATATTTGAGCAGATTCTAAGGAATTCTCAATTGATTTCAATAATGTAGTATCAGATTATAAAAGATTTGAAATATTTTAGGGCTTTTTTAAATTTTCAAGGAATTTTCAAGAGATTTCAAAAGATTTGAAAGGATTTTGAATATTTGAGGATATTTAAAAATATGTCAATGAATTTTCAATTCATTTTTATAATTTAAAGGAATTTCAAAGAATTTGAACAATTATAGCAGGGCTGTTTAAAAAACTCCAATGTACCTTATAAATCTTGAAAAGATTTCAAGGTGTTTCAAAATATTTTGATGGTTTCGAAATACTTGAGAGTATTTTAAGAGGTTCCAAGGAATTCTCAATTGATTACAGTAATTTAATATGAGATTTCAATGAATTTGATATATCTTAGGATATTTAAATGGATTCCAAGGAATTTTCCATTGATTTTACTAATTAATATGAGATTTTAAACGATTTAAAATATTTTAGGGTATTTTTAAAATTGCAAGAAATTTTCATGAACATTGCAAAATTTCAAGAGATTTCAAGAGATTTCAAAGGATTTTAAATATTTTAGGATATTTTAAAACATTCCAAACATTTTCAATTAATTTAAATAATTTAAAGCAATTCCAAAGAATTTAAATTATTTTCAACTTTTCAAGTTGAAATTGGAACTGCTTTGTTAAAAATGGATTTTTTTTTGGTTGATGTATCAATTTAGTTGAAAAAATTTGTTTTCTGAGAATTTAACTATTTTGTAGACAATTTTTGTTTGTTTTTGTTTAAAAATAAATTTTTTTTTAAGTACAAGGAAATAATTCTTTTTTGTCGAAAAATCAACTGTGATTAAATATTAATTTTTGTATAGAAAATTAGACTTGGTGGAAAATGAATTTCTTTTGTGCAAAGTTCATATATTTTATTAAAAATTCCGTTTTTTTAGTATATAATTCAGCCTTTTGGATAAAAATTTAGCTATTTTGTTGAAAACAAATTCAACCATTTTTTTTAATTTATGTATTTTATTCAAAAATTTTTTTTTTAGCAGAAAACGAATTGTTTTAGTTGAAAGTTGAACTATTTATATTTAAAAATAGTCAAATAAT
Source organism: Belonocnema kinseyi (assembly GCF_010883055.1). Taxonomy (NCBI): domain Eukaryota; kingdom Metazoa; phylum Arthropoda; class Insecta; order Hymenoptera; family Cynipidae; genus Belonocnema; species Belonocnema kinseyi. Next base: position 35,851,593 of record NC_046661.1, on the reverse strand, counting down.
TTTCAAATAATTTTAAAATTTTAGCAGAGTTATTTAAAGCAATTTCAAAGTATGGTAGAAGTCTTTAATGAGTGTCAAGGTGTTTCAAAATATTTTGATAGTTTGAAATACTTGAGAGTGTTTTAAAAGGTTCCAAGGAATTTTCATT
>NC_046661.1:35847216-35851345 GCF_010883055.1 Belonocnema kinseyi | reverse complement strand
CTCCAAGGAGATTATGTTGAAAAATAAAAAAAAATTTACCCAAAAAAAATTGTTTTTATACTTCATTCTAAGGACTTATTGAACTACCCTCGTAGCATTATTTGTTATTTCTTTAGGGAAAAGAATACATTACAAAGTCTAAAACTAAAAAAAAACGGTATTGCTAAAGATATTCTAATCCCAGAGAAATCTTTCAAACCTATTGAAGCCTGCTGTGGAGAAAAATGTTAGCAAAAGTTTTCAAATGTGCAACAAAAAAAGTACATACAAATTTTTGGAATCTCGGGAACTATAATGAACAAAATTTGTTTCTCAGAGGATTGTTAAAATGCAAGGATCCTATCCAAACGAATGCAGGTGAAAAACTAGGACGGTTGATTCATTGGATATATTAATTTCCTACTGACGAAGAAAATGTTCCGATTTGTAAGAAATTTTCTTGTGCTTTTCTATGTTTGGGCAAAAGAAGAGTTGAAAATGTGCAAAAAAAATATTTTAAATAAGCAGCCTTTTAAAAATTTGGCAAGTGTAGTACGCGAAAGTTGTCTTAAATTAACAGAAAATTAAAAAAAAAATATTGAAGAGCATTGCGAATCAATTCCACATCACAGTTCACATTGCAAACGAAATTCTACCAACCTAAAATATTTTGATGATCCTTCATTAAATCTTGTAGAACTTTACAAATTATTCGGAAAATATTATAAAGAAAAAACGGGGGATAAATTGACAATAATTCAAACCGTTTATTTTAAGTATTTTAAGCGAAATGTTGGCTTCAGTTTTAAATTACCTAGAACTGACGTGTGCAATACTTGCTACAAAAAACGAGACAAATGGAGAGGTAAACGAAGAAGTAATTAATCACAAAAACAATGCTGAAATTTATTTGAAGTTAGAAAAGCAAATACTCTCTGAATATAATAGTCTATGCTGTGAATTTGATTTTGCACAGAATTTGCCACTACAAAAAATACTCGTGTCCGCGCAGTTTTACCTACGTTTAGCATGGCTTTTTCTATTTAAGGGCATGTGATACTTACAGTTTCCCCGGCTTTTTTTTCCACAAAAATGAAAATTTTTAAAAACTGAATTCGGAGATGCTATAAAATATCATAACGGACGTCCCCGGACTCTTTTTAGAGGGATAATAACAAAATTTATTGTGCTGAATAAAAATTTTATGCATATGTATTATTTTGAGGTTACGTCGTTTTTCATCTCTGCCTTTCCGATAATCTGGAAATTATTTATGAAATAAACTTTTTTGATTGCCTGCAAAAAGGGTTAGTTCCGGGAGATTAGTTACTATGTTTATTAGCAAGTCCAACGTTTTCGGCCAAAAATATTGTGTAGTTTGGAAGTAACGCACAGGAGAATTGTAACATACATAACCTCCAAATGTACACACGTTGTTAGCAATATCAAAAATTTTTTTGAAAAAAAACACAAATAAAGTATGCGGGGACGTCCGTTAGCATGTTCGCTATCAATTCCCAAATTTTTAAGACAAAATATTGATTATTCTATAAAAAAAGCCGTCGGAACCTAAAACTGGTAAAATCGATACGTTTTGCATGTTTTTCCTAATGGAAAAGTGGATGTTTTTGACAACTATGAGTTGCAAAATCCAACCACTTTTTTCTTTAAACCTACGCTTAAACTAGAAAATATTTCGAAAAGTCCTCCGCCCCGAATTGGATTAAAAGCTGCCAAAATAAAGGATGTAAAAAATCTCTTCCAGTATTTAAGCGCTAAAGGAAAAGAATTTTTCGAATCATATTTTTTAAAAGTACAAATTTAGAATCCAGATGCCGAAGAAACTGAAGAGAGTGACGAAAATCACTAAAAGTAGTTTCTAATAAAATAATGTTTGATTAATTTATTCTTGTTCAATAATATGCATAATATTATATGTTAAATTTTTAATAAATAAATTATTTTAATCATAATATCTGGCGTTACTGTTGTGCATTTGTTTTGGTAAGATTGACTTGACCTTCACGTCGTTCGCTGCAGCGCGTACGTAGTCGGCCAGGCACGTTTTTGGGCAGCGTCAAGATTACCGCTTGGATTTTAAAACATTCATAATTTTTGAACTATTGATCCAATTGATCTAAAACTTTCCAGAAAACTTCTTTCAACCTTAATGAAAAACTTTCTCACTGAAAGCTTTCCGTAGCTTAAAATTCGTTCGCTAAACGAGGCGCTTGAAGTTTAAAATTCATGATTTTTGCATTACCTCAAAAAAAATTAATATCTTTTTTGTTTATTATAATATTGTCGTTTTTCTTTCTTAAATAGTTTCAGAAGACTTAAACACGTACTTTGTATTGGGGAAATCGGGAAATGATGAAAATTGGCTAAATTAGCGCGAGTTGAAGTGAAAAAAGATTGGAATTTTTCGTTTTCAAAAAATCCACTTTTTACCAATTATCTCAAAAACTACAAAACCTATAAATTTTTTCAAGCGGAAAAAAAGATGCGCCTTGGAATTCTAGACAAGTATCAGTCTTTAAAATTGAAATTAGAAACTTTTTTAAAATTGACACTCAGGACAATACTTCTCAGGCTGAATCCGGCCGTGTCCCCTTTGGTCGCCAGCGGTTCAATTATATCACGAAATTGATTTAGCCCTACCGAAAAGAATCTTTGAGCATATAATAAAAATTCTTTAGGTCAAAGAATCTCAAAGAAATTCTCCGCAGGCACTCAGGTAGATATTTTTAAAGGTCCAGGAAGCTCGTTTAAATGGTCTGAAGGCTTTAAAATATCCTTTCCGAAATTGAAATAAGAGTACGATCATAAATAACAAGCAGAGAGGCTATCTTAATAGAGTAGCCGACACTCAAGTGTCCTTTGTTAAGTTTTCGGATTAAAATTTAGAAGTAGATTTTTTTAAATTTCGTAGCTACAGCCCAAAACATAATAATTCGGAATCTATGGGTTTCGATGATTTCAGATATCTAACTTTTTTTTTAATGCTTAAAATTGGAATTAATAGAACTTTTCTCGTAAACGGAATGAGATACGCCAAAAAAGACAACATTTTTTAATTCAGCTAGAAAATTGTATATCAGTGTATAAGTTATAATTATAAATAAGTATAATGAGAAAATTCATCAATTAAAAAAAAGTGTTGATAATTTAAAGAGAAATTTAAAAAGGGAGAGCGGATCAGCCACGACCAACTACTGTAAATAACTCTGCCCGCCCGCTACGTGACGAATACAAAAGAAACATTATATTACCGTCCCACCACTCTTAAAACGACCACTAAAAGGATCTTGAAAAGGACCCAAATCTCTCAAACTATCTCCGAGACTAATTTGTTTCAAATCGACTTTGTTTATAGACTTAAATGGGCCAAGCTATTTCGCTAAAGAGAACTCAGAGATTTCTTTCGGTAGGGAGTTCATTTAAATCTAATTTTGTCATACCTTTATAACTTCAGTTATTGTAACAGGTCTTAATCTCAGAACAATGAAAGGCATTCATTCTAGGTCGACAAAAGTAGTCACATGCTCGCAGCGGGGAGCCTACCGAGCTACCCGACCGGGGGTAGCATCCCCCTACCGCCGGGTAGCCATCCTACCCAGGGTAGCAGTTTAAGAAATGCTGGTCTACGAATCATCTCTTCTTCTTCCGAATTTTTTCACAGTATTGGCGTGGTGATACATTCCATTTTCATTATTTTTTCAATTGTAGCGTTTATATTCATACAAAGTCTGAAAGCAGCTGCATATTTGGCGCCGTGCAAAAATTGAGTGAAGTCTTACATGCAGTACAATTTTTGTTGAAAATTCATCTTTTTAGTCATAAATTCAACTTATTGGTTGAAAGTTGAAGTAATTTCTAAAAAATGCATTTTTGGTTGCGGACTCACAATTTCAGTTAAAAATTCTTCTTTTTTTATTAATTTCCATTGTGATTTATTTTAAATTAAAAGATTTTTTGTTGAACCCAGAAAAAAGAACCCATTTGCAAATTCAGAAAGTTAAAACTGAATCGGTTTTCTACATGGACACAGTGATCCCAGATCTGAAACGAGATGCGGTCAAATACTATGACAGGGCTATGTCCGTGTGAATATAGTAGGAGACGCTGTAAATGACTGAGTTGCGCGCGC
>NC_046661.1:35813195-35847116 GCF_010883055.1 Belonocnema kinseyi | reverse complement strand
TCTAGTCGGGAGTGGTGCTGACTGAAAACAGATGATTTGGAGCGATTCGCGCGCCATCTGTTGGTCATTCTAAGGACTTATTGAACTACCCTCGTATTAACTTCGTCATTAAAAATTTTAAATAATTACTTTAGACTATCTACATATTATATATAGTTTAGTAAAAGAATTATTTAAAAAATCAAGAATAAAAGTCATAAAATATTAAATTTATGATTAAAATTTATTTAAAAATTATATTGACGGTTTCCAATCGTACCTGATTTCTGGAACATTTTTTTTTATTTTTAATCCACGAATCTTCATTTCTAGTTCTTTTTGTACCTTGTTTCATCAACACTTCAACAATCACTTCGCTGATTCTATGCTTTATTTGTAGAATTTCATAGAAGATGACAAAAAAAGTTACTGGTGTGCATTTTTTTTGGTAAGCTTGACTTGACCGTCACGTCGTTCGCTGCAGCGCGTACGTAGCCGGCCAGGCACGTTTTTGGACAGCGTCAAGATTAACGCTTGGATTTTAAAACATTCATAATTTATGAACTATTAATCCAATTGATCTAAAACTTTCCAGAAAACTTGTTTGAACCTTAATGAACAACTTTCTCACTGAAAGCTTTCCGTAGCTTAAAATTCGTTCGCTAAATGAGGCGCTAGAAGGTTAAAATTCATGATTTTTGCATTGCCTCAAAAAAAAATTAATAAGTTTTTGTTTATTATAATATTGTCGTTTTTCTTTCTTAGCTAGTTTCAGAAGACTTAAACACGTACTTTGTATTGGGGAAATCGGGAAATTATGAAAATTGGCTAAATTAGCGCGAGTTGAAGTGAAAAAAGATTGGAATTTTTCGTTTTCAAAAAATCCACTTTTTACCAATTATCTCAAAAATTACAAAACCTATAGATTTTTGCAAGAGGAAAAAAAGATGCGCCTTGAAATTCTCTACAAGTATCAGTCTTCAACATTGAAATTAGAAAGATTTTTAAAATTGACACTTAGGACAATACTTCTCAGGCTGAATTCGGCCGTGTCCCCTTTTGGTCGCCAGCGGTTCAATTTTAGAAATATGGAAAAAAAGTTCAATTAAAACGGTTAATATTTTCACTAAATTAGTCCGAGAAAATCCATTACTGGACCTCTTTGCAGCGTAAGAAAAGTGCAATAACTTTGAAAGTTATTGACCGATTTTTTTCTATCTTTTTTTTAATGTTCTCGTCATAATCCAGAAAATCTAACGCTGCCTATTAAGGGCATGTGATACTTACAGTTTCCCCGGCTTTTCATCCACAAAAATTATAATGTTTTAAAACTGAATTCGGAGATACTATAAAATATCATAACGGACGTCCCCAGACTCTTTTTTTAGGGATAATAACAAAAAAAAATTTATTGTCCTAAATAAAAATTGTATGCATATCATTATTTTGAGGTTACGTCGGTTTTCATCTCTGCCTTTCCGATAATTTCGAAATTATTTATGAAAATAAATTTTTTGATTGCCTGCAAAAAAGGTTAGTTCCGGGAGATTAGTTACTATGTTTATTTGTGAGTCCAAAGTTTTCGTCCAAAAATATTTTGTAGTTTGGAAGTAACGCTCGGGTGAATTGTGACACACGTAACCTCGAAATATACACGCACATTGTTAGCAATATCACAAAATTTTTTGATAAAAAAACACAAAAAAAAAGGGTTCGGGGACGTCCGTTAGTATGTTCGGTATCATTTCCCAGATTCTGAAGGCAAAATATTTCTTATCCTAGGACAAAAGCCGGGGAATCTAACAGTGAAAACATCGGTACTATTTCCCAAGCGCTATGCAGATTAATCACATTTTGCTAAATTAAAACTTTTTTAAATTAACCCACAAAAAAAGTGTGTGTGGACGTCCGTTAGCATGATCGCTATCATTTCCCAAATTTTTAAGACAATATATTTATTATTCTAGAAAAAAAGCCGGGGGAACCTAAAACTGGTAAAATCGACAATTTTCTAAGTATCACATGTCCTTAAAATTCGCTAATGAATAAGTTACTAAATTTTCGATTTTTCCTAATAGGTTCTAATTTCCTAACAATGGGAAGGTAGAGCGCGGCAAGCCAACACATGCCCGCATCACAGGCAGCCAAGTGTCAAATGGACTTGATTTCATTTACGGAGCAACCCAAAATTTATTCTTTATACAAAATAACAGTGACCTGATTCTTTATACGGAATTACCCTAATTTCATTCCATATTGCATGCACGATCAGTCCATTTTACGTTTTATTTTCATCAAGAGATAAAACTGAAATATTTTAATTAGTTCAAAATTAAAGAGGTTTAAAGAAAAATGATTTTATTTCTAAAACAACAATTCAGATAATCATAACACAAAACATTGTACACCTACTTTTTTATACAAGAATATTCAATTAAAAAAATAAATTTTTCTTCAATTTTGAAACTCAAATGCTATTTAGAAATGTTATAAAGTAAATTTCACTTTCGCCACATAATAAAACAAAACTTCCATAAAGAAAAAAAGGATAATTGGGATATAGGTTTTGAAATAAATATAACAAAATTAGTCATTGGAACCTGTTTATGTTACGCACAAAATACTTTACAGAGATCGACAAGGTGAAACCTGCAAAGAGTGAGTTATAAAAATATAATCATCGACGGTATACAATACAGTCGAAATTTTCGGGCTAATTTGCGCTCTACGTAAACTGCAATAAATAAATCAATCGTCTCCTATTCTCTTTGTTTCTTATCAATGGAACTCAATCGGCTTCAGAACAAAAAAGATACTTGTTGTTTTGAGTGTCGATAGCGATATCTAACATTACCCACATGTCAAAGAGATAACGTGACCGTCTCGATTCTCTTCAAACAATGTGCCATTGTAGCCTTTCACTGGTATTGGTACACACTTACGACCACAACTCGTTACACAACCAAAGAGTAATTCTAAAAATCACATGTAATCTGGAAATATTAAATACGCCTTTATTATCAATTACTTGACTCACTACTTATTCTTCCAGCTCGACAAATTCAGTCAAAAAACCATCACTGGCCTCATCAATATTAAATTTTCATATTAAAACATTGAATGTTTCCAGATTTTATAACATAGACGAGCGCTTTATTTAAGAACGGAGTACAAAAATATATTAATTCGTTATTTAACTTCTAATCAGGGAATGCTTATCAATTGTTCTAGACTAGAAAAGAAATCTATCTCCAGTGAATTAAATAAAGAGAATTAAGCTAAATAATTTAATATACAATGCATTGCCTCATAAATAAATATCACTGAATAGTTGAAGGTATCGTTGCATTGCGCAGCGAGGGATATATTAATGGAAGAATATTAAGTGAGCACTCAGACCCAGCTGCATGCTATTTTAGTCTTAGGGCCACTAACTAGCGTCTATTTTTAAAATCCGCCCTCCCGAATCCCAGTATACGTTATGAAATAATTTTCCAGTCTTTTGTCTACATTATCAAACGTCTTAATAAACTTTGTTCGATGGGATTAACTCGAGTGCCGATTTAAAAATACGACCTATTATATTATACTCTGGCAATAAAAATAAGTTGAGTACAACAGGGTGAAATCACAATTTCTGTCTCACTCATAAGAAGAGAATACTATACTTGCTTCATTAATCAAATCCCTAGAAAACATTAAACCATAAAATTATAAAAATTTCAAATTTTGACTGCAAATTTAGGAAGTAAAAAATTGAAAGCTTTAAATATTTTCACCAGGGAGATGAGGAGGCGCCTCTCTCGAAAAAAAATTATTGAGTTTTTTAACACAACCTACGGCAAGGCATACATATGAAGTATAAACCATGCGTTTTCTACAATCAGACTTAATTAATTGTAAATTTGCCATTGGGATATTGCCCAAAATTCGTTGCACTTCAAGAGAAGGGTACATTAAATTTAAAGGATATTATGCTCCCAGAATGAAAAATTAATTTAAAAAAAACTATGAATAATATAAATTTTCGAATGTAAATGGTTTTACAAAATAAAATGGTACAGTTTCTTACATTATCTACAAAGAGTATTTCAAAATTATAATTCTTATCGAAACTAAAATTTAAAACAAAAAACTAAACCACCTATTAACAATTTTATCGACGGAGATTTACTTGCTTTAAACTTTTACAAAATTGAACAAACTAGACTAGAAATTCTGTTCGCAAATTTGTTTTTCCTTAAATTTTGAGATATTTTGGAGTCGAAAAATATGGGTAAAAAAAGTCGCCAGCTTTCTAAAGTAGTCACAAATTTTTATGTACTCACCCGTTCGTTAATGTATTTACGAATTTCGATATTTATGGTTTTCAATATCAAAATTTCTTTGTTCGAGAAACTTTGCACGCAAACTTAAATAGTCTTTTTAACTTAAATTCCTTTTTTCGAATTGAATTAATCGTTTTAAAAATATCTAAGTGGACGTGTTCGAAGGTTGATCAACTTCGGGTCGACTATCCGATGGAGAATTTAAAGGAAGGGATGTTTGGACATTGTTGCATTGTTCCATTCCCCATTCGCTTTCTGGATCGGAGAAAATGTTGAAACCGTCAATGACATCTTCGTCGATTGAAATGTCGGAAGAATCTTCTGAACTTCGTCGAGTATTATTGCTGACGTAAGGCATTTGAGACACAACTACAAAAAATTATATTGGTAAAAACATGTTTCTAGAAAACTATTTTTCTTTTCTATATTATTGTAGAGAGAACTCACAGTCCTAGATTTTAATCAGAATAAAAGAATACTAACTAAATAGGGGCCGTTTAAGAATTACATCTCATGCCTGGGTGGGAGGGTCAGCTGTTGTGTGGCGCGCATGTTAAACTTATATACACTTACTATAGAAAACACTTGAGGATAGTAACACGTGTTCAAATTCCCAGTTTTCGTGCCTCAAAACTGTGCCAAAAGTGGCGCTTTTTAGAAAGGCATGAGAGAAAACTAGTGCCTATGTGTAAATTGGCTATAGCTCCTTTCTAATATATTAGTTACTTTTTCGTACACTATTTTCTAGACTTTCGAAACACTTTACAAGCACGAAAACGAGGAATTTTTATGCACTTTTTCAAAAATGAATTTACTGTCATTTCCTGGTTTTTCACGATCAAGCGGCTACCCTGAAATATTAAAGGATTGTTCTTTCAGAAGTAGAAAGCTTTATAGGTTTTATATATTTTTTAAATTCTAATATGAAAATCCTGAAATTTATACGTTTTATCCTTAAATGCTTTTTATTACGAAGATATTGTCATTTCTTGAATGTTAAATATATGTTAAATCACTCCGCATAATGAAAGAGTGAAAAAACATTTAGGTAGCAATATAATTTTGAATAATTTCCAGACTATAAATTTTTTTTTTAGAAGGACTGATAATACAAATTAATTAATTTAAATAATAATGAAAGGAGACTCACATTGGCGACAAAGAAGAAGTGAAATTTAAAAAATAAAGTACTTTACATAACCGTAAAAAGAGGAAATGTGAGGCGTGTTGCCAAAATGTGTATTGAATTAAATTAAATTTACCGTCGGTTATAGTGTGCTTTGCTTTCCACGCGGGTTCGTCCCACTCATCAATTTGTACATTTGAGTCAACTTCGAGTTCCATAGGCGAATGTTTATCAGCGTCCGTGACATCGAATATTTCTGTGACACGAACTTTATTATCTTCGTCCATGTAATAATACGCCATCAACGCTTCTTGATCCGATGTCGCCTGCAATTCAATAACAAAATAAAAATATTGTCAGAAATGCCAATTATCTTTAGGACATCCGAAATTGCATTTTAGTGTGTCTAATGTTTACAACTTACCAATGTTTAATTCAACATTCAGATTCATATCTCATAAATGTGGAGTATTTTAAAGATTTTTTTTTTAATTTGACTTATTCATTTACTACTTACTTGAAGAATGTTTTCAAAAGTGTCGTCAATCGGCGTTAAGTCTGACATGTTAATAATACAATTTGAAGATTGCGTGAGGTCCTTCCAAGATTTGTTATATCGGAGAGTCAAATTCAGCATCTCTTTCTGATTAAATATCCCTTCCTCATCATCCGAGTCGTCAAAGCCGTAAAATTCTGCAACCATGAAAGAGTTCGATTTTTATAATTACAACAATTTATAAAAAGATTCAGGAATTAAAAATTGATTTTCAAGATTAAATACCGAACTCACTCGGACTGTATTCCGTAATATTTAAATGGCATTTGATAGTTTGCGACATCGGCAGATAATAAAAGTTGATTTTTGGGAAAAGTAAGCTCAAATGTTCCAATAAGAACCGGCTTACTTCTAAAAGATTCTTCCTCAGTTTCGGAGCATTCATCACGAATGTAGAAAAATAACGTAACAATCTGAAAAATAAGATTTATATACATTGCTACTAATTCTTCATTAAAAAGCAAACAGTCCTTCTTACAAAATGAAGCATACGAGTTTTTGGAACTTCAAAGCTCAAAGCGTTTAAGCTTGCAAAAATTCGAAATATTAACACATTTGAATGTTAAAACACTAAAAACTGAAAAAATAATCGACAAGTGAGAACTTCAAAATTCAGTTTGCTACACATTAAAAAGTTTTAAGATCTTTATATCTCTAAAATTAAACATCAATTTATTTAAATCAATTATAAATTGAATTGAATTCAGTTTTATATTTGAATTTATATAATTACTTTAAAAAGTTGCTTATTATTTTCCAATATATACTGTGAGTAATTGTTGCACTTAGTTCCACATTTTCTTAAATACAACTTGGAAAACAATTTTTCGTTCCAACATGGACATTAGAATACAAAGCATGCATCATTAGATATCAATCCAGTGCAGGACAAGCCTTTAAATTTAGCATCGAATAATCAGTAGGAAAAGTTGTTAACCACTCTAGTGAGAAACGATCTTGCGAAAGATTATGACAACGAAAAATTCCATTAATTATCGTCACTTCGAAATTTCCTGATTAAAATTCTATCTAATAGTAGAATTTCTTTTTCCTTCTCTTTCAATCTTGATTTTATTAGTTTTAAATTCATTATGTATTAAACGTATGCATTATGAATTAAATTTATTTATTTAAAAATATGGTAAAAGAAATCGCGGAAAAAATCCTGGTCGTTCTATTTTTTCGCCGCATTGCAACAATAAATTTTCCCGGGCCGGTTCGAAGAAGGGCACATAAACTTATTTCGCTGAGAGTTGGAAGACCCCTGGAGGCTTTCAGAAATATTTTTTGAATTTTGATTTTTAAAGACTATATCTAGGTGTAAAATTTCATTGCGCATCTTTTCCCCCCGTGCAAAAAGCTGTAGCTACTCGAGTTTTCTAATTAAAGCCAAAAAATGGGCTTATTTGTAAAAATTAATTTTGATTCGCTTTTTACTTTAACTCGTGCTCCTTCCGTCAGTTTTAATGATTTTCCAATAAAATGTCCAGGGAACGTATTTTGAAATGCCCTTTGTCTGATAGAGCAAAAGTAATTCAAAAATTTATTTTAAAAAAATTGTTGTAAATTTTTTTCTGAGTGAGTGGCGCTTATCGGACTTCCCTAATTTCCAGTGTTTCGTTTATCGGGCGTATTTTTAACCAAAAAAAATTCCAGCAAGAAAGTTGTTAACAACAGTACGAACAATTTTTCTGGAGAATTTTAGCCCAATCCAATTGATATTCAATAAATTATTAACATCTCAATACGATAGCAGTTAGACGTCCGCGCGCTGGCTGTAGCGAGAGTCTCAGATCAGATTTATAATACAGTTCACCGGCGCAACAAATAAAAACTAATCAAGTAATCAGGTAATATTAACGTATTATGCATGAATAAATATTAGTGCATAATGTAAAATAATTTATTCATTTAATATTATGTAAAATAGAATGACTTTTATTTTTAAGACAAACTGTACAGAAGTAAAAGAAAACATAAACATTTAATGCTTGAGATTAAACGGATTCTTAATTCCGAGAATTTGTAAATGCTTTAAATTCGTGGAATTGAACAAAGTGAAACATCGAGAAAGTAAATTTGTTTTTTATTCCTGTTTAATAAAGCGTATTATTATTTATTTATGCATAATACTTTGATACTACCTGGTTACTTGATTAGTTTTTATTTTTTGCCCAACAACTTTTTTCCTGAAAGTTTTTTATTGCTCAAAATTCGCTTGAGAAACGAAACGGTGGAACTTAAAGAAGGCCGATAAGCGCCAGGCATTGGAAAAAATGTAACAATAATTTTTTTAAATACATTTTTGAATTACTTTGGCTTTAATTAGAAAACTAAAAAAGCTACAACTTTTTTCCTGAGGGAAAAGATGCACAATGAAATTCTGCATCTATATATAGTCTATAAAAATAAAAATTCTAAAATGTTTAAGAAAGCTTCCAGGGCCCTTTCCACTCCCAGCGAAATAAGTTTATTTGCCCTTCTTCGATGCGGCAGCTGAATTGCCAATGAATTTTTTTTTAGAATTATAGTTATACAAAATAACATTAGAGATTTTCACTATATTATGATTTCTAAAAGGCTAAGGAACTTAACAAATTTTAAAGAAAATATTTCTAATTCAAGCCTTTAATATTAAACTATTTTTAATTGAACATAAGTATAAGAGTCAAAATTTGACAGAGTCATAATGAAGCATAACAAATTGTTTATCTATCAAAGCTCTTAATTGCAAATTGTACATGCACAATATTAAATATCTGAATTTAAAGTTGTCTAAATACTTACAAAACCAAGCAAAAATAAATCGAAATAGGCATCAAATTATTTAAAAATGTGCAAAAAGTGCCTGACAGACTCGACCGTTTCACTTTAATGGTACTCTTTTGTTATGCTATTCAATAATTTCATCAAATCAATACTCTCAGTAATATTTATTTTAATCGGACCCCCAGAAATGTAATTTTTTAACACCACCCTCTGGTAAAAATGACGGTTACGTATTCTAAAATATATTAATAAATAAGCCTCAAACCATAAATCAGATCTGAAAGGATTACTGCTTCATATCAGTCAGTCTGGCTTGTTTATGTTTATTTTCTAACAATACGGCAGCACGGTGATTACCGTGAGAAAAACTTGGCTGTTATTTTGTGGCATAATTCAATTATGTTAGAGAGGTGAATGAAGCGGCTTGCTTTTTTTGGAAATGTGCAATTATTTGTATAATGTAAGAAACATGTGTACTACATGTCGCATCAGTTGCTTAATGTGTTTCCCTTTTGTTCATTATTATTGACGTACGTAAAATTCTCTATTATGCTATTAAGCGCTCCTATCAGCTCACAAATATCTAAAATAATTACGATACACAACACCCTGTGTGACCTCTTGCGAACACGTTCTGTGATTAGATTTTGCAGATGCATTTCTATCTCAGTATTGTAGACCCACGCGCTCTTTCTACTTATGTAACTGATAACAAACGGTTCATGCTGAATTTCTAAATACATTTTTGTGAACATAAATATGCGCTCTTTCTACTTGTGTAACTGATTACAAATGATTAATGCGTAATTTCCACATTCATTTTCGTGAACATAAATACATTCCACAATGAGTTCAGAATTATATATCGATTCCTTAATTGTCACTTCTCTAATCCAAGATTAACTTCGAATCACCGAACATAACGCGTTACTTTAACGATATTAGCGTTAGAATTATTACTTTTTGATAAGGAAACGAATCATAATCAATTTCAATTTTAAAGCGCTTGAAATTAAATAATTCTAAATTGAAAAACTTTTATAATGAACAATTCTAAATGATATACTCGTATATTAAAATCTTTTAGTATTTCAACTTTTAAAATTTTAGTTATTCGAGTTGAAACGAAACAAATAATCTTATTCCAAATTATAACTTGTAGGTTTAACAATTGAATAATTTATAATTAAAACCCTGCAAACTTGCAAAGTTGAAAGAATTTCAAATTCTTAAGATCGAAATTTGAAATATTTATAACCGTGTAAAGGTGTACATTTTCAATATTTAAACTCAGAAATCAAAATGTGAAATTATTTATAAATGTAACCCATGTTTAAATTAATCCCTCACATCATAAGATATCCCATTTATCTTCCAGGATATTCTGGACATATCCCAGGAGATCCTAGGGATATTGCGAATAATATCGTACATGCCGAAACTCTCGATATCTCTAAAATGTCCCAAGGATATCTCTGAATATCCTGATAATATCTTAATAATGTACTCATTTTATATGTCAAGGATGTCCCCAAGATATCCCAATTTAACAATTCAGGGTTTTGGACGATTCATGGTTTTGGACGAGGATCTGAATGGTGACATTGAAGCTGACCTTAGCGTTGACCTTTAAGATTATTTCAAGGTCAAATTTAATTTTTCAAATGGAAACCCCTATTTTTAACACCGCCAATCGAAAGAACGGAAGATTTTACGTTCAGATATGCATCAAGTTCATGTGACCTTCGGGGTCCTTCCAGGGTCGTATAAAAAAAGCTCAAGGGTTTAAAAAAATGGTTCAAAATTGTATCTAGATCCGCTGGAATACGGCGAGATCCATTATAGGTCTCATCAGTCCGCAAAAAAAACCCTATGTGGATCGGGCCCGTTAAGGCGAACTCCATTGAGGGTCTCGTCAATACACAGAAAAAAGGTCGTTTGTGGATCCGGCCAGCTAAGGAAAGATGGTCTCATCAGACCTCAAAGGTAATCGGGTCACATGACCTTGATGCATATCTGAAAGTAAAATTTTGCGTTCTTACGATTGGCTTCAATGTCACCATTCAGATCCTCGTCCAAAATCCTGAAACTTTCTTCTGAAATATTGCTCTCGAAAACGCATATTTTCGCTGATAGGGGAGGGGGGGGGGGGAGTCCGACATTTTTTATTAGTCTGTGTATATATATATATATATATTTCTACTGCCAATTATATGTATATCCAATCGTATGAATAAAATAACTTGTTCCCTCCCTAACTCATGTCCTTGTAGAAGATTTTGGTGCAGTTCAACCCGAAAGTTGATCTAGGAAAAAAGTCAGGGCATACGAGCGTAAATGCCACGATGCTTGTTGACTTAAGTACCATGCTTCATAATGTGCTCTCACCGAGGCGTCATTGATTTTCAGCGGACGTGTTGATTCTAGTTTTTTTATGTTTGTCCGTCAAAAATGATGAATTTTTGGGAAGAAATAGTTGCTGGAAGTTACTTTTTATGTGTCAAAATTGAAGCTTTCTAGTGCGCGCCGATCTTCGACCAGGACTTTCTCGCACATGGTTACCTTTTTCAACGCGCTCTTTTTGCGATTCAATAGAGCCAACCAATAGTTCAAAAGTACCTTCTTGTTTTTCTCTTAAATTAAACAATTAAACAGTAACGCAACTCTTTATATGTCGAAAGAGAAGCTTTCTAATGCGCGCCGATCTTCGACCAAGGCTTTCCCGGATCTGGTTACCTTTTTCAAAGCGCTATTTTTGCTATTCAATAGAGATAACCAATAGCTTAAAAACCTTTCTTCTTCTTTTTTTTTAATTGAAAAATAAAACAGTTACTCAAATTTTCATGTATACAAATCCGAGTTTATGGGGACACGCTGTTCCTTTGACAAAGGATTTCTCGGAGAAGGATGTTTCTTTCCGGATATTCGTTTCATGGTTCGATAAAATCTAACAGTAGGTCAAACAGTTTTTGCGTTCTTTTGTTTAAAATTATTTGCGTGAAAGTTAGACAGTTTTTTAGTTCTTAAATTCGGGTTTAGGCACTTACGCCCGTATGCAGTGTGCCCCTTCATATATTTTCATTTATATTGAACAAGCCAAAGCGGTAAATATTAATTTGTTTTTTATCATAAAAACTGATTTTGCCGTTATACTGATAGTGAAAAATGCGATCTCTAAATGGCGCAATTTAGAAAGTGAGTTGTTTTTTATTGTAAGTAGGCTGTTATTGGTTATGAAAATTACTCGCAATAATGTTTTTATAATTATACTGAGATAGGATTTTGAAAGAAACCGAATATTTGAGATTTGTATAAAGTGGTTTTTTGTCAAACGAGTGTTTGTAAATCTTTATGTTTTCAGGCATTCTACATATTTTAATCAATATGCATTACGAAAAAATGTTGCATTCCATTACCAAAATTGTGCATTTCCCGCATGGAAAATTTAGTGGATATCGGACGGGGCGGAAATGTCGATATCCTTCAAATATGCCACGGATATCCCATGAGATTTTTGGTACATTTTTCAGGATATCCCATATCATACAGAGATATCCTACGGATATTCCAAAGACGTCACTTTTCTGTGAGGGAAATTGCATAAAGTAAAAGAATCCAAATTGTAGTCTTTAAGGTTTTAATATTAAAAAATTGTAACCCTTAACAATTAATGAAATTAATTTCTTACTTAACAATTTCGGAAGTAGAGATAATAAAGAAAATACTGCAGATTATAAAATGGTAAAGTGGGAGAGAAAATCAGGGGAATTTCATTGAAAAAGTGAAACCGGAGAATAATTATGGAAAATTCCAAGGATGCCTATGATGAAAATGAAGGAAAATATAATGAAAGAAGAAAGAAAAGAAGAGATAAATACAATAATAAAATAATTACAAGTAAATAGTAGAGAATTACGAAAAAATACATAAATAAAGGGTGTAGAAAACTGTGAGGGTTC
This sequence comes from Belonocnema kinseyi, assembly GCF_010883055.1. Taxonomy (NCBI): domain Eukaryota; kingdom Metazoa; phylum Arthropoda; class Insecta; order Hymenoptera; family Cynipidae; genus Belonocnema; species Belonocnema kinseyi. The sequence goes on along the minus strand of NC_046661.1, from coordinate 35,834,399 downwards.
AATTGTAAAATTTTGAATAAAAGAGAGAAATAGTGATAAAACAGAACCCTGAACGAAAGAACAGAAGTATCAAAATAGTAACCCACTTAGTTAGAAAGGAAAGATTTTTGGAAAGATTTAGTGCAATGGGAGGGAATAGAAATGACAGAAACATGACTTTATAGAAAAATAAAAAATGAGCTGCCTGAACGACACAAAAATTGAATATACAAAAAGTAAAAAAGAATTAGAAAGCAGAGTAGTGAGAAAATTTTTTATAGGAATAACAAAAATGAGAATAGCTAAGAAATAATTTGGGAAAGAATAACAGGCACATGGGAAAGAAAAATGTAAAATGCATGGCGAAAAATCACTTTTTTGAGTTTTTAGAATAATTGTGTAGGGTTTTGAAAAAATGTGACGGGAAAGTATGGGGGCCTGTAAAGAATTATCTAACGAAGAATTTCATCTATCAGACATATGGGGTTTACACCCCTAACACACCCCCACGAGTACCTGGAAACTACCCTTAAAACCAAAAATGTCAATTTGTCATGAAATCGCCCTTTTGAACACCGTGTTCCTGTATTTTTTATTTAAAATGATTAATATTGGTCTAGCGGATATATTTATTATCATTGGTTAATTAATTTTCAATTATTTAAACAAATGGAATTTGTTGAAATAATTTTTTTGTCTCGAAACTTCATTTTTCCCCATAAAGATTATTACCATTAGCCGAATAGAATATTTATTAACATTGGTTGATTAATGTTTTATTATTCAAACAAATGGGATTTGTTTAAACAATTTTTTTCGAAATTTCATTTTTTTCCTTAAAAATTATTACTATTGGCCTAGTGGAATATTTATGAACATTAGTCATTAATTTTCAATTGTTTAAACAAATCGAATTTCTGTAACGAGACCAACAGTAATCATTTTTATTTAAAATAAAATCGAAACGAAATTATTTAAACAAATTCCTTCTGTTTAAATAATTAAAAATTAATCAACCAATGTTATTAAATATTCCACTAAACTAACACTAATAACACCGGCACACAAAAAAGTGGTCTGTCCGACAACCTACACTAGAATATCTATATGTTTTTGGGGTCGCTGAATTCGAATCTGGCGTCCAAAGCACCAAGTTGGCTCGTATTTTTCTGAAAAACGAAAAAATAGACGTAAAGTCGTTAAAAACAGCGATTTTTCAGGTATATTTTTGCAAAAAAAAAAAACATTTTCCCGCCCGGTGAACTTAACCAACATATTTATATGTCTTTTGGGTCGCTGAATTTGAATCTGAGGCCCAAATAACCGATTTGGCTCATAGTTTTTCGAAAATCGCAAAAATAGACGTAAAATCGGCGAATACAGCGATTTTTCTTGTATACTTTTGCAACAAAAAATTTTTTATGTCCGGTGGTCTAAGTCAGCATATCTTTATGTTTTTGGGGTCGCTGAATCCGATTCCGGGGTCAAAATAACCCAGTTTGCTCATATTTGATCGAAAAATGCAAAAATAGTGGTAAAATCGACGAAAACAGCGGTTTTTCGTGCATATTTTTAAGACAAAAAATATATCTTCATCCCCGGTGGACTTATCCAGCATATCCTTATGTTTTTGGGGTCACTGATTCTGAATCCGGGGTTCAATCAAGTTTCTACAGAAATAGGGAAAAGAGTTTAGACAGTTTTTTTACTTCTGAAGAAAATGATCATGGAAAATTAGTCTATTGTAAAAACATTGACGGATTAATGGAAAAAATGAAACCTGGACTGTATAGGCCGGAAAATTGGCGGCTATTGATTGACTCTTCTAAGCGCAGCCTAAAAGCAGTGTTATTGTATAATACTAATGTTTACGCTCCAATTCCAATCGCACATTCTACGGAACTGAAAGAGCATTACAGTAACTTAAAATTTGTCCTGGAAAAAATCAATTAATCAACTTATAAGTGGAAAATTTGCGGGGATCTCAAAATTCTTGGATTCGTTTTAGGACAGCAATCAGGGTATACAAAAACACCTTGTTACTTGTGCTTATGGGACAGTCGAGATAGCGTTCGTCATTACAAAAAAAAAAGATGGCGAAAAGAACATCGTTTGAGCAAGGACAAAAAAATATAATTGAAGATCCTCTAGTTGACCCAAAAGAAGTTTTGATTCCACCCCTTCATATAAACCTGGGTCTTATGACACAGTTTGTCAAAGCGATTGCCAAGGATGGCGATAGATATAGATCAATTCCCACAACTTTCCGAAGCAAAATTAAAAGAGGGGATCTTCGATGGACCGCAGGTAAGAAAAATGTTTTAGGATCCAGAATTCATTACAAAAATGTCTGACTTTGGTAAACTAGGCTGCCTTATGAATTTGAAGTTACATTTTCTTCATTCGCATATAAATAAGTTTTCAGAACACCTGGGAGACTTTAGTGAAGAACAAGGCGAACGGTCCCTCCAGGATATAAAAGAGATGGAGAGGCGATATCAGGGATGTTGGGATATCAACATGATGGCTGACTACTGTTGGAGTTTAAAACGAGATCAAGTCAATCAAGGTACCAAACGAAAGCGTAAACACCCACTACTTAGGTCTTTTGAGGACAAAAGCGTTCGATACAAGCGATATAAAGAAAAATAAAAGAACCTTATAAGCATGAGAGGCAAGGGGACTCACGGTAATAAAGCACCCCAAAAGAAACAGAATTTACTACGTCCACGTCGCTGTTCCTGGGTAACGCTAAAAGTAAATAAAACTTATTTACAAAAAATCTTACTATTGCCATGCAAGGAGACATATGCAAATTAAAACCCCCGAAACGTGAGACGCAAAGGAATCTACAGTGAACGACAATCCTAGTCGAGGAAGGCAAATGTTTAAAGGTTTTCGTCGATCTTATGTCTAATTTTGGGTTTTTCGATAAAATATGAGCCAACTGGGTTATTTGAACCCCGGATTCAGAATCAGTGATCCCAAAAACATAAGTTTATGCTGCATGAGTCCACCGGGGATGAAGATATATTTTTTTTTGCAAAAATATGCACGAAAAACCGCTGTTTTCGTCAATTTTACCTCTATTTTTGCATTTTTCGATCAAGTATGAGCCAACTGGGTTATTTTGATCCCGGATTTTACGTATATTTTTGCGATTTTCGAAAAAGTATGAGCCAAATTGGTTATTTGGGCCTCAGATTCGAATTCAGCGACGCAAAAGACATATAAATATGTTGGTTAAATCCGCCGGGCGATAAAATGTAATTTTTTTGCAAAAATATACCTGAAAAATCGCTGTTTTTGTCCATTTTACGTCTATTTTTTCGTTTTTCAGAAAAATACGAGCCAACTTGGTTATTTGGACACCGGAATCGAATTCAGCGACCCCAAAAACAAACAGATATGCTAGTGTAGTCTGTCGGATAGACCACTTTATTTGTATGCCGGTGTAATTTTAAGGAAACAAAAATAAATGTTCGAACAAAAATTTATACAAATTCCATTTGTAATTAATTAACCAATGATAATAAATATTCCATTAGACCAATATTAATCATTTTAATTAAAAAAAGACCAGAATACAGTGCTCAAAAAGTCGATTTCATGAAGAATTGAAATTTTTTGTTTTAAGGGTAGTTTTCATGTACTGGTGGGGGTGTGTTAGGGGTGTCAAACCCATATATATGATACATGAAATTCTTCGTTGGATAATTCACTACAGGCCCCCATACTTTCCCGTCACATTTTGTCAAAACCTAAAAAATGATGCCAAAAACTCAAAAAAGTGATTTTTCCCCATGCATTTGACATTTAATTAGGAAATTTCTTTTTTCAGATTCGGAATGAAATTGGGGGGATCGTTGCCCTCTAAAAAATAAAAGCCTTTTTGAGCCGCCCTAGTGTACATAAATGAAATATGGAGGGAAGATTGAGATAGTTACTGTAAATGATATTTGTTAAATATATGTTATTAATATATGTTATATAAGTTATAGAATAGTTATGAATGGTTATACTATAGTTATCGTAAATGAAGGTGAACTAAAAATCATAATTGTAACAGATCGTAATGCTAGGCCGGGAGAAAAAAGTCGAAAAGAATGGAGCCGAGGATCGTGGCGGAAAATCAGGTCTAATGATAGAAAGATTAAGTACCTATAAAAGGAAATAATAGAGAAAATAAGAAAGCTGCAGGATCATACAATTTAGGTCATAAAGTGTTAATGATAATATTCAAAAGGAAGAAGAAGAGGAAAAAACGAATTAAATAATTGTGAGGGACAAAGAGATCATTGTTAAGATAAAGGAATAAAAAGATTTTATCTCTTCTGACCGATGTCAACATATGTGGGCAGATATTGAATTTACAATGATGACATATTTATTAATTTGAAAGATGTCGTATTATGCAATTGTGGCAGTGTTTATGTTTGTCCACATATGTGTACACCAGTCCTTTGTGCAACTACGTCAGTAGAGAATCGGTTGCTGATCCGGTAAATGTTCTTACTCATTGTCTATCATAATCTTTTTTCCATATTATATCATTCCTATTATATACAGTATTGTTCATTGTAACTTAAAAATGTTTATTTGTAATATTGTTCTACTACATTTCATAAAACTTGTAATTTTCATAAAATATGTACATTGTATGTTTGTATTGCAAACTTTTGAAAATGTTTATATTATTGTAAACAAACACATGCGAAATGTAATATACTATAGATATACTAGTTTCAAGTAAATAAAGTAATTTTAGAATCATATTTTTTTCGAATTTTTCATTACAGATAGTACTAGTAGAATAAGAATGGGTGACGGAGAATTGTTTTAAAAATAGAGAATTAATTGGAGCTTAAAGCGATATAGGAAATTCTAGAAATCTTAAAATTTAAGAGCGAATGAATTTGGATGCCTTCAAACTTAAAATCGCCTGAATCATTTCTAAGATGTTTTGCAATAATAAATATTATTAGAACACCAACTTAAAATTATAACATAAAAATTTGTATACAAAATTTTGGTAACTTACTTTGTGAAGGTTGCGTAAGCGACATCAGCTGGTAAAGTATACGGAATACTCAAAAGAGACAAAAGTTTGACGCTCCTATGTTTAAAAAGCCAATTAACAATTCCCTTGTTTGCTGAATCGATTGCATCTTGGAATATCGACATGAGCGTTTCAGGCAAGTTTGCTACTAATGCCTCCTGCAAATGACAAATAAAAATAGTTTAATATTTTTCAACCGAAAAGTTTTGAAAAGCCTAATAGATATTTAAAAAAATTACATCAAACTCTCGCTTTCAGTTCCGTGTCGTGGGTTGCCTTCAAATAGCCTTGGACTGAATTCGGGGGGATCGAAACGTTACCCGCTCCTCTGAGAAACTGCGGGCACCAGCAGTTTTAGGTTGGCCGAAAACGGGGGGACGGAAAGCGAGAGTTGGATGTAGTTCATATTTTATCCACGCTTTTGAGGGACTAAAACCAAAATAACTTTGGATTCAGTTTTTTGCATTTCGTTTTTTCCTGCTTTGAAAAGTACGACTTCGCTAACAGTTTTGAATTTTAGTGGCTCCAGTCCCTGAAAGTTTCAAATTTTTAAGCTTCTAAAAATCCGAATCATAAACAAATACCGAAAAACTCACTTCTCTGTGCACTCTACATTCCATGCATTCTGGATCGTATTCCATCATGTCGTCCAAAGTTTCGGAAACAACAAAAGTCGACTGTACAGCCAAACATCGCGTGCAGTTGATTAAATTATTTCGATGCAAAAAACGCAGGGCGTCATCAAACCCTTGCTTACACATTTTTGAGAGAATCTATAAAAGATAAAGTTTCGATTGCTAACATAATTTATGATTCTAACTTAATTTTGAATAAAAATTTTATTAATTAAATTAAATTTAAATGAATTAGATTAAATCAAATGGACGATTACCTCTGGCTTTGGAGGGAAAAGTATTCTCGCGAACCTATAAATATTTTGTCTTGATAATTCGATGCTCGTATTTGCAACATTTACCTAAAACAAAAATATTAATTGAAGCCACTTAAAGTATTTTTAACTTATTGATTATTTTTAAGTCATTATTTGACTCAAGGGCATGCGATACTTAGAAAATTATCGACTTTACCAGTTTTAGGTTTCCCCGGTTTTTTTTCTAGAATAATAAATATTGTGTCTTAAAAATTTAGGAAATGACCCTACTGAAAGAAATCTTTGAGTTTTCTTTAGCGAAATAGCTTGGCCCATTTGAGTCTATAAACAAAGTCGATTTGAAACAAAATAGTCTCGGAAATAGTTTGAGAGATTTGGGTCCTTTTCAAGATTCTTTTAGCGGTCGTTTTAAGAGTGGTGCGACGGTAATATAATGTTCCTTTGTATTCGTCACGTACCGGGCGGGCAGAGTTATTTACAGTAATTGGTCGTGGCTAATCCGCTCTCCCTTTTTAAATTTCTCTTCAAAGTATTAACACTTTTTTTTAATTGATGAATTTTCTCATTATACTTATTTATAATTATAACTTATATACTGATATACAATTTTCTACTTGAATTCAAAAATGTTGTCTTTTTTGGCGTATCTCATTTCATTTACGAGAAACGTTCTAATAATTCCAATTTTTAACATTAAAAAAAAAAGTTAGATATCTGAAGTCATCGAAACCCATAGATTCCGAATTATTATGTTTTAGGGTGTGAACTATGAAATTAAAAAAAATCTACTTCTAAATTTTAATCCCAAAGCTTAACAAAGGACCCTTCAGTGTCGGCTACTCTATTGAGATAGCCTCTCTGCTCGTTATTTATGATCGTATTCTTATTTTAATTCGGAAAGGATATTTTAAAGCCTTCAGACCATTTAAGCAAGCTTCCTGGACCTTTAAAAATATCTACCTGAGTGCCTGCGGAGAATTTCTTTGAGATTCCTTGACTTAAAGAATTTTTAGTATATACTCAAAGATTCTTTTCGGTACGGGATAGCGATCATGCTATCGGACGTCCTTGTACACTTTTTTTGTGGGTTAATTAAAAATGTTTGATATTGCTAAATTTAATGAATCTGCATGACGCTTAGGAATTATTATCGATTTTATAAGTGTTAGATTCCCTCGGCTTTTTTCCTTGATTAATAAATACTTTGTCTTCAAACTCTGGGCAATGATAGCGAACATGCTAAAGGGCGTCCCTGCACACTTTTTTGTGGGTTAATTCCAAAAAAATTTAATTTTGCTAAAAACGTGTGTGTATTTTTGGAGGTTATGTATGTTACAATTCTCCCAAACGTTACTTCCAAACTAGAAAATATTTTTGGCCAAGAACGTTGGAATTACAAATAAACATAGTAACTAATATCCCGGAACTAACCTTGTTTGTAGGCAATCAAAAAAGTTTATTTCATAAATAATTTCCAAATTATCGAATAAAGATGGCGGTTCGCTCGACATGCACGTAGGCACATCGTTCTGTTAATTTGTTCAAAACAGTGCGGAAAAAACTCTTTGATGTGTTTAAAAAGTATTGTATATCAAACCCAGTATGAAAGTGTACAGATGGAAGTTAGAATTTTAACCAGTGTCTATGAATAAAGGACGATTTTACTACAAATATGGCATTTCTATTTCAGAGGTGTAGTTTCATAGTTCTCCATGATAATTTTGATTCACTGGCTAATATTACTTTATTCTTCAAAATACGATCATCTATATTATCCAATCAAAGAACATTGACTCAACGCTAGTATTCCTGAAGACTGTTAACAGCTGATTATATAGATATATGTTTATTTATATCTACACTCAGCTCTCATAAACTCACAATACACAGACAGAATGTATAATAACACTGAGAACACTTTAAATTCTCCTATATTTTGTAGTAGAGGACACTGCAAGAAATCCATCGACAATGACGAAGTCAAATGTACAAAGTCTGGTGTGTTCCATCATAAAGAATGTGTGAAAAAATTGAAAAAACTCTCTGATGGAAGAATTTCGAGATGGAGACATGGAGACATGGAGACATGGAGCAGCGAAGTACTGTTTCTTGCTACTAAGATTAAAAGTTAAAGAATTTATTTCTAGAGATGAAAGAGAAAACTCAACTAAAATTGAACAAAAACTAATAGATGATCCATCTCAACTATGGAATATTATTAACAAACTTAAAGGGGAGACAAGATTCCCAGGTATCCTTCATTATAAAAACAGAGACATTACTGACCCTGATGAGTGTGTGAATGCTTTTGCCGATTTTTTCAGTAGTGTATATTCCAATACGGACGATATGCAGAATTCCGAAAGATCATAATGTTTGACATTAATAACCCTATTCTTAGTAAAAAACCGGAAGTTGCACAAATTGATGAAGCAGAAGTTCTTCAAATACTCAATAACTTTCCTAAAAAACTATCCTCTGCCACGGACCAGATATCTTGTTTTTTGATAAATGAATTCGCATGCACGCTTTCTAAACCACTAACTTTTATATACAATTAATGTTTAAAAACAGCTAAATTCCCAAAAGTTTGGAAATTAGCAAGAGTTTGCCCGATCTACAAAAATGGTTTGAAGTCTCATGTGACCAACTACAGGCCGATATCGGTGTACCTCAGGCGGTACCGCAGGGTTCAAATTTGAGACCAGTCCTGTATGTTATTTACGTTATGGACATGGCTACAGGTGAAATAACACCAATTTTAATCTTTGTAGATGACACAAAAATCTTTCAAAAAATTTCAACTATTAGAGATTGATATGATTAATTAATTTGATTACCGGCTGAAAAGTACTAGGTTGACTGAAGTAACCACTATTAATGACTTAGGCATTGTGCTCAGCTCTGATCTAAAACACGATCCACATATTACTGCAACGGTAAATTCCACATCGAAAACTCTAGGTTTCATAACCAGATCTTGTAAATTTCTTAATAACAACAATACCATGCTCACATTGTTTATCTCTTTAGTCAGATCGAAATTGGAATATGGCTCTATCGTGTGGGAACCACATCAAAAGTATCACCTGAATGCACTTGAAAACATTCAAAAAAGATTTCTTAAATTATTGTCCTTCAAAAAGGAAGGGTACTACCCACAAATAGGCAGTAATTATCTACAATTATGTAAAAAAAAATAATCTCTTCAAGCTAGAAAAACGTCATAATTACATGCTACTAATGTTTGTGTTTAAAATTATTAGAAAATTCGTAGATTGTCAATATCTTTTTTGAAATATTCAACACTTATTTCGAACTCCGGCATTTAATTCTAGACAAAAAGAATGATTCTACATTCAACAAAACAATAACATCTTGATTAGAAATTCACCTATGTTCCGAATGTGCACTATCATGAATGACTTTCTTCTTTATACTGCAAGAAACTCTAATATTGATATATTTACGATCTCTTGTCCAGTCTTCAAAACAGAAGCGAAAAATTGTATACTCTCTCGTAGAGTATGAAAATTAGAAGAGGCAATATATTCTGCTTGGTATAATTAAACTTAAGGTACATATTAATGCATTATATAAATACAATTAAGCTTTATATCCTGTAATTGGCCTTGACTGTAGGGTATTATTTTCAATAAATTAAAAAAAATTAGCAGAACGAGAGTTGAAAAATGACCCTAACTTCAAAATAATGCACATGCATAAAATTATTATTTAGCACAATAAAATTTCTTGTTATTATCTGTCAAAAAATAGCCCGGGGACATCCGTTATGATATTTTATAGCATCCCTAATTCAGTTATTAAAGATTTTTATTTTTGTAAAATAAAAGCCGGGGGAACTGTACCCGATTGACCACACGACGAAGTATCACATGCCCTTAAATTTAAGTAGAAAAAAATCAGAATATACAACGTACATGGAATAATTGCGAGGAAATATCTCGGGGACAAATATCGTTTTCCCCGCAGAATGGACTGACTGTGATCGTATTTTCGTCGAGGATGGGAAGATTGTCGCTGAGACCTCCATCCATGTACCTAATGCCATGAAATCTGGGAGGCAACAAACCAGAGAAGACTGGAATGAACGAACTTGCGAGAAGAGCCTGTTTAGAAAATGTTTCAAAATACAATCTTTTTTCTTAAAAATTTATAAATTTGATTATAAAGCTACTGAAAACCTTACTTTTCAAATTTCTTAAGAGAAAAAATTCTTACTTGGAGTAAATCTTCTTTCGAATTGAACTGTGAAACAATAACATTTTTGTAGTCGTATACTCTCGTCAGAGAAACGTGAAGTTTCCCGTTCACTTTTAAGTGAGCGTCTTCAGGAAGAAACTAAAAAAAGGATTTCAAATTTATGTAATTTTTATACAGTATTCTATCGAGTTTATAAGTATTGTTTACTACGGAATAGATTTAAATCTACTGGTCACTCAAATCTCATAAAAAAACTTTCGTTTCCAATTTAATTTCTGGGTTTTCAACATTTCAGAAAAATATTTTTTTTTCAATAATAATCAAAATAAAATAGGATCAAAAAGGTTTTACATGAAACGTTATCACTGTAAGCCAAAATAAGAGTAAGTGAAAAATGAAAAATAAAATTATATAAAATTTAAATTGACAATATTTTATTACCTTTTGCAAACTCTCTAGTAGAATATCCTGGACATTGAAGGAAGGACTGAAAGGACCAAGTGCTCGTTGTCTAGCTTCTTTTGCGAGTCTCAAAACATTGCTAGTCACCTCCCCTAAAATCAAAAAAGATACAAACATATTCATCTCTATTTGTTACATTTATTTAACCGATTCTTGTTTGTAGATTTGCATTCACATAAAATTGTCATTTTTATACAATTGTATTAACTTTCTACATCAGAGAATATTAAAGGACCCTGTACATTTCTTATGAAACTCATTTTCAATAAGAAACGTGCGGGGTCCTTTAAACATTTAAAAAATTACATATTAACATATTATTTTAATTTTATTCGTGCCTTCTTTTGTCCTTTTTTTTTGTCGTTGCAAATACTGCTCGTTCAGACCCAGTATTTTCAGATAATGAATGCAATTACAATTAGGGTTCGCCTTCTCAGGTTACAATCAGATAGCAATTTCGCTGTATCTTGGATCAGTGTTTAAATTAAAGAATGGGAAAAATACTTCATTATCCAAAGTTTATGATTATGTTGTCGCAAAAAATCTTTGTAATTATGAATCAAATTCACCTAAAGCAATCAAAGTAAAAAGATTATTATTAATTTATTCATAGTTATAAATAAAGAGAACTTTCTCAAATGAAATTGTAAAAACCGTTGGGGTCTTTAAAGTGAAAAGTTACAGATATCAATACTATATTTTATTATATTAAAAATTACAACTAAATAACTTATCGAATTTGAAAACCACTAAACTTTAGAAAATCCAAAAGTGTAAATCTCTGTAGTCTCTAATCTAAAAACTTTTCAATTGGAAAGCATCCAAAAGTTAATAACTCCTAGGTAATTATTTTGTAAATTGATAATAATTTGAAGTTAACAAAATACAGGCCTTCGATAGATACACGGATTCAACAAAGGGATGAACTATTACTCAATTTTATTACATTCTTCTGTTTTATTTTAATGAAATTCTTTTAAATTATTTGAAATTCCATTGAACTTACCGTGAATTTAAAAATCTATCTCTAATGAACATTTTGAACACATTAGATTTAAAATCATTTAGCTTCGGACTCTTTCAATTTGAAATAATAAAATTGTACGCGCATTGAGTTCAAAATTGTTTAATTTTTAGTATTTACTTAAATTGTAAATTATTTATTTTAAAAGGCGTCAACTTTCAAATGGTGGATTTTGAATGACTATCTGAAAGCGTCCAAGTAATGTTAAATATTCTTTTATTTCTTATTCTGATTTGCAACAAAATTTATAACGAGTTCGTGGAAAAGTTAAAGTTTCTTGAGTAATGAATAATGTTACTACGAATATTAAGTTTTTCCTGGTACATATAATTAAAACACATTGCGTTGTTGTCAGAAAGGAGATAGAAAGCAATGTCGTTAAACTGGTAGAATCTGCGTATTCAATAAATCACAAATGAACAAGCACCAAAACATTTGATTTATTTCGTAAACGTAGTACCACCTAGTACGAGAACTAATTAAGTTGAAAAGTTCTTCAACCTTGTACGATACAATATCTGGAGTTCAAGGTCGGCGGTATGAAACAGCAAAACAGACATCCTTATCCAGAGAGATTGTTTATTATACATTCTCCGCTTGAACGAATCTTACACGTAATTAAAACTATGTACTTTACGACGAATCATATCTTCGACAAATGACCCAATGATCATGAAATCTTTTTTATTTTGTATGACGAATAATTCCGCATTTTTTGTTTTACTGTTTATAATTTGCGATACACATTGACATTTATTGTCTACCCAGGAAAAAAGAAACGATTGAACTGGAGCGCTTTAAAATGTGTATCTTAAAATTTCAGATTGACAAAGTTGCATTTCAATTGTTTTGGGACTCTTTGAATTGGTCCAGCTATCTGGACTTAATTAAATCTGCCAAGTCACATTCGGAGATGTACTCGTTTTATAGTTTTAAAACATTCTGAATAGGAGAACATAACCTCAAAAAATAAATTAAGTTCAATTCGTGATTTACGATTGACAGAAGAAACGCATAAATCTTTTGAAGCTCTCAATGAAATGTAGTTTGAAGGCCGTCAAACTGAATGGAGAAGTGCAGGTTCCGTTTTACAGAAACGAATCTGCATCCTACAATTGATGTTTGATGAAGTCCGATGAATTGTATAATGCAGATTACGCTCTTCATTATCTAATTGTAGGGAATGGGAAGTGGCTGCAAGTAAATTTGAATAGGAAAATGCAGATAAGTTAGGGACTGTCCACTGCGTCGCGAAATTGTGAAACCAGGTGGCATTTTTAAGTTGCATTTTAAATTGCGCTTGAAACCAATTTTAGCAAGGTTTTTACTAGTTTAGAACAATACGTGAATACAAAAATTAATATTTTTCGGAAACTAAGTGTTCAATATAGAATTTTTATCGTATTCAGTGAAAAAAAACACATTTCCTGTTACAACTGTTTTTGGCAAGAAAATAATTATTTTACTATATCATATAAGTTTCAACACACTATAAGCTAAAATGAACTTTAGTTAATGCATATAGTAAAATATTTGGTTCAAAATATGCAAAAAATATAATTATAGACGATCAGAAATGAAATATGAATTCTAACCTAACTTTTAGGTTATAATTTTTTAGATAGTAAATATTCCATGTATAAATTAATCAAAATTTATTTTAAGTTCACTTTTATGTTAAGGTAAGGTAATTGAAGCGTATAATTTGTTTAAACATATATAATATACTAAAATATTTTTTTTTTGCAAAAACAGTTTAAAAATAAATCGCTTTTTTTTTCGTTGCATATGATGAAAATTACACATATGTAACACTTAGTTTCCAATAAATCTTAATTGTTTTCATCCACTTAGTAGTTTAAGCTATGCGAAATAATTAAAAAATGGCTATTAAGCTCAAATTAAAACGCATCTTCAAAATCCTATTTGTTTTCGCGAGTTCACATTTTGGCCACATTGAAAAAATAAATGGCGTATTGAAGCGCAGCGGATCCCAATAATATTATTACGATTAACCGTCGTTTTTTAATCAATAACGAAATATTTCTAGGTGAATCGTAAAATAATCACTTCTCCGATTCACTGGTACCTCTAACCTATCGTCAGCAATCTGCCATTCCTCTTTAAGATACACATTTCATATGACTTGAAATACGATTGAAACGCGGTCAATCGTTTCTTGTTTCATGAGTATGATACAGCGCTTCAAACTGAGGAATTTCAAACTTAATACATACAAAAATAAATAATTTTGAACTCGTGGTACTAATTTTCGGCCATTTAACTTTAATCGATGCAAGTCATATTTTAACCATATAACATAAAGGGCTAAATACAATTTAAACAGAGCTGAAATAAAAAATTATTAAAATAACAAGGAATTTAATTTTAATATGATGCATTGGGTTCCTTAAACAACGACGAGACGATTTAAAAAATAGAAGAAAATCGGTTAATCCGTTCAATTTATATATATATATATACATACAATATATACAACCGCAGGATTTCACTGGTTTAATTTGCAGATTAGCCTTAAATACTTTCAATAAAAAAGTTTCAGCTTTGAAAACTTAAAGTTTGAGTTTTATTCTGTTCTTCTATTCTGTGCTAACCACTGCGCTAAACTGACAAGTTGAAACTCGGTGAAAAAGCCATCCTCATAAGCTACAGTTTAGAAAAGTAAATGTACCAAATTTTAAGCTCTCTTTTTCTAATTATTTATTATTATACGACGTTAGGTAAATGTAAAATACAAGAACTGTTAACAGGAATATCAATAAAATAATTAAATAAATAAATTAAATCGATTACCATTTTTCTTCGCGTAAGATTTCGTTTTTCCACGTTGTAGACTACTTTACAACTTTTTAGAAACGTTGTTTTTGGGACAGATTTATTCATAGTTTATTGATATTTTAGAACACATGAACCATATTTTTAAACGTATTTTCTAAGTCCATTTTTTAGGATATAAAATATTTACCCTTTCGACTTAGAAAATTTAATCGTTGATCCGTGAGGGCAACCGAGCTGGGCCCCAGTAGGGGCCTCTATGGAACATCCATATTGTCAGAGTTCAAAATTCAAACAAGGATTATCGCATTTTTGTCAGAAATTCGCTGTTTGTAAGTTTGAAATCATAAAACCCTAAAATATGCGGCATCAACAAAATATTCACCCTTCTAACATAGAAATTGTAATCGTTGATTACAATTTGCGGCGTCAACAAAATATTCACCCTTCTAACATAGAAATTGTAATCGTTGATCCGTGAAGGCAAGAGAGCTGGGTACCCTGCGGGCCCCTATGGAACATCGATATTGTGAGAGTTCGAATTTCAGAAGTGTCATTCAATTTTTCACAGAAAATCATTATTTGTAAGCCTGAACTCATGACACCTTAAAATTAGTAGAGTCAAAAAAATATTCACCCTTCGAACTTAGAAATTTTAATCGTTGATCCGTGGGGGCAACCGAGCTGGGCCCTCGTTGGGCCCTCGTCGGGGACCCTCATAGAACATCCATATAGTGGAAGTTCGAATTTCAGAAAAGAGTAATTCAATTTTTGACGGAAATTCATTGTTTGTGAGTCTGAACTCATGAAACCTTAATATTTGTGGTGTCAAAAAAATATACATCCTTTGGACTTTGAAATTTTGATCGTTGATCCTGAAGGGCAGCCGAGCTGAGGCCCCTGAGGGGGCCCCTATGGAATATTCATATTGTGCAGGTTTGAATTTCAAAAAAGTGTCATCCAATTTTTTACAGAAATGCATTGTTTGTAAGTCTGAACTCATGAAACCTTAAAATTTGTGGGGTTGAAAAAATATTCACCCTTTAGACATAGAAATGTTAATCGTTGATCCGTAAGGGTAATCGAGCTGGCCCTCGACGGAGGACCTTGTAGAATTTCCACGCGTGGAACATCCATGCGGGACCCCGCATGAACTTTATTCAAGTAATAACAGCCTGGAATTTTATTAAGTAATTAAATAATACTTCAACCGATGTTCTGAAGTTTCACGTTTTTAAAATATTCGTTTAATTTTTTTAATCTCAACCGATTTTGAAACCTATAACCCTTTATAAAATTTTCACTGCAATAAATGATCGAAGAGCGTCTAATAAAACAAACAAAACAATTTTGCTGCTTTCACTAATATAAAATCAACTTTTTTATTTTTATCGCGTATCTGATTTTATATTTTCAATGTACAATACTATTAGCACATTTTTTATCTTAGCACCGCTTTCATCTGGTAAAAATTATCTAGAAAATTGTTATTTACTTTCCTGCGTAATATATACTATTCAATTGATATTAATCGAAAAAAATGAATAACTGTTTTTAGATCATTCCCGCCATACAAAAATGCTGCTATCACGTGCCAAATTCCAAGTGTCAGATTGGAAATAATTGGAAATGCAAAATGCTTAATCTTTGGTAAATGTTTTAGCACAATTAAGAAACATGATTCGGAACTATTAAGATGTAGGTACTATCGTTTCTTATTGATCTCAAATGATTGTTTCTGGAAGGGAACACATATTGTTGACATGAGACTACAAAACCTCCAGAACAGTCTAAGATTGGAACTAGTCATCATCTCGAAAGCCTTGTGTGTCAACATCTTTTCACAAAGGACGCATGAAGTAAACGGTCTTACAGTTTGCTGAGAGATCAGGTCTAAGATAAAAGGCGGACAGTTTCCTGCAGGATAATTCTCTCTGTCAACATTATTTTCTTCCTTTTAGAAAATGGATACCAGTTCCGCTAAATAACGCATGATAAGCTTCGATACACAACTTCTTATCCCCAAATAATGGCTGTAGTGGTTTGGATGGTATCTGAGTACTATCAGCTTAAAGTGAGACATGATTAATTTTATAATTCTGAAAATTAAAATGAATTTTATTTCCTTTTCCATTGAATGCTATATTGTCCACAAACCCAATTATTATTCTCTTTAGCATTTGACCGAGAATAACATTATCAAGCGTTTCAGAGTGAACGCCCGAGTTTAGAGACAAAGCTTTTACCTCAACACGTGTAATAGGGTATTTTGCAGTGCCATTCGTGCTATCCATGAGATAGAATAAATCTTTTGAGCGTACTAGACAAAGCGTACTAAACACCATTGATAAGAAATTTGTCTATGTTAAAAGCGTCAGAGTGCAGGTGTCCACCAGGATAAATAGATTTACGTAAGAATTACTGGATAGAGATACTACTTTTTGATTAAAATGACCAGGGACACACGCCCATTAGAATAGCATTGGCATGTTAGACCGGTTACATACTTTTTGGTAAGCCCCAGCACACAGTAGGCCAGAAAATGAAGAAAAGTATCAAAATTTCCACTATACTAGAAAAACGGCGGAATGTATTTTTTTTTTGCGAATTGACAGTTTGGCACATTATCTTCAATAATTCCATTGTCGCTTCAGGATTATTTAAGTGAAATATAGCTGTGGAATGTCCAAGGACTGAAAAAATGATCATTTTCGCTTACACAGGGCCATAAAAAAGCTGTTGACCACACTAGTGCGTTCTATAGTATTTTGGCGTGCTGAAACCGAATCTGACGCCAGAATGGACGTTCATGAGCGTTTATTTATTTTAACCTCAAAAAAACAGATTAAACGAGATTTTTTTCTACGACTATTTCGCCATACACGTATGTCGAAATAGCCAACGATAGCTTATTTCGACATACAATATTACACAGCAACGAATTTACTATTTACGTATTACTAATTAAATGTATTACTAATTTACTTTTATAGCTACGAATGAAACATTTCAGTTTTTAGAAAATAAACATAAATTTTCAGGTCCGAATCTATTTCAGTTGATGCAACTTCAAGTCACAGGATCATTCGCCTCTTTAATATGTTCTGCATTATAGATTTTAGTGTGAGGTATTTCTTGTAGAACGTTTTAAAATTATCCAAGATTTTTCTTAGAATCGTCTCAAATATATCGTTATAAGAAAAAAATTCAATTTTTCGAGAAAAAATTCTCGTTTGCCACGAAAGTGGTTTAACCCACTTAAAACTCATATAACGTGTCTCCGATAGAATTAAACATGTAACAATCAAAAAATAGAAAGGTGGAGCAGTTGACAAAATCATCATTTAACATTTTAAGAAGAACATTGTAATTTTCAAGATTTTGTTATTTTTCGACGGATCTGGAATCTGGAAGGAAAATTTAAATATCTTAATTAAGTAAAAAGTTATAGGTGCTTAAAAAAAGAATTTGTAAATATTTTTAAAGAAATCTTCAGAATTCATAAACTGATAACTTCAGAATTTTTTTTAATTGGGAAAACACGTGGCACTTAATTTTCTTTAAAACACAACATATTTAGTCGACTAGAGATTCTACGATTTGAAGTGCACATCTGGCCTCAGAAAAAAAGTTTTATATGATTTTTAGAATCAAAATTTTAACGCTCAATTTATAAATATTCCTTTGAGTATTATTATAATTATTTCTATTGTATGAGTGCAGATTAGGGTATTCCAAATTTTTTGTCTCGAATTTTCATGAATATCGCCTGGAAATTTGTTCGAATCCACACAAAAATAAATCCATTGTTTTTGTTTTGAAGGAAAATGATGTTTAGAGGTAGTGTGATCCCCATGAAGTTTAACACGTATTTCCCATAAGAAAAAAGACTATTTAAAATTTCTACAGATGAATAATTACTTTTCAAAAAACACCCCCATAAATATGTTTTCAGGATTCTGAAATCCCCCATGAATAAAAAAGTGGGGTTTGTGAGTTTTTGGCTCTAATGTTTATTTATTATTTGTTCCTAGCTAAAAAGGCAAATCAGGTTTAAACATTTTAAAAAATCCGCAACTTTCTAACATTAGGTAAAGATTATTATTAATATTATTTATTATTTTGTCATTAACAATTTATTTTTATTTAGTTAAAATTAAAATTTTCCATTCGTAGCTATAATAGCAAAGTATAATGAAATTTAAATTTCGCGTATTCGATTTTTGCGCTGCCTAACAGCGGTGGTCAGAACCACCTCTGAACCATGTATTGAGATTTTGAGGTTTACGCGCCTTTCATTCTCATGTTTCGCTGGTGCAATTACAATTGCCTTTTTAATGATTAATTTGTTCATTATAACCTACAATATAATAATAAATAACTTGCTCTCTTCATTTTGCCCGTCACCCCGTCCTGCATATATTTCTAAACTGGCGAAATCAAATATCGTAATTGTTGGGCCATAATTGTACATTAGGGCATATCGTAAAAAATAAAGTTGTTCTCGCGAAGTTCTAATAGCAATGAAATCTTTCTTTTGGCAGTCAGAAACACTCCCCTAATGTTTCATAAAAAAAATCCTTCTGTCTCCGCATCGTAGATATACCTAAAAATCACAAAAAACGAAACACTTCTTCAAATTTGAACAGCAAACCTTTTTTTTAGATTTGAATTATCAATAAAAATTGTTCAAAGTAAGTCGATGTGTGCTTTACAAACGATAATTCCATTAAAATATTGTTTACACTCCCTACTTGACTTTAAAGTTTCAAAAAATCGAAAAAAGTCTACTTTTTCGCTATTTTCTTAGATTCATGGTAAATTTCTCGACTATTTCACTGAATAATATGTGATATACATTAATCAGAACGTATTTGCAATGTGGTGCAACAATAATATATAAGGAATGTTGACATTAAAATATTTTTATTGACTTTGAATTACAAGAAAATATGTAAAATTGATATATTGCTCTTTATTTCACAACAAAATAAATTTCGGTTTCTGAATAAGGTAAAAATGTTTTCGAGTGTACCTAGATTTACACTTTAAAAGTGAGGAGGTAATTTAAATCATTTTTATCCGTACAGAATAACTTAGAGGATTAAAAAAAAAACAGAATTCAATTTTTTCGCTATTTTCTTTAAGTTACACGGAGAAAAAGATATCGCACAATAATATTGCAAAATCTTTATATTGCAAGAAAGCACAATATGATAACGTACAAGCAGTTCCCGGAGCCTTGTAAGATATTATAATGCACTAATATCACAGAAAAAGTGAAGTTAAATTTTTTGATGTCGTCTGCTACAGCGTCCTAAGCAAGAATGGGAAAAAGGCAAAGTTTGAGTGACTTCGAGCTATAAATCGGGACATCAGATTTAAAATAATCACATTTCTCTCCCATTTTTCTCCAGTTTAATAAAGTTAAACGACGCTGGGCAGTGCTGGCGTCGTAATTATCGCTACACCTCGAATAAATATGGAGCGATTATAAGACGAAAGATTATCCAGGCAATTTTAAAAACCGGAAATTATCTTCGATTAATGCGAAGTTTATCTGGCAAGGTTAATTTTTGTTTCGGTGAATCTTATACCTGGAATCGATGTAAACCTTGTCTTTAATTTTTTCTGTGATCGCTTGTTCACTACTCGAACCCGGTATATAATGTAAAAACTTGCAATGTACGATATCACGTTTTCGCGCTATTATAATGCGATAATTTCGATGTATAGCGCAGGGGTTACGGTATATAATGTAATTCATGCCATATAGTTTTCTCAGTGTATGGTATATGACTCATCAACCGCTTTTTCAGAAAAAAGTGAGTTCAGTTTTGATTGTCTAAACGCGAATATGTTAAAAGAGAGATGGAAAACTCGAATTTTAAACAGCATTTCTTTTTCGCATTATATTCAGTAAACATCTTATGCGACTTTTTAGTGGTTTGAGGTTGAAAAATGGATTTGTTAAGCGAATGTCCAATCATTGGAAAATACAGTGAGTTAAGTAACCGGAGATTACCTACACACTTTGATGTAATGAAATACTATTTTTTCGAATGCAAAAGAATTCGAACTGAAAAAGAATATAAAAGATACCCAAGTTTTTCTAATATTTCGCGTTTAGTTGTGATAAGGCTGCATGGCATATGGAATGACACTTCCATCCGAATTCTTACAGAAGCAAGAATCGCAAAGATCGTTAAAACAGATCAAGATGAGTTGAAGAAATTGAAAAAGTCGCATGGAAGAGATCAAGATAAATCCTGGTAAAAAAGCAAATTAAATGCGTTTCATGCAAATAAATCGAAGTTATTTCATATTGCAGCTTGTAAGTGTGACAATGCTTCATGTACTTGTGAGATAGATCTTTCTGAAGCTACTAGAGTGTTTCTCTTAGATCAGCGATCTTCCAGGCGAATGAGAAAATCATTTACGTCTCTTCCGAAAATTGATTCGGAACCATCAGATCATCATGAAATACAATCGAAGCGTTTGATGACTGATGATGTACTTCAAGATCAAAGTGAAGAAGTTATCAAAAGAAAGCGTCAGAAGGTGCAAATTGATAATGCAAATTCTTACTGTGGCTCGATTAAGGATGACAATGTAAAAGACGATTACCAGCCCGCCGAAGATGTTCAGGATGCATGGGTTCCTTACTGGAATACCAGGTGTATACATATGAAACCGGTATTTTTTCAAGAAAAAAACACATTTATTTCAAGAGAATGATAACAAATATTTTATTCAAAGTATGCGCCC
>NC_046661.1:35806595-35813095 GCF_010883055.1 Belonocnema kinseyi | reverse complement strand
CTACAAGCTATCTAAGGATGGTACTATAGAACGCCACCTCAAGGTAGGTCTAGTGGCGCCATCTCTTGGTCAGGCCGGAAACTTATCAATCCACCCTCGTAAGACACTTATCCTCATCTTCTTCAGATGCAAAAACGATTATACATGACATCCTTCAGTTTTTCTTTGACAAAGAAATGAATACCTCCAATCTAGATTGTATGGGTTATGAAGGCTATCCTACGAACACTGGTAAACGCGGAGATTTAATTCGATTGCTAGAATTAGAATTGGGTAAACCGCTACAATGGAGTGTCTGTCAGTTTCATCGTAATGCGCTGCCATTCAGATCTTTGTTTATAAAACTTGATGGAGGAAATTCTGGTCCAATCGGAAAAAGCTTAGCTTCTTGTGAAGAACTTCCGGTTGTAAACTTCGATGCTGTCGACAGTCCTAATTCTCCTGTAGTTAACACCCGCGATCTTACTAGGGTTGCTAGTTGAAGTTTGCCGGTTTTTTTAAATAAAGAAAACACTCAATTCTCAAGGGAATCTCAAAATTTTGTTATTCAAAGTATTGACCATTGGACTCTACACTTTTTGCCCATCTTTCAGGAAAATCATGGATACCATTCCAAAAAAAAACTTTTCTCTTTCGAGGCAAACCATTCGACAAGCTATTTTTCGATTTCTTCAAAATTGACGGAGCGCTGCTCTGCGAGTGTGTATCCCATCGATGCGAAAAGGTAATAGTCGGACGGGGCGAGGTCTGGAGTATGGGGGGTGCGATAATATTTCCCAATTCAATGCTTTTAATGTGTTCTTCACCACTTTAGCGGTATAAGACGGTGCGTTGTCATGTTGTAGGATAACTTCGCCATGTCTTCGGGCCCATTCCAGCCGTTTTTCAATCAACGCATAATTGAAATGGATAATTTGTTGTCGGTAGCGATCCGTATTCACCATCTCACCAGGTTTTTAATAACTCGAAGTACCCCACAACACACTGGTCCCACCAAACACAGAGCATTGTCTTACGGCCAAAGCGATTTGGCCTTGAAGTCGATGGGCCGACCTCAACAGGTGAAAGCCATGACTTTTTCCGCTTCGGGTTCTCGAAATAAATCCCTTTTTCGTCCCCCGTGACAATTTGATGCAGAAAAGATTTCCTTTCGAACCGTTCAAGCAGCATTTCACAAATGGTTTTTCGATTTTCCATTTGTCTATTGTTCAGTTGGAGTGAAACCCATTTTCCATACTTTTGGATTTTTCCCATGGCTTTTAAACGTTGGCAAATTGCTCTTTGGGTCACATTTAGTGTTTGTGCCAATTGTTGTTGCGATTGGGTTGGGTCTTCATCCAATAATGCCTGCAATTCCTCATCTTCGAACTTTTTCGCTGCAGCAGGATGTTCATTGTCTGTTAAATCGAAATCTCCACTTTTAAATTGACGAAACCATGTCTCACATGTTCTAATCATTGGAGGATATTCACCATAAGTTTCTACCAGCAATCGATGAGCTTCAACTGCTTTTTTCTTTTGATGAAAACGAAAAGCAACGAATGCTGCAAATGCGACATATTCACTGAGGTAATCAACTATGATGCTATTCTTTTGGCAGAATGAAATTGTGTATTTTTGAAGGTTAATATCCATAGAAAAATATGACATAGATTCCAAATCATAGAAATGTATACATATTTCTAGCGACATCTATGAGTAAACCCGGCAAACCTCAACTAACACCTCTGGTAGTCCTATTCAAAAGTACCTGCTAGATATATGGAATGCTATCAAAGAAGGAGAGTGCTCAGAAGATCTTGCTCGAAAGAATCCAAGGAAATTATCGCACGCCAGGTAGTTGACTAGGATGAATATAACTCTTCGAACTTACATTGGGACAGAGAATCCATCATTTGAGTTTTAGTTCAATTCATTATGAGAGTACATGTCCCAGTGTGGTTCGAAATTAAGTGTCAACCATCTATTAAAGATTTCCCGAAACATGTCTGGATAAGCATTTCTTTGAGTGCGTACCTGAAGGAATATCTCGCTGAATGAATTCAAAAAGTAATACAAAATAATGCCTACTTTATTCACCCAGAAAATCTTCTTCTTGCTATGCTATGTGAGAAAAGGCAGAAAATCCGCAAGCTCGCAGTATCTCGAATAATTTCTGCGAGAAAATCAACTAGGAAATCAAAATTAAGGAAATTCAAAGTTCCTTCGTTGAATTTTGACGCAAAATACTACACGGAACTCATCGACTGGGAGAAGTGCAAAATTTCGGAACCGCCATTAACTAGATCGATGAAAATTGAAAATCTCACCGAATTCACAACGAAGGAAGTAACTCATCTCATTTCCAAAGACATTTTTCATCTTCCATGCCATACTCAAGCAGTGGAAAGGTGTGTGAAAGAAGTCACATCCGCATCTCGACAAGCTTACTCTTCTGACGCTAGTGATGAAATCATCCGTTCAAGAATGGAAAGTCGGAAAAGCTTGCCCATTTTTTAAACTAAAAATGATTTTGTTTCGAAATTAAAATGGGAGGAATAAATTAAAATATACTGAAAATACATTCTCCTTAATTTATATCAGACATTTCATGGTAAAATAGTCGAAAAAATTGCCGTAACTCTAAGAAAATATCGAAAAAGTATATTTTCTTCGATATTTTGAAATTTATGCTCACTTAGGTAGGGTAAACAATATTTGAATCATTTTTTGCTATGTAGGTACAAATTCACTTGCTTCGAACTATTTTTTCTGATAATCTTTATACCGAAAATTAATTTTATTGTCAAATAAAGAGCAATATATTACGTTGAAATATTTCCTTGTAATTCAAATTCAAGAAAAATGATTTTAATGTCAACATTCCTTATATATTATTATTGTTGCACATTATTGCAAATACATTCTGATTAATGTATATCACACATTATATAATCAAAAAGTCGGGAAATTTAACACGAATCTAAAAAAATAGCAAAAAAGTCGACTTTTGCTGAGATTTTTAGCTATATCTACGATGTGGACAGAAGAAATTTTTTTATGAAACTTTAGGGGAGTGTTTTTGACTCCCAACAGAAAGTTTAAATTGCTATTAGAACTTCGCGCAAACAACTTTTTTTCGATACGCCCTATTGTACATATGTCGATATAAGCTACCGTCGGGGGCTATTTCATCATACTTCTATGTCAAAATAAGCTACCGTCGACTATTTCGACATACATGTATGGCGAAATAGCCACTTCGTATTTAAAAAGTAAACGCATCTCGTTGCTGTCAACGAACATAACCTATTAAGCAGGGATAGTTCTCGTATCTGGAAAACTAAAAAGTAAATTTTGTTTTTAAAACAAGCCAAACCGATGAATGTTTGTAAGTTTTATAATCCACAAAACTTTAAATAAAACTTTGTTTTGAATTTTCTTACATTATGGAATTTTCATCTTGCTTTGTTTATTATATTTTTTAGATTAAATTTTTATTTATTCTAAGGATCAATTTCGTGATAGGAAATAAAACTGCAAAAGCGCGATAAAAATTACAGGTTGAAATAAAAGTCTGGAAAAATAGTTTCATATTTCACAATCTTTGTCTTAAATAATAAAAATCAAAGCAATACAATTTCGTTCACTTCAACTTTTTTATAAAGTGAAAGTGAAGTTTATGCTAAAAATGATTGTAGTCCTTTATTTCAAATTTTATATTTGAAACCTTTCTTTTTGATTTGTAGAAATTGACAATCGCAAAAGCTTTACGATAACATTCAATTAGTTAGATTTAAATTTTCAGGAAAGAAAAAAATTATATTTGTCATAAACTTGTATGCCTTATGAATAATTTGCGTAGGTTATGCCTCATTAAAATCACGCAAAACAAAGAAATTATCCACTTTTTCCAAAATGTCCGGTCAGACAGACAGATGTCGAGAAATCGGTCAGATGCCCGAAGCGGTCAGCGTCATTTGACGTCACTCCCTATCTCTAACCCTGTCCTATGAGATTTTGAGGTTAACGCGCCTTTCATTCTCATGTTTCGCTGGCACCATTACAATTGCCTTTTTAATTATTAATTTGTTCATTATTACCCTGGCAGACCGAAGGAACCGAAAGGAGCCTCTACAAAGTACCTTTAAAGACCCCAATGAGTCCTCCTTCGGTTCCTTCTTAAAAATCCCAACAAAAAACAGCATTAGAAACTCACGGAGTAATCGCAATACTTTTTCTTGTAGCGTAAAAATCTTAAAAAATAAAATACCTGTTTCCTACGGGGCGTCTGGAGGCAAGCGACTTTAACAGAAAAATTCACCTTCATCTAAATACTTAAATTTTCAGTTAAAAAATTAAATTCTGCCCTAAAATAGGAAAGTTTTAACAAATTTTTAAGAAAAGGCGTATATTTTTAATCAAACATTTGAATTTTTAACGAATGACATTAATTTTCTAACAAAAAAGATAAGCTTTCAATCAAAAAGTTGAATTTTAATCTAACGATAATCACTTTTTACCAAAAATTGAGAATACTTAAATGTTCATTGAAATCAATCATTTTTGATTTAGAGAAGCGAATTCTTCACGAAACACATTCAATTTAGAAGCGTTCTATCTGAAAAGAATTCGAATTAGTAATGTCAACAAAATCTAATTTTTAACATACAATTCGAATTTCAATCATTTAAAAGTTGATCTTGCTGTTTTGTTGAGTTTTTTTTTTTTTGAAGAAACCGAAGGAGGACTCAGTGGGGTCTTTAAGGGTACTTTGTAGAGGCTCCTTTCGGTTACTTCGGCCCGCCAGGTTATCTAGCACATAGTAATAAGTAGGCTGCGAGTATTTCGCCATACATGTATGTCGAAATAGCCTACGGTAGCATATTTCCACATACAGTTAGGTCCAAATAAGCGCGGTATTTTGTTTCGCCCTTTCGGAATATATGCAGGAAAGGGTGACGGTCAAAATAAGGAGTAACTCATTAATTATTATATGGTAGATTATAATAAAGATATTAATCATTAAAAAGGCAATTGTAATTACTCCAGCGAAACATGAGGATGAGAGGCGAGTTAACCTCAAAATCTCAAGGCATGGCTCAGAAGTGGTTCTGGCCATCGCTGTCAGATGGCGCTAAAATCGAATGCGCGCATTTTAAATTTCATTATACTTTGCTATTATTGCTATGAATGAAACATTTCAATTTTAGGGAAATAAAAATACATTTTTAATGATAATAATATAATATTAATATAATATAATATTAATAATAATCTTTGCTTAATGTTAGAAAGTTGCGTATTTTTCTGAAATGTTTAACTGTGTTTTGCCTTTTTCGTTATGAAGGAATAATAAATAAATATTGGATAACAAATATTAAAAATATAATTTTCTAGGGGGGGGGGGGATAAAAAATAGTTTTAATTCCAAATTTTTCTTTTGTGCCTTGCAATATAGTTCATGTGGTAATTTAAAACGATACTTTTACAAGTCTTTTACAGGCTTAGTCCTCCCACCCACTCCTAATTGTTCCACTATTTGTTTTTCCTTCTCGTGTACATCTTTTTTGTTTAAATTAATTTTTTAAGCATTAGAACAAGCGCAAAAATTATTTACTTGAAAAAAGTAAAATAATATTAGAAAAATGATTCTTTTTGAGGTTCAGTTATTATTTGGTCGTAACTAAAAAGTCCAAGTAAAACTAAAGATTAATTAACGCCAGAAACTCGCAAATCCAATTTTTTCACTGGTGGGGTATTTTGAAACCCGAAAAACAGACTTTTGGGGGGTATTTCTTAAGAAGTAATTATTCATCTGTCGTCTATGGCTGATTTCGAAGATAAAGCTTGAGTTTTAGTTCAATTAATCTAATATAAAAGATTTTGAATAAAATTTTAAAAAACTGATTTTTTTCTTGTGACAAATACGTGTTTACCTTCATGGGGCTTGCGCTACCTGTAAATATAATTTTTCTTTCAAACAAAAATAATGGATTTATTTTTGTGTGGATTCGAACAAATTTCAGGGAAATATTCATGAAAATTCGAGACATAAAAATTTGGAACACCCGAATCTGCACTCATAAAATAGAAATAATTCTTATAATAATCAACTCAATTATTATAAACAATTTCTATAAACTCAGTAGGTAAAAAAGTCGAAATGGATCTCTTCATTTAATTTGTAATTTTATCGGTTTGAGTATAGAAACGACGCTATAGCAATATCGAATTAAATCGATTAAGTAAGTATTAAAGTGGGGCAGTTCTTCATGTGAAACTCGCATCATTCATAAGTGGAATATCAGCTGTTCTAAAGCATCGAAGCAGATACTGTTCCACTTTTGTATCGGGTACGTAACGAAATTTGAATCACAGTGTCTCGATATAGATATACTCGCTATGCTTCGCTCCGTTCGACTCTGCTGGTTCGAATGACGACGAACAGCGAGGATCCAACGAATCTGTAACGTTTAAATTTGACAGCACACGAGATTTGATATTGGATCCTCGCTGTT
>NC_046661.1:35800258-35806495 GCF_010883055.1 Belonocnema kinseyi | reverse complement strand
CACGAGATTTGATATTGGATCCTCGCTGTTCGTCGTCATTGGAACCAGCAGAGTCGAACGGAGCGAAGCATAGCGAGTATATCTATATCGACGAACTGTGAATTAAATTTCGTTACGTACCCGATACAAAAGTGGAACAGTATCTGTTTCGATGCTTTAGAACAGCTGACATTCAACTTCCGAACGTTGCGAGTTCTACATGAAGAACTGCTCCATTTCAATACTTACTTAATCGATGTAATTCGGTATTGCAATAGCGTCGGTTCTATACTCAAACCGATAAAATTACAAATTAAATGAAGAGACTCAGTTCGACTTTTTTACCTACTGAGTTCTAATTTATGCAAAGCGTATTAGTTCAAGGTATTATTGAACTAATACAGTTACATATTTTTTTCGGTGTAGTAATGCAAATTATTTTTCATAGCAAATCTATTGAAAATTCGAGTTGAGGTACCTGTAGACCCTACCTACCTACGTGTCTACCCTAGAGCTGAAAAAGTGTTTCAACCCTAGAGATGTAAATACTGTGTCTCATCCCGCTCTACACGTACCGAAACTCGAAGACAAAATGTTTCAACACTAGGGATGTAAATACCGTGTTTCAACCCGCTTTACAGGTATCGAAACTCCAAGTTTCAATAGAGGCGCTATGAAAAATATTTTGTGTTTTAGAGAAAATTAAACGGCACTTGTTTTCCCGATTAAAAAACTGATGTTATCAGTATTTTAATTTTGAAGTTTTCTTTAAAAATATTTACAAATTCTATTTTTAAACAGTTATAAATTTTTACTTAGTAGAGTTTAAATTTTCCTTCCAGATTCCAGGTCTGTTGAGAAATGAGAACATCTTGAAAGTTACAATGTTCTCCTGTCAATATTAAATTACTATTTTGTCAAGTACTCCACCTTTTTAGTTTTTATTTTTTACATGTTTAATTCTATCAGAGACACATTATATACGTTTTATGTGGGTTAAGCCATTTTTGTGGCCACGAGAATTTTTCTCTCGAAAAATAGATTTTTTGTTCTGACGATATATTTGAGAAGATTCTAAGAAAAATCTTTGCTTATTTTAAAACGTTCTACAAGAGCTTCATTCGTAGCTAAGATAGCAAAGTATTATGGAATTTAAATTTTGCGCATTCATTTTTAGCGCCACCTGACAGCAGTGGTCAGAACCACCTCTGAGCCATTTCTTGAGATTGTGAGGTTAACTCGCCTCTCATCCTCATGTTTCGCTGGTGCAATTACAAATGCCTTTTTAATGATTAATCTCTTTATTATAACTTACCATAAAATAGTAAATAAGTTACTCTCCTTATTTTGACCGTCACCCTCTTCTGCATATACTCCGAAAGGGCGAAACAAAATACCGTCCTTATTTGGCCATAATTGTATGTCAAAATAAGCTAACGTCGGCTATTTCGCCATACTAGTATGTCGCAATAGCCACTCCGTCATAAGTAACTTACTCTCCTTACGTTGACCGTCACCCCCTCCTGCATATATTCCGAACGGGCAAAATGAAATACCGTACTTATTTGGCGATAATTTTATGTCGAAATAAGCTACCATTGGCTATTTCGCCATACTTGTATGTCGAAATAAGTTACCGTCGACTATTTCGACATACATGTATGGCGAAATAGCCACTCTGTTTTTTTTTTTCGTTCAAAATTATCAAACAGAAAAAAATAGTGTTTAGCCGTTTTTTTGAGGTTAGAAAAAATAAACGCTTATATACGTCAATTTTGGCCGCGCAAGTTAAAAAGAAACTTAATTCACACTTTTAAAGAAAATGAGATTTTCGCATCAATCGATTCGTAAAAAAATACTGCATCTATCTACCCTTCTAGAAAAAAATGATTGGATCCGATTGAGATTGATTGAAGGTTGAATCGTTCTTAATCGGTGTTAATCGGGACAGAAATTGTATATCGTTCTTAATCGTTTTCAATCGGCATAAGCGTTTGAATCGTTCGCAATAGGGTAAGCACGCCTGCGCATTTGAACGAAATCTTTACTTGAAATTTTCGTAATTAAGGGTAACTGCGAAAAGATTATATTATTTGTAGATAAATAATAATTCTGTATAATAATTAGGATATACAATTTCGAAATTAAAAGAATATTGACGAAATTCGCATCGGGTTTGAAATGTATCATATTATTTTGCATTGAAACAATTCATTACGTAAATTATAATAATATTAACAAAGATATAAACATTTTTTTGTAAAGGGATTCATAAAATATAGAATATTAGTATTTTTAAAATAACAAACCTGTTTTAATCAACAGTACTCTTTAACCTGGCTGATTACTAATTACATTGTAATTTACATCATGTATTACACGCTATAAATTTTGTACGCTTTTTACATTATAAGTGTCACGAGGGAATTATTTGAAATCTTTAAACAGTTTTCTTTTATCGAGATGTAATTTAAAAACAAAAAGTAAATAACCATTTTCAATTAATTCCCGCGTGATCAAAGTGCTGCCACCAACATGGCCGTGGCCGACCTGAAAATCACCTCGCGTCCCGATTGAGAACGATAGCCGACCTCAATCGTTCTGAATCGGTCCGACCCGATTAAGAAACACCATTGGGAAGATTGGATATTACTTTCAATCGCTCGCAATCGGATCCAATCATTCTTTTCTAGAAGGTTACGCAAACGAGAATTCTGAAAACAAATAGATTTGAATAAATAACAAGTTTTTTGCGACTAAAATTTGTAATTCGCTGCAGGATTAAACCGTAAGTCCCCGAAAAGTTGTATTTGGCCTCTATACGCTAGGTATGACGTATGGAAACACAACTCAGAAAGACCGCGTATCGACTCGAGGTCTTTTTAACTTGCAAAAGGCTCGAGGCTCCTTTTTCAAAATACAATGAGGTCGAGATATTTTACAGATAAGAAAGCCGCGTGTTAACTCGCGGCTTTTTCCCCCTGTATTTTTCACTATGAGAAACCATATGTCAATTTTTTTATGGCAAAAAAAATGTAAATTTTTTGACAAAATGAGACCAATATTTATCAATTTGTATGAATGGCGTTGAAACATTTATAAAAAATTAATTCCATAATAATTTTTCGAGACAAAATCTATCTCTTTGATTTTCTCCGTTCGAAGTTGCATAGACATAAGTGTCTTTTTAGCTTGTACGGCAGACGGGTCTGGTCAACGGCTTTTTATGGCCCTGTGTCACGAAGTACTGCAAGGAGACCATACTCCATGTATTTGGGCTGGCGCCGCACCAATGGCGATCGCCTGCCCTCGGAGTTTCATGCCTTTCCAGATTAGAACGCCCCTTCCGTGAAAATATAAAATTAAAAATTCTCGTCTTTTAGGACTATAGAGTGTGTTTATAGGTTACGTTTGGTTATGTCAAGTGTCAGTTGGTTTCACGCAAGCAGTGATAATGCTTATACAATTTATATAATTATATGAATAGTGCCATTAAAACCAGAGGATGAATATTAAAATAATAGAACGCAAGTATAGATATTGAGGATTTTGCGTCTAATACCTCTCTCTCCTTCTATGCCCTACTACCCGAATCACAGCCCTTACAAAAACAACGCGACATTATTGTATCACTCATCATGTAGGTTTTTAGTACTTACACTTTGCAGAACCATTTTCTTCCTTTAAACACAAGCAGTTTGCAAATGCAGAACGGAATGAATAGGTTATGTTTATATCGGTTCAAAATTTACATCACATGATCTCGTAGCTCCTAGAGTTTCCGAACGAAGCGCGATCATCAGGGAAGACATGAAAATTGGAGGACAGTCGATCGCGATTGTGGGCTTTTTTTTCCATCATCCCCGCTATAGGCGTGCGGTCTCCGTGTAGTACTTCGTGCACTGTGCAAATGAAAATGATAATTTTTCAGTTTTTGGGCATTCCACGCCTAAAAATCGTTTTTAGGAGCTGGTGGCGCCAGTCTGGGCCCCTAGCGGCAGTTCGCGTACCTACTGGGAAGCGATGTAATGTGCGCGACCGTATGTAAACAAGTACTGAAAGTACATGTCGGGATTAATTACTGCGATTTTTTTAAAATTAGTTTCATTTAAAGTATTGGTCGAAGGTATTGTTGTGTCGTGGAATGTCCTAGCACAAAAAGTAAAAATACGAAGTTGCAGTCTTATCAGTTTCCGAACAGACCTTGGCAAAGAGAAATAAGGGAAAAATTGATTCAAATCGTCAAACGATTGTAAGTAAACCAGCATATTTATATTTTACAGTAAGTAAAATAATGCATTTACCTTATGATTATCATGGTTTAAATTAAACTCCTTTCCTAAATTTACAAGTAAAGTTATCTGCTTTCGATGAGATTACCCAAAATCTAGAAATGACTGTTTGATAGGTTTAACAGCGGGGTTTAACGGTTTTTGTAACTTTCTTAACTAAAAATATAACCTATGTTGCAAAGTCGTCTTTTTTTATTTGAATGTAACTGCTTTTTATTAAAAAAGAACATCTTTTTTGAATATATATCAACTACAACATTTTTCGTTTAACATTCATCTTTTTTAGAATGAAAAAATATGGTTTCGTTTTCAATAGAATTCAAAGGTGCACCAGTGCAAAAAATGGCGGTTCTCAAACTTAAAACTGACAAAGTATATATTTAATTTGAAGCTGGGGACGACGTCATGATAATGTGAACTTTAAACATTTAATTTTATTACTCTATAATCAAATTTAAAGGGAAATAATGGGCAAAGACTGTTTTTTAAGTGAACGTGAAAACATGTGGATTTGTACAAATTTAACCCTTTTTTCTTATAAAACTACTGTACTCAAAATGTCAAAACTTTATGAGATTAATTGTGGTAACATTGTCCATCAGAATCTACTATAAATTTATACATAATTTTTTTTATAATGTAATTATTTTTGTCAGTTAGCAAATTTGTGAAAAAAGGCACTTTTTAGGAGCCTGTAACTTCTTTTTGAGACCTTCGAAAAATCAGAGGCTTGGCACCTAATTAAATTCCACTATTATCCATTTGGTATGCATAGCAAAGGTGTTCTGCTTCACTTAAAAAACATTTCAGTTAAAAATTTCACGATGTGAAGGTTATTCTTTAATAGGTTACAATGTGAACTGAAGTTAACAGAACAATTATTTGCTACTGAAAAATGGAAAAATGTGTAAAACTATTCAAAATAATAATTGTTTTGAAAACTTCAGTTTATATAATTACATATTTCAAAAAAACTTCATACCATGAACTATTGAACTGATTTATTTTTATATCACTTTTGTCAAATTTGCCATCCGGGTCGATAATAGTGAAATTTAATTATATGTCAAGTGTTACGCGCTTCTAAAGAGTTAGTTTTTCTCAAATCCTCTAACAGACAAAGATAATTGTATTATGAATAAAATAATGTATCGGTAAAATTCTAGTTTTTTATGCACAATTGTATAACAATTACTGTGTTCAGTTTTGACATTTTACGTACAGTAGTTTAATGAGAAAATAAAGTTAAAATTATACAAAATCACAGGTTTTTACGTTAACTTCCAAAACAGTTTTTGCCCATTATCTCCTTTTGAATATCATTATCGAGTGATAAAATTAAATATTTAAGTTTGCATAATAATTGCATCGTCCCCAGGTTCAAATTAAACATATGCTTTGCAGCTTTGTCTGTTTAAAGCCATTTATAAATGTGTGTGAGAAATGCTATTTTTTGCATCCATGCACCTTTAAATATAATTTTAAATTATCAAACAACAATTTATACATTTTCCAGTGCTAAATCAGATTTAAATGAACTACTATTTACTATGTTTAAAAATCAGATTTTATAAATAACTTGGCAACACGATTCTAACTAAATTCAGTCGACTAACCTACTTAAATATAATTTATTAAGCCTTTGTTTAACGACAAAATGGCTTTTTATTTTATCCTAAAATATATAAAAAATGCTTCTTCAGTCAATTTTTACAAAATGAAATTAATTTTCGAATTTAGATTATTTCAGGAATTTCAAGCGTCCAAAACGAGTTTTGGAAACTCATCGAAGTATCGAGTGCCAAACAGATCCCTACTTGGAAGAAGAAAAGAGCAACGGTGAGCACGTCTTGACAAACGGTTGCTCTTATCTAGGAGCTGTTCACGAAAGTTTTTCTTTTGTGCTTTCTTAATCCGGGCTTTCAGGAGTGAGTACTCGAGATAGATTAGATTTGATGCATTTTGC
>NC_046661.1:35795906-35800158 GCF_010883055.1 Belonocnema kinseyi | reverse complement strand
TTCTTTATTTTCTGGCCCACTGTGCAGTGTGTGCACCCCTTATGTATTTGATGCCTGCCCCGACCAACAGCACTAGCTCCGATCATGCTTGCAAATGTTGGGACGGACATTAAAAACATTCATCGCAACATTTGCAAACCAGAAAAGTAAGTGACAGAGAGGAAGAGAGAGAGAGAGAGAAACAGAAAAAATCCAAAGCTTTGTGAGTATCCGAAAGAGGCGATGAAGTGAGAAACAAAAGTTAAACATGAACGCGCAACGCGCTGTATGCTGGAACGTGGTAGTATTGTTTATAAGAAATCAAAATGTAATTAGTAAACGCACTTTCGACTGGCTATAAAGAAAAATAGTATAAACCACACGGGCAGGAGGTTGAAAGCCTTTGTGGTGTAATTAGGTGTAATATACTATTACATTTCCTTACTTAGACATACCTGTGGACAAAAGACCCCTGCTGGTATAAGCTCACTCATGCTGAGGAAAATCAGTAAAGGCTTTGTGAAATGTTATAAGTCTTTCCGAAATATGAACTGTATATTTGAAATCTTTGCGAAAATTATTGAGGTCTTTGTGCAATCTTTCAAATCTATTGGAAATCTTTGTGAAATAATTGAAGTCTTTGTGAAATCTGTTAAATATATCCGAATCCCTTGTGAATTTTTTGGAAAAATCATCGAAATCTTGTAATCGGTCCAAAATCTTTGCGAAAACTTACTAATTATTGCGGAATCTTTGGAAAATCATTTAAATCTTTTTACAATGAATAACACCAGAAATCTTTATGAAATCATTGAAAGCCTTGTGCAATGTTTGATTATATCAATTTTATACCTGAATTTATTATGCATTATTATTCATGATTTACTATGAATTGTTTAGTTATATATTTATCATTTATGTAAAATTTTAACATAATATAAACTTTCTACATTGTGTCATTTAATACTATAATGCTATAACTCTGCCCCCGCCCAGAAAAAGTAAACTCCTTCGCTTCTGTGAATTTCACATCCTTAAAGTCTAAACCTGAGAAATAAAATAACTTGAAATTGCATACTTTTCCGATTCAACAATTTCCGAATCTTGGCGCAGCATGTTTTTTCAGCATTTTTTCTTGTAGAATCTGAGAAAAGGGCATCTTTCTGATTTCCTTGCATTTAATACTGTCTTTCGATAAAGACCACACTAAATCACCCGTCAATAATGATCACCTCTTACAATCTCTAAAATTATGCAAAACATGTCTCAATTACACTTTAGTTATCTGAATCAATTTCTCTGTATAATTTACAAAACAATTAAAAAGATTCGGAAAATCGGTGAATATTTTCAATAATGAGTATAATCTTAAAGTGAGTGTAAAATTACCAAAACTTGTAACAGAAATTGAACGGATTAGACGATTTTCTTCTATCTTTTTTTAATGGTCTCGTCGTTATTTAAGGAACCTAATGTAGCATATTAAAATTTAATTCCTTAATGTTTTAATAGTTTCTTTCGACCAACTCTAATTCTCTAACAATAAGAAGGTCGAGTGAGGCATGACAGGCACTCAGTCTATACTCTATATCATGGGTTCCCAGCATCGTCGAGAAAATAACACTCTGGACCTCCCGCTCTTTGATTCAGAAATGGGCTGCGTCGATATTCGGTTCATCGTAAGTACATTTACCGTGGCGGTTTGCTCTTTCCAAAGCGCATAGAATGCATCATATTTTCAATTAATTCAAAAAAAGCAACACGAGGAGTTTCTTTTTGTGATACATGGATTATCATTCAAGCCTGAGGAAGCACCTAAAATGTTTAAATTGGATATAAAATTGTAGAATCTTCAATGATTGTATTCACAGTTCAACCAAAGTTCAACTTTTAAAACATTTAAAAAAATTTACAATAGTTTACAATATTTTAATAGGGTCACCTAGGAATTTTTTTCCCTTAAAGTTAAGCTTTTTATAAACGTTGACTCCCAAGGAATTTAAATATTAAATTAAAACTTGATTTTGTTTATGCAATAATTTGCAATAATTACAAAAAAGTGATAAATGATCAACGGAAAATGCTGATTTTTTAGACAAAACCCGTGGCGTCCCCATGGCTTAAAATACGTGGTGTAACATCATACGCTTTCAAAGCCGAAGAAAATACATGATTTCACGACATAACCATGCAAATGCATTTTTTATCACACATTTTATTAGATTAAAAATTTCCTCTAATTCTACCGGAAATTGTGGTAACAAATATATCAAAATTCGAACCGGAAGTGAGTTTTTATATCGATAAAGTGTGATTAATCATACGAACATTTAAATCTTTGTATTCAATTGCATTCTGTTGTTGCAATAAGTGATTGCAAAATACAAAGAAAATAAATATTTTGTATAAAAATAACACTGTAGTATTCCAAAATCCATTTTTTTTTATAATAAACTACTTATTTCAATTCAATTTTTCACTTTTTAGCTTTCTATTTGCCTCGTAATATGTTATGTCAGACTATGATGTTTCATATTAATTGAGATCTACCATTTTTTTAATCCATGGACTTACACGGTTTTGACAGCAGTCGATTTTTTTACGATGTGTATCTCGAAACATATTAACTTTTTCAACATTTCATTCATTGAGATCTCTTAGGGTTCCATTCAATCTCGAAAATACTTTCTTATTTTTTTCAGAAATCGATTTTTAAGACGATTTTTTCTCTCCTGTAAAATTTTTCCCGACGAACTTCCATGCTCTCTCCGCGATACCCCTCATGTGTAAATTTCATGAAAACGATAAATATAACTAGTCATCCACGTTTTTTAGCTAAACAGATTTATTTTATAGTGTATTAGAATGCCAGTTTCCACATTGCTTTTATTTCTCATAACAAATGTAAAATAAATATTCCAGTGCATATTGTATATTCTAATTGCAAATTAAGAACCTATCTTTGATAAATTTCTTAATGTAAATTACCACATATTGAAAAATATCTAATTAGAATATCACCCGGTGAGTGGAAGAACGTAGTGTCTGATTTTTCTTTCAATAGTTGTCTCTTGAAGCAAAAATCAGACACTACGTTCTTCCGCTCACCCGTCGATTTCCTCTAACGTAAAATTGCAAGTTGGCATTCTATCCTCAAACACATGAACGTAATACTATTGGTTTTTAACAGAAGTACCGCAATAGTCTATAATGTGAAAAATTTAAATCTCTTATATTTACGTTAAAATTAAAATCGAATTTCGAGGTTCAAGCTTTTGTATATGTTGAGAAGGATTTCATATTTAATGTATTGATCTATGAAGCGATAAAGAATTATTGCAAAAAACCGTAAAAACTGGAGTATAATTAACCCTTAAACGGCCAAAACGCCACTACCGGTACACTGCTTTTCAACGGCATCTCAAAAGTTCGTAAAATATTAAATTTATTCCGGCAAAATATTCAACAATTTGGTTTTTTCTCAACAGCACTTTCAGTTAATGAAATGATGGTTCGATTTTTTGGTCGTACGAGCTTGAAACAGTACCTGCCTTGCAAGCCTGATCGATATGGGATAAAGCTCTGGGGCTTATGTGCAGCCAATGGATATCTATTCAATTTAGATGTTTATTGTTGCAAAAATGATCCAAGCATTGGAATAAATTTATTGGCATGTGCACTTGGCTCCAGAGCTGTTTTACAAATGATCAATCCACTTCTCAATGGCCTTTCACGAAAAAAATTATCTGATTATCATCTGTATTTTGATAATTTCTTTACCAACCCAGATTTACTCATCCACCTAAATAAATGTGGTTTACGATCAACAGGAACTGCCCGTAAAGACAAAGTGAAAGAAAAGCATGAATTTACAAAAAATGATCCGCGAGGATCATACAAAGTAAGCCATGATCGCAACAGTGGGATGAATTTTATCAGTGTAATAGACTCGAAACAAGTCTCTATTCTTTCCACAGCATGTGGTATCACTCCCATAACCCCAGTGAACAGATTTTCACGAGCTGCTCAAGAGAGAGTAGAACTAGGATTTCCTCGAGCTTTTTCTTTTTTATAATAATTACATGGGAGGGGTAGATTTGCACGATTTCAGATGCAAAAAAGCTTCTCCATCTATTACTTCAAAGAAATGGACATTTAAAATTTTTGACGAATAATACCAGGTGTATACATATGAAACCGGTATTGCCATTTAGCGGCCAGTAGACACACTTGTAGGCACTGTCGGAACTTACCATTTGTGCTAATTGGCGTA
>NC_046661.1:35792215-35795806 GCF_010883055.1 Belonocnema kinseyi | reverse complement strand
GGCGCATACTTTGAATAAAATATTTGTTATCATTCTCTTGAAATAAATGTGTTTTTTTCTTGAAAAAATACCGGTTTCATATGTATACACCTGGTAGAATCATCAATTACAAATGCTACCGTAATTTGGAGAATTTGCAACAAGAATAATATAGCTAAATTGAAAACGAAAGATTTCTGTGAAGAAATCAGCAGGAAATATTTGTCGCAATCAAAACTAGGTGATTTCGAAACTTACAGATACGAATCACGAACAAGAGCATTATGTAATAATGAACAATGTCGCCAGAGGACTATTAGATTTTGCATTGATTGCAACATGTATTGCTGGTTACATTGTTTCTCAAAATTACATTCTGAAACAGCAGGATCAAAATGATTTCAACGGATTGAAATCTGAAATGAAAAAATTCTCCATAAAAAAATTAAAAAGTGTAAAAAAAAATATATAAAATCCCTTAAAAAAAAGAGACTATCGATATTCGTCGACCTCTACGTTGGTGATAGTTGGGCAACGTAAACTTTGTTTGCGGCAGACGGACGATAGATATTCGTGAATCATTTTACTCTTACACGATCCTTAGAACTAAGAAAATTTTTTATTGAAAAACTATGCGCTTTTCGGAAAATTTGTGAAGAATAAAAAGTTCTTGTAATCAGCCGAGGACATTTATTCCACCCGTTAGTGAGATTCCAGGTTAATTACAGACTCGAAAAGCTTTGGAAAATGGTTCACAAAAAAAAATAGGCACGAAAAATCACGTTTTTTTTTGTTTAAACTGCATTTTGGGATAATAAGTAAATTTTTTGAGGAATTTCATTGGCACCGTCGGAAAGAGGAGATCTTAAGCAATAAAAATATATGTTTCTCAATTTTTTCTAGTGTCGAATAGTCTTAGTTATTGGCCGTTGAAAAGCAGTGTACCGGCAGTGGCGTTTTGGCCGTTTAAGGGTTAAAATCATAAAATTATAGAAAAAATAGATTTGTGTAAATAAATAAAAGTTGCATTACAGTTTTGACCACAAAACGGTCTGAATGAAAAGTCACTTTATTTTAATGTTGTCCTGACACAGATTCGTAGACCTGGTCAGATAGTTTATTAATTGAAACACAAATTGCAGCCGTAG
The DNA here is from genome assembly GCF_010883055.1 of Belonocnema kinseyi. Taxonomy (NCBI): domain Eukaryota; kingdom Metazoa; phylum Arthropoda; class Insecta; order Hymenoptera; family Cynipidae; genus Belonocnema; species Belonocnema kinseyi. The sequence goes on along the minus strand of NC_046661.1, from coordinate 35,794,679 downwards.
CAGTCAAACAAGGAATGAATCTATCTCCCAGGGCCTGCAGGGTCGGTCCCTGGAATCCAGAGTACAGGCGATATCCCTTATCTTAGAAAGGGAGGGAGTGCTATCTCTTCTGAGCCTACGATACTATTCTATTTTAGGAAAAAGCGTTGGTAAAGCTAGAATATCTTTCTCATACGTTCCCGCTTTACACCTCCCCTGTTAGAATGAATTTCTCCTGAAATTCTTCGTAGCTATACAGATTATTTCCTTCTAAATTTAATCGGTTTATTATCTAGTTTACTTTTTAAGTCCATCGTAGGCGCACTTGCTGGTACATATGTTACTACATGTGGTGTCGTTTCATTGTTTCGCAGACTCCGCACTTATAAAATGCAAAAAGTGTGATGAGAATCAACGAAGTATAGCCTAAGTAAGACAGAATGTTCGTCGCCTTTTCTTTCCAAGAATGAGATCGTCTAATACTCTTTAATCTGTTCAAAACATTTTCTATCTCATCTAAAGATTTTCCAGCTAATTTTAATTCCTGGTCATTTATTTGTCCCTTTAAGGGCAGGAATTCATTTCTTACTAGATTCAAATCGAATTCTAAGAAAGGAATTGTTACATTTTTTTGCGATATGAAAAGTTTTGCGATTTTACTTTAGTTTTGCTCAATTATACAAAAGTGTACTCTGTATGTAGAATACAGTTATCCAGGGCTCTAATCAAGGTTACTCCTGCTATTGACTTTCCAAAGTTGGAATTGTCACAGTTAATTTGTACGATCTCTTTTTTTGTTAGGAATCATAATTACCCCTTGCTCATTTTGTAAAATACAAAACACCGTTTGATCAATAATGATTACATTAACCTGACACATTTTGTTGTTTATGATTCTAACGCTGTTTTTAATCAATTGTCTTTCGCATGATTTCGTTTTTGCTAAGAGATAGCTAGGGTTCTTTCTTTTACAAATCCTAAAAGTTCCTAGAAATTTACAGTAGCTAAGATCGCTTTCTGACGTGGGGATGTAAAGAGTTCTTTGATCGTTGATCATTACATAATTTTCATTGGGTATTACTGCGACAAAATAGTCCCCCTTTCGTACTGGTATCGGAATTAAGTGATGTATTTTTTAGCTTTTCTTTTCCATTATTGGAATTAGAATTGAAGAAACAAATTTACTATTTAACAACAAAACAGTTATCTCAGCAATATTAATTAAGTATTGGTAATTTTCCTCTACTAACTGAATACTATGTTTTTTATTGTTTTCATCCTGAAACTGCTTAAATCCTTCTATGAGTGTGCTCGGAGGTAAGATTTGAGGATGTATAATTCTGTGTTTTCCGTCATTTATTGCATTAATTAATAACGATATGTCTTCGCTTAATTCCGATATAACAATTGATACGATTGTTATCTGATTAGCTATTATTATATTTTGGATGTTCTCGTTCGTCTTATTGGCTATCTTGTTATAAGCGTACAGAATGCTTTTACTTTTCGCTAACATGGAATCTACATCGTGTTCGGCTGAGTTTAAAATAGTCCTAATTACCTTAGTCTGATTTTGGAGTGACATTTTTAGAATTTTGTTTTCGGAATATAGTTCGTCAAGCTCGTGGTTCATATAATCTAAATCGCTTTCGGATAATGTTCTAAAAAGGGTCCTGGAGATGCTTCCCACGAAATGAAAAATTCCCCTTTTGTACCGGTTCTTTCCTAATAACTGATTTAGTAACAATCTTCGAGTATTTAGCCGCTTAATTCTAGATTTTAAGGTTTGTAATTCAAATTGTTCCAAGCATACATTACATCGTTCTGAATCGGATTTATACAAATGATTTATTTGTTCGTATCTTTTGTCAGTGGTGTGTGTATCGACGGATGAAATGAGTCGCCAAGTAGTATGAAAGATTTATGCTGAACCGAGGTCTTCAATGAAGATCGTGGACCCATCGAGTGACGTTAAAGTAACGTTAGCGGATGAGATGAAGACGAGTGAAATGAATATCCAAGCCAAATTCATATTAAAAAAATCATAAAATGAACCGATCAAGCTGTTGATAGTAGGGCTTCAGCCTATTAGTGTGTACTGTATAATATTGATCATTGTATAAAATTTCATAATTAGAGTAACGAACGCGTTTCCATATGGTGTATGGTCCGAGCCATTCGCTTTCCAATTTTGTGTGTTTGCTATCGTTATGCAATAGGACTAAATCTCCTGGTTCAAAAAGAGGATTACTGATGGTTATTTTTGCATCTTGCTGCCTTTTTAATCGTCCTTGAGTTTTTTAAATGGCAGCTCTTCCCTTTTGCAGATATTCTTCGTGTTTTTTTTTTGCCAAATGTTTAATAGCTCTTGTGGGTTATGATATGGTTGTTGCTAAAGCTGACGGTAAGTTAGCTTTTCTTCCGAATGTCATTTCGAACGGCGTGAGTCCTGTGCTCTCGTGAACTGCTGTATTGAATGCTAAGC
>NC_046661.1:35778740-35792115 GCF_010883055.1 Belonocnema kinseyi | reverse complement strand
TTGTTTCCGGTAATGGACCAACTATGTCCATTGCGATCTTGTCATTTGGTTGAGTTGGCATTTCTGGGATGACTGCTTCGACTTTGGGACGAATCCAAGTCAGTTTTTCGCGTTGGCATACTTGACATCTTTTAACAAAGTCAATTGCGTCTTTCTCCACATTTTCCCATGTTGTTTGTTCGCGTATCCTCCTGATAGTTTTGTTTTCGCCGAAGTAACCTGTAGCTACATTTCCGTGTGCTTCCCTCAATAGATTTTGCTTCTCCTCTACATTTAATTGTTCATCAGGTCGCTCGCACAGAAAAAATGTGTGTTCTGCGAATTTGTTCTGAAGTAAGAAATTTAACATATCTCCGATGCGAACTCGTTCGGTGATGTTAATTAAGGGATCCTCCATGTGAAATTTAAATATACTCCAGGATTTTTTCTGGTGAAGTCTTTAATTTTGGTGTAGAGAAGTTTCACCCATTCCTCTTCGTTGTATTCTGGTAGTTGAATCCTCAGCAAAGAGAAAATATTTTGCTTGCTTATTTTAATCCAATTCTTTCCGTTAATTACCGGTTTAATTTTCAACTTATTAGACATACGGTTCTTTTTCCAGTTGGCGTACTCGTTGGGGATTTCTTTTTCATCTTTCGGTTCGTGATTTCGCAATCTTTCAGAAATCAATTCGTTATCTACACCTGTCGTTGGTGTTCCGGTTCCATCGACTTCTTGAGGGTTATCTGATCGATTTCTGCATTCTCCTGCGATTTTTCTGAAATATTTTTTTCTTGAATCGAATGCATTCGCGAAAGTGCGTCAGCTGCCGCATTTTCCTTCCCTTTTTTGTAAACGACCTTGTACATATACGCTTCTAATTGAAATCTCTATCTCATTAACCTGGAAGAAGAGTCGAGTTGAAAAGCCATGTCAAAGCCTGGTGGTCTGTTTGTATCACGAATTCGCGTCCGAGAAGATATTGACGGAGGCGCTTAACTGCCCAGACGATTACTAGAAGTTCTTTTTCGGTAGTGGTGAAGTTTCGCTCAGGATCATTTAGTGTTCTTGAGATGTAGCAAACTGGATGTCCCTGCTGAGATAGAACTGCCCCCAGCCCGACGTTGCTTGCATCAGTAGTCAACGTGAATGTGTCCTTAAAGTCTGGATACCTTAGAACCGGTGCTGAGCAAAGGGCATCTTTCAGTGACTGAAAGCTTGTTTCGCAAGTCGATGTCCAGTTGAAGGGTTGATTTTTCTTTGACAATTCAGTTAGTGGTTTAGCTATTGTAGAAAAGTTTCTTATACATTTTCGGTAGTACCCGGCTAAGCCTAAGAAGGACATGACTTCTTTTTGTTTCTCGGGCCTTTTAAAATTTTGGACAGCTGATAATTTATAGGGGTTTGGCTTCACTCCATTTTCTATGATCACATGCCTTAGATATTCTAGTTCTGGCCGAAGAAATTCACATTTATCCGGTTGAAGTTTAAGTCCGGTAGCCCGTAAGCGTTCAAATAGGATAACCAGATTTTCATTGTATTCTTGTATTGTACTTCCAAAGACAACAATGTCGTCTAGGTAAGCAAAGCATTTTTTCCGATTAGTCCTCTTAATGCTATATCCATCATTCTTTGGAATGTTGCCGGCGAATTCTTGAGTCCCATCGGTAGGCGATTGTAGTGAAAATGTCCCTTATTTGTAGAGAACCCAGTGTATTTTTTTGAGTCCTCACGCATAGGAATTTGGTGAAATCCTGAGCTCAAATCAAAAGCTGAAAAGAATTTTGCTTTTCCGAGTTGGTCCAAGATTTCGTCGATCACCGGAAGTGGGTAGGCATCTTGATCAGTTTTCTCGTTCAACTTCCTGAAGTAAATGACAATCCTTCACTTCTGTTTTCCAGATGCATCGCGTTTTTTCGGGACTACCCAGAGTGGTGAGTTGAATGGTAAGTCCGAAGCTTCTATTATCTTTTTAGTTACCATTTCTTTCACTTGATTAGAAATCTCTTCCTTGTGACATTCTGGATGTCGAGGTTGACGTATATTAATGTTAGCTTCATTCTTCAAAACTATTTTGTGCGGCGCTAGGTTGGTGCATGGTAATGGATCTCCTTGTAGTGTGAAAATGTCGTGATATGAGATAGCTATCTTCTGTATATGGGCTATGTGAACATTTTCGATATGTTCGAGCCTCAAATTTTCATTCAGTAATTTTAATCTAGCATTTAGTTCATTCTGCGTAATGTAGGTTATGCGCTCTTCTCGTGCCGGGATAAGATTGATATATTTATAGTTTATCTCTTCGTCGCTCAGTCTTAGGTCCATTTCTGTTTCGTTACTGACAGGGATTTGAACTTTTGAGTCAACAATCCGGTAAATGGAATTTGGAATGTAGGGATTGTCTTCTATGATAATGTGCCCTTGCTTCTTGGTTGTTTCCACGGATATGATTTTTATGGTGTTCTTTGGGATAAGGATTCCGTCATACTCCAAAGGGTATATCTTATAGTCAAGTTGGAGGGATTGGTTGGATAAGTTAAACTGATAGGAGTGCAGGAATGGTGTTCCGATGATGCCTTCCTCGGGTATTGGAAACTTTTCTGGCAAGATTACAGAGATGTTCTTTCCCTTGAAACTTAAATTTCGTGACTTCTCTTGTCCTGTGCTTGTCATTTCCCATTGAAAACTCTTTTTCCATGGTAATCCTCTGGTGTTTTTTATTAAGACAATTTTCTTTTATTAAATTGATCGATGCACCGCTATCAACTAATAATTTTACCGGTTTTATTGCTCCATGTAATTGTCCTCTGATAGAGTATAGTCTTCCGGATATTGCTGATACTCTGTCTCCGGGCTCCTTTCCGTTTCCTGGAACTCTTTCTCTTTCTCTTCTTGGGTATAGTTCACATGATTTGGAGGTCGAGTTCCCGAGGCTTTTGTGTGAAAATTTCTTTGTTTAGAGAAACATTTATTTTCGGTATACCCGGGTATTTTGCAGTGACTGTAAAATAACTGGAGTCTCTGCTGCAAAGGTATGCTGTGATTTGGAGGATTATTCATTGAAGGGTATTTTTGATTACTGAATTGGGAGTTTTGAAAGGAGTTTTATGAGGGTTTGTACGGATAGGTAGTTGAGGCTTAATTGTTTTTTGATTCACGAATTTTGCTCCGTTCAGCTAACCATACTTCTGATTGGATTGCCATTTGTTTAGCTTCTCTAATGTCGTTTGGGTTTCTACTCGAAACTCAGTCTGAAAGCTCTTCTCTTAAGTTCATAATGTGTTTTTCTAAAATAGTTTGTTCTTCATTTTTTATACGAATTCTTCTTTCGTCTATTTGCGAATTTTTTGATTGTTCAGCATATAACAGGTCATGCATTCTTTGGTTAAACTTTGTGTTGAAATTCTTCGTGGTTTCTCCCGCTCCTTGAATTATTTGTGAAAGTTTCGTGCGATGTGTTTCCAGCGATTCTGTTGTACCAAAATTAGTTCTAAGGGCTTTAAAAAGATCATCATATTTTTCTATCGATAAAAAGCGAATTGCTTTCTCGGCTTCTCCCTCGATTTTCTCTGCAATGATCCAGTCCAAGAAAACTCCTGGATTTGTGCACTGTCTTTCAATTCTCTTCACCAGGGCGATGAAGGGTTCAACTCCCATATCGTCTTGTCCATTAAATTTTTTAATTAATTTAATCTCGTCCCTTGCAGGGATAGTTTCGTTTAATGCTGTTCTACTTTCAATTCTATCATTTAACCGCTGTGAAAGCCTGTCTCTTGTGAGGATATCTTCATTTTGAATTGTTGCTCTTTCCTGTAACAACCTTTGTCGTCCTATTAACGCGTCATCATTGGCTGTTTCAGAATCTGCATCGTTCTCCCTCTCACTTTCGTCCGACGTAACCAAATCCAAATTATTTGCAATGGAACGTATTTCTTCCTTACGGCTATTTATTGCAAGTTCTATATTAGTCATCCGGTCTGATAATTTTTGTAACATTTGAAATATTTCTGCGTTTGTTGTTGAAAGTTGTGATTCGGGATTATTTGTTATTCTTGAAGTGGTTGGAATTTGATTTTCTCGGGAATTCTTGGTCTCTGCAGGTGTGGTTTTCTTAATTTCGTCCGCCATGGTTTTTTTCTTTTATTGAGTGTGTATAAGTGTGTACCTAAATTATTTACTTCCCTACCAATGTTAACGGGTGTCGGGTGTTATGTCGCGTCACGTTATTCAAACTCTATATCGTTCGGTACATGAATTTACTCGCGTAGCGTATAGTCCGTGGCGACGTCAGCCGTCCAGCCAGTGACTATTTTCTAATTTAAATTCACTATTTGAAAACGAAAGTGCTACAACCTTGGCCAAACATTGTGAATCAATCGATGAACGTTTATTAACGAAAGGTCTAGTCTCGCGTAGTCGACTAGCCTTACGTGGGCGTGGAGAGTCGCGACAGAACACTCCTTTTATTTTGTCTAAAGACAAAACATATTTCCTCTTCTTTTTACTCACTTGAGATCCCCAGGGAAGACAGTTGGTGGCTGCTGCAGTAGATCTTCTCGTTCTGGTCAGCCGTGGGTTCCCGAGTTCGTGAATTCTGCAATTCCAGGTGCCAACTTGGTTGGGTGACGTCTCGCCTTTTAGTCTTGTATTGTTTGCAAGACAAGGAATCACTACTGTGAGCGTATTTATTTCAGCTCAGTATGTGTTTTCCTGATTATTATATTCCGTAGAATGGTTCTTATTGATACTTTATAAGAATGATGTATCAATCAAAAGTATTCTGGCATGGATCGCCAATTTATGTGACGGTCTGAATGAAAAGTCACTTTATTTTAATGTTGTCCTGATACAGATTCGTAGACCTGGTCAGATAGTTTATTAATTGAAACACAAGTTGCAGCCGTAGCAGTCAAACAAGGAATGAATCTGTGTCCCAGGCCCTGCAGGGTCGGTCCCTGGAATCCAGAGTACAGGCGATATCCCTTATCTTAGAAAGGGAGGGAGTACTATCTCTTCTAAGCCCACGATACTATTCTATTTTAGGAAAAAGCGTTGGTAAAGCTAGAATATTCTTTCTCATACGTTCCCACTTTACAAGCCGTCATAAAGGAATAAAGTACAATGCACAATATGTATGCTAATAAATAAAAGATATATCCTATTTCTTTATTAAAAATATAATTTCTAACGCTGAAGTTTTTGAAAATTCCTTGGAAATAATGTACTCGTACTGTCAATTTGGTAGAGCATGTCACGCCGGACATTTTTATCAATTTTTCCTTTCCTCGATATTGGAAATACATAAGAATATTTTTTCAGTATTTTTAACCCTGGAATTAGTACACCGAGGCACTAAACATCAGTCTCAGCACTGATTTATTCCCATTTTTTCAAGAAAAAGCATGAACCTCCATCTTGTTTATAAAACATTAAAGAATACAACGTCAAATCCAGGTGGCGGCATGGCGCGACAAGAATACAAATTTGATAATCGTGTACATTATTCGTTTTCAAATGCAAATTCGAAAATATAATTTTTTTTAATTGTACTTGTATTATTAGTAATTTTAGAGTGAATAGCTTCCCATTCAAAAATATAACAAATTTAGTGGATGATCCTATTGAACCTATATTTTGAAATTTGTAACGAAGCTAATTGTATAATCCAAAGTTAAAAGGTTTACAAAATGCAGCATTCAAATTCAGGCCTTCAGAGCTGAACAAAGTTGAGTTCTTCAAAATTAAACAATTTTGTAAATAGGCTTTCAAACACGGTTAATTTTAAATTTTGAAGTGTTATAAATTAGACAATTCAAACACATATCTTTCAAATTTAAAAAATTTATAATTGATATGAATTCTATTTATAATAGAATGAAGATAGTAAATAAATCATTTATTTACCGCGTTTAAATAAACAATATTTCCACCTCACGGGCACGTTCTTATTATGCGCGCGGCGCTTCGCCCCAAGTTTCAGAGCGCCTAAGGCGCGCGGGTACGCTTTCGCGCTCGTTTTCGAACGTTCCATGCGTATGATTTAACTACATTTTTTCAAATATCAAATGAAAACTGTGATTTTAACTTCTAAGGAATTACAGCCATTTTAACTACCATTTTTTCGATTTGTTTCCAAAGAAGGTTCTCAAAGCACCTACGATTTTGACGATTATATTCTCACTACGAAACTCGCGCTCGATAATTTGTATTCAATTGAAAAAAACTTCATCAAGATGATTAGTAAATCTTGTTCAAATATACTAAAAACAACGCTTCAAACTTACGAATCTCTTAAAAAGAAAAATCTAATATATTTTTGAAATTTGTATTGATAATTCTTAAATTATTAAAAAAATCTTTTTGTTCCTTTTTATGAATATTTAAAAATTGTTGAAAAGCATATAACTTTTTAAATTTTTGTCGAATTTAAAAATGCCATGAAGATAATTTGCAATTCTTTTTGCCGTGTACCAGAAATTTGGACAGAAAATTTTAAAACTCATAATTTTTTTCAAATTTTAAAACAGCTCTAACTTTTTGAATTTTTGTTTAATTGAAAAATTTACCTGAGATAGTTTCTAAATATATTTGATAGCTAGTGAAGAATTCAAATGAAATTTCCTGATATGCGAACAAAATATTTTTTCTATTTCTTTAATACTTTTAAAATTTTCGAAATTATATAACTTTTCTAATTTTTATCAAAATTCCAAATTTTATTAAAATAATTTGCAAGTCTTCTATTTATCTATAAGAAAATTTGACAAAAAAATCTCAAATGTGAAGAAAAAACATTTTCAAATTTTGAAAATGCCCTCAACTTTTTAATTTTGGTTGGGAATATCTACTTAACAAACTTAACCTTCATTTTGGGCACCTTAAGAAGTGCATAAAAGGCTGACTCAAATGAACAAATCCTTCAAAAGTTAGCGTGGCTACAACATTCAGGTAACCATACGTATAGACAGATAGACACCAACAAAATTTTATGATTGTCGGACTCTGTGAGTGCCGAAACGTAAAGATCCTTAAAAAACCAGAGCTCGAAAATTTAGAAAAATACATTACACTCTCATGAATGAGAATGTGAAAATGAGTCATTCATTTAATTCGATGAGACAATGCATATAATCGGAAACCTGTACTTTGTAACATAATCTTATGGTATATCTGCAATCTTTTATACTTTACATTAAACTGTATTATGTATAGCCAAAGTAAGAAGAATAACAGATTCTGTAAAAAATATGAAAATTTATTTGAAACCACTCTTAAAACTGTTGGTGTAAAATAAAATATCAGGTTTTTATTGATTTAAACTTAAAACTTTTAAATATGAACTTTCCAAAAATTCAAAAACTTATTCAAATTTAACAGGGTTCATTCTTCTGTAAACTCGAGTTGGAATTATATTCGTTTACAATAATCTCAAAAATGATACATATATTTCCAGTTACAATTTGCCTTCTTCCTGAATAAGAAAGTTTTCTACATTTCATATTGTTCAAGTTCCTCAATACGCTTCTTGGATAGCTAATACATCGCCACCAATTCGGAACTATCGGGAAGAAATTTGAATTCCAATTCAATATTAGCAAGAAATCTTTATAGTTAATGAGTCATTTTAGACTTCAGTATAATATTTGTAATTAAAATGAATTCATATACCCTGCTCTTTTCTATTAACATTGCTCTGATAACTTTGAGATACACAATAGATCGTGTGTTAGGTGGCGCTGTTGTCAAGGTCAAACAGGTACCCTACAGGCGTGAAATTTAATTCAATTTGTCATTGCATTTTGATCCATCTTTCTTTAGAATGTTGCATCAGAGTCACACATTAAAAAGAGTTAAAACCTGAAAATGAAAAAAGTTCATTTTCAAAGCTTACACTGATTGAATTCACAATTGCAAACTAAGAAAGTACCTTAAATTACACGAGTAACCGAAATTCTTTTTCTCGATAGCACTCTCAGAAGATAAAAGGTAAAAAAGCACAAGTTGATACATAAATGGCAGGGGTGTGCAGAAAACACGAAACTTCCGTGTCGACTTTTTCAGGTTTTCTTAAACCTTCGAGAACCCAACATTTTCGGGGCTTCGAAGATATTCGGGATTACAAATTCAGGAAACAATTTTTAACAAATTTAATTGAATTCAGTAACTATGAAAGATTCAAAAGAATTCAAATAAATTGTATCAGTTTTCGGAATTGAAAAAATTAGATTGTTGATAATACATTTTGAGTGAATTTAGAGAAATTTAAAATAAATGAGAAGAATAAGATGAAATTCAGAAAACATAAAACCTGAATTCAAAAAGACATCGAGTGAACTGAAAATAGTTCAAAATCATGGAAAAATTAATAGAATTGGGTAGAATTTAGTGAATTTAGAATTCAAAAAACATTAAAAGGATTTCGTATAAATTAATAGGAATTCTAGGCAAATTACAAATGAATTGTAAAAATATTTGAAAATCTCTTCAAATCGTCGAAACCCTACGAAATCACTCATGTGTGATGAAAAATTCGTTGAAATACAATAAAATATTGAAAACCCATTAAATTATGAAAACCCCTGGAAATCCCTTGTAATTGTTTAAATCTTTTGAAGATGTCTTGAAATCTATTAAAATACCCTAAACTATTTCAGTCTTTGAAAGCCTTTAAACTACTGAAACAAGTAAAACATTTCTGGAAATCTTTTTAAATTTCTTAAAATATATTTCGAATCCTTTGATGCCTTTTGAAAGCCATTGAAACTTTAAATCACTTGAAAATGCCTAGGAAATTGCAAAAAAATACGTTACAAAAATTTAATTCTTTAATCATTTTATCAATTGATCCCCATGATAAATTAAATTAAAACTTTACAAAATTAAAAAAAATCCATTGCATTAAGTAGAAAAGAGTAAATTATATCAAAAGAATTCCAAAGAATTTAGGGTGAATTCCAAATCTCTTCAAATCTTTAAAACTCTACAAAATACCTCACTTCTCATGAAAAAATTGTTCCATATCTTCAGAAATTCTGGAAAATTCATCCTAAAATATGTCAAAAGCTTTTAAAATCACTTAAAATTAATTAAATTAATAAAAAAATTCCCTAAAATAATTTAAATTAAAAGCTCCTAAAAATGCCTTAGAAGTTTTAAAAATACCCTAAAATCTTACAAATTAATTCAAATTATTAAAATCTATTAAATAGGTATAGACCTGAAATGAATAGTGATTAACCCGGCGAATTTATTTATTGAATGAAAAGTGACAAATGTGCTATTTTAATTTGAAAAAGTAACTGTTAGGCAGCCCTTATTTTTTTGAACAGTTACTTCTCAAATAAGTTCTCTGATTTTTGTTATTTTTTTCAATGCGCCCGACTCGAAAAGGGTACCCACAGGGACCAAATCTTGAAAATAGGGTACTTTACGGACCTTAACTGAATATACAGTACAATAAGGAATATAGGGACCGGTCTGTGCGGCCTGATTGAAAATTAAAATCCCTTGACCTGTTTTTTCGCGCCAATAATAACACCTTAAAGGGTTCGGATGGAAAAGGTTTGAAATAAAAAATATTGACATGAACAGTTTTAAATTTAAACGTACACACTTAAATAGTCAAAGATACGAAATTCAAAAAATGGACAATTTCAAATTGAAAGGATTAAAAATAATCTATAAACATTGAAAGTTTTTTAAAAATATTAAAAATATATTTCACAAATTTAAATTGTTTAAATTTACCACTTTAAACTGAAACATCTGAAATTGAACTATTTGAATCAAAAACTTTCCAATTGAAAGCATGTAAAATTAATCAGTTTAAAATTGAAAGAGGTAAACCCTGGCTTTTAGAATGTAGCTGAACTTTTCAATTTTAAAGGCATTTGATTTTAAAGCATTTACTTTTGATCACCTAAAATGTGAACTTAATTACATTTTTTGGATCAACTAAAGCCCACACGAAATGATATATCGAGTTGAACATTTGGGAAATTAAATAAAAGGTCCGAAAGAACGTTTGTATAGTCCGAATTTTGTAAGTTATATTAATAGTAAATATGGCATGGCCTTAAAACATTCAAGGTTTTAAAAAACTTTAATTTCAACTTCATTTTTATTTATTTGCTTTTACATCATTTTATTTCAAAACAAGAAATTAAAGTTGAAATAGCCTTTTTTCTAATCCGTAGTTTATATTTGACGAAACTTTTTTTTCACGGATATGCACGAAACGATGAATAACAAATTAAGAATTAAAATTTTGTTTACGATCCTATATTATGGAACATTCTACAGAGATCAAAACAGCCTACATGAGCATTTGCGTTTTACAATATGAATGATTTATTCCCGATTGGCCTATTCTAGACATGACCTAGTTATCTATGTAAATAAACTAATTAAATCAAATGAAATCGAGATAAAGAAAACTCTTCCTTGTGGGATAGAATTATAAAAAAATGACAGAAATGTGTGATACGAGCTAAAGCTTACGGAAGGCTATTAACAAATAATAATTCGGAAGTAAAACTACTTCAAGATTAAAGTGTAAACAAAATGAGCAAATAGAGCAAAATTGTGTAAGCAGTCGAAAAAGCCACTTTCATCATTTGAAGAATCGATATCAAATTTTTAAATTTGATCTAATATTTTATTTAATTTTAATTAAATACCTATATTATTTCTAAAATTAGATGAACTTAAAGCTTTTAGCTGCATTGGGAAATTTCGTTTTGATGAGATACTTGAACCACTTGTAACTTCAAGATGGAGGGGAAAGTCAAGACAAAGAGCTATTCGAGTGCATTCATTGTGATAGAACGCATATTCTCTGATGAAAGCAGTTACAAATAATTGAAGCATGAATTTATAAAAGGCGAAGAGCGCTAAATAACAGTGTCGAGTAGAAATTGAGTTAAAAGTAAAATGACAAATAACGTGAACATATCAATCTTTTATCGCCTTTAATTCGATTTTTATCAAATTGCCTTTAAAGGTGATCGGTTTACATGTTTATGAGACCATTTGTGAAATCATAAAAGTATTCACGAGTCTGATAAAAATTTCGATGAAATACACTACATTGCGCCTTTATCCCTCTACAAAAAGTCTTGATAAAATTTATCTACTTCCTGTATTCAAATATCTGAGAAAACCTTTGATGTTTCCCACATTTTTATTATTGGTTAGATCCAGTCTACTTATCCGAAATTTCCAGAAAAATAAACAGCGCGTTTAACAAACAAAAAATAAGTAGTTCACGCATTTAAAGTATTTATTTTACCGTTCAGAACTTCAAGTACATCTGCAAATCTGCAATGTAAAAATTTATTTATCGGAGTCAGACGTATTGAATTGTTTATTTTTTTGAGAACTTACCTCCAAAGTATTTATAACTTTTTTAAGAATTTCAAACCGTTTTGCAATTTTGTACGCTGAAAAGTAAAAATTTTCAATTAAAAATTCGACACTTTTGAGGTTTTCCCCATTTTCACTACTATGTTTTAAGGAGAAAAACTGAACATCCAGGATTTACCGGATTTCAAATCGGTTGTTGAATTAATCACGCTGTACATATCACGCTGGTTCCGAGCTTCGAAGTGAACATTTTTATATTTTAGCGTCCAAAATTGCAAAAGGTTTGTAATTCCAGAAACAGTAATTAAAAAATGAATTTTAGAAGCTGAGCTCTAACTTTAAAATAAAATATTACCAAATTTAATAACGGTACAAAAGTCTAGAAAATTGTATTTTTTGTTTTTCAAATGGAATTTTCGTACATTTGGCGTCTTAATGATTTAGATTAAAAATTGAAAGATTGACAGACACGTCTGACTTTAGTTAAATTATTTTACTTTGTAGAATTAGAGTTTTTCGTGACTTTTTTTAATTCACATGTATGTGCCAGCTTCCTGCACCTTTGGACGCTTTGCAATTCGAAAATAAACTTTCGAAATGAAAAAAAAATGGAATAAATTTACGTGAGAAATAAGTACAAATAACCTTATTAATTGCTATACATGTTAACATATTTTTTAAATAGGCCTCAAACCTACTTTCGCTGGACGAAATAAAGTAGATTATTAAATAATGAAAATATCAAAACTTTTTTCTTCCGTAAACACTAGAGAAATGAGTTCACTCACCGAGGGGTAAATCACAAAGTAGACAACATGCTGCTATAGCACCAGCTGATGCACCGCTAATCTTATCCAATAACAAATGTGGTGCATATTTCTTAAAACACACGGCGACACCGACGTGGTAAATACCGAGGAACCCGCAGCCGGCAAACGACAAATTCATCGTTGCCTGTAAATACGAACTTGACCTTCTTGCTTCCTGAGAACCGAAAGTGAGGTTATGACCATAACCAGAGAAAACTCCACGACTTCACGACAAAGCCGCTCCCACACCACTACTAAGTTCTGACCGATATTGACTACCGAGTGCTACTGAGTACTGATCAACTGCTGCGTGCTGCGAAGACTACTCTCAAAGCGGCAAAAAAAATCGTCACCGAAAACAAACACTTGTGACGTAAACGAACTGGAGATTTGCCGCGAATTGTTGATTGGTCGTTGGGCAATTACGTCTTCGACGCTCATTCAAATATTCAGTATTTACTGTTACACTATTCGCTTCTTCAAAGTTTTGAGTTTATAAAAATATGTAAGTACGCGCAAACCCAGTTTATACATTTTTGTCTTAAAATTGGAAATGCGCAGTGACACGTGTGATGTCAATATTGAATGTCAAGTCGCCCTTCTAGAAATAATCATTTGACATGGACATTGGAAACACGGGACTAGGCATGCCATTTTGGGGTTGATGCAATGAGGGGGGAGATCCGCCATCTTTTGATGTTCCGAGACAAATATGGCAGCGCCCACATGTTTATATTTTCATACACAGATTGTTGGCAAAAATGATCGTGCGCATAATCAAGTGGCACATCGTAAGATAGCGGCTCTGCCTACTGATGGAATTCTCTCCCCTCCCGAGGATTCAACCCCGCTCCCCAACTTAGGATGGCATGTCTAGTCCCGTGTTTCCTATGTCCATGTCAATTGAGATCGATAAGAAACAATATAACTAATATCAAAGATATTAGATCCAAGCAAAGATATTATAAACGTAGATGCGGTGCGAGCTTAGTTACCCGCCATAAATATAGACAGCGCGTCCGGCGATAAAAGTCACTTCCCCTCTACCCTCCGCTCCCCGTAAATAGCACAATCCCATACAGTTTGCCAAGAGCCACTTGGAGCGCTGTAAGCAACTCTCAGCACACCTTCGAGGCGCACTGATGGTAAACTTAGCTTGGACAAGAACCATTTAAATTAAAATTAAATTGCCAACATTTCATAACAAACGTAAAATATCCACG
>NC_046661.1:35776490-35778640 GCF_010883055.1 Belonocnema kinseyi | reverse complement strand
GAGGTGATGGTATTCTAACCAAAAAACATTCCTGATTTATTCAACTTGTTAACTTTAGCATCTGCATGAGAAATGTGCAAAATAGTAATTTGACTAGAAATTGTAAATTTTTCATTCAAATAAGAAATACAAAGCAGTTTTTTATTTTAAAAAAAAATATATATATATATTTCTTGTTTAACATTTTTTTTATTATTTTAAATTTTTACAAAGAAACTTTTCTATCATTTATACTGTTCTGAAACACGGCGCTTTTACACATAATTTTATTTTCACAAGTTCTAAGTATTTTCCACAACTTTAAAACTTTACAATTACTTGAACTTATACTACACTGTTGGAAAAATGTGTGCGAGGTTTGATATACATGCGAGTGAAGCAAATATACACTGCCGCTACTGAAATGTAACATACATTTGTGTAGTGAGTTTAATATACAGGTCAGTATAGCAAAATGCTTTATTATTTACAATCTAAAATTACTGCTAAACTTATTTTGGATTTTTGAAAAATTGAATTATCTGATTTTTCTTGTAAGTGATTAACATGAATGTATATAAAATTTAATATAGTCGCCTTTAATGACGATTTCATATACTTGATATATGGATTTTGATACACATGGGTATATTGTATTTAGTATTGTTTTTAACAGTGTGAACAAATTCAATACTCTGAAAGTTGGTCCATTTATTACCTGCTCTGAAAGTCACAGATTCACAAGCAAAACCTGTACTTTTACAAAAGCTTGCTATATTGTCAATCTAAAAGTGGTAGAATTATAAGATTGGCTGGAACTTCTAGTATGCAAGTGGCACTCACCCACAATTATGGTTAAATTGCACACATTTTTGTTAATAGTTATATCATCCCGAGTGGTAAAATTAACGTTTTAATATTCGAATTGCAAATACTCGACAGGGCCTGAGAACATTGAGGAATTCCTCAGGCTATCTCCATGACAACAGTCAACATTAAAATCATTCTAATGTAACTTATATTCATCCTCAGATCTGTCATACATACTTTGAAAAAACTAGGAAACTACATTTAATTAGACCGAAATAAATAGAAATATAAGAGGAAAACAAACAAAAATCATTAAATAATACAGTGTGCATAACCTCACATTCAGCAAAACACGTGGGAGATGCTCAGAGGGCACGAAAGATCACCTGCCAAACATCTAAATTATGATAATATTATAACAAAATCGATACTTACTTATAATAACATCGTCCTCTCGCTCATAGCAGTTATATAATCCACACTCTCTCTCTCGCACTAAAAAATCTACGAAAATTCACCTGTCACAAAACAAGTAATCAAATGTAGGTCAAACTGGCACAGCACTACTGACCTACATTTCGAAGATCGTGGTCACTGACCCGAGCTACAAATTGGGTCATGAACGAAAAGGCAAGACAAATGTCTGCAATACCGACCCCAGATAACGCATCGTACCGACCATGGCAAAGAGGCAAAATTCAAAAACTCTCATTAGAAACAGGTATATAGATTCGAATTAAATTAGAAAATTTTAATTTTACTAAAGTATCTAGGAAAAAGGAAGAATTATTTTCTTTGTTCAGTAAACTAAGCCTACACAAAATAATTGAAAAAGTTGTTCCTGCGTAACAACTTTTTAAAAAAGGGGGATGGTGTGACGTAGGGCTAAAGCCAACTTAGTAAATGCATACGCCATCTAGCGGCTTTAAGCATACATGCTCAAGTCAAATAGGGACTTACCTTACCGGTAATATTTAAAAATTCTAAAAGCGCTAAATTGAAATTAAAACTTGAGGATCAGAACTGATAAGAAAATAAAAAACCGAATATTCAAATCAAGCCGATCCCGTAGGACTGGAAATGAAACCCGAAACCCCAAAAATACAAAATAACGGTACGAAAACAGTAAAATGAAAACACAATGAATAAATTAAATAAATAAAACGTAAATTGGAAAAGAAAGCAAAAGAGGACCCCATAATCATAAATACTTATGTTCGCAAGGACACTTTATACCTAAATAAAAGAAAAACCTTTTACTAAAAATAGAAAATGCATTAAAATCAAATTCCCACGAAATAAACTTCCAGATGTATGAAAACTATGAAGCCAAATTCCCAAAGTGGTAAATTGCCTCTTTC
>NC_046661.1:35774299-35776390 GCF_010883055.1 Belonocnema kinseyi | reverse complement strand
CTAAATTAATGCTTATTTAACTGTTCTTTAAGAATAAAAATAAAATACTTTTACCTTCGAAATACAAATAAAAACAAATAAAACAATTATAATCGTAACATTACAAGTTTAAATTTGTCACTCTGTATTGTGTGTGTGACGATTTGTCCCGGTCTCAAGTCCAGCTCAATATTTAGAACAATCTTCATTTTTTTGAAATTGTAATTTTTCGGTTGTAACTTACCGGGCAATCATTTTATTCTTTGAAAGATTTTCTACAAATCTTATTAAAAATGTTTATATTCTTATCCAAAATGAGAAGGTATTAGTTTTTAATGAAAAATAAGTTTTTCGGATTTTATCAAATGTCGACATTTTGAGGCCCCTTGAGTCAGAAAAACAAGTTTTTACGACGGGGCCTGTTTGTCTGTCCGGTGTCGTCGTTGTTGTAGTTGTCTGTATACCGGATAACTTTCGAAAGACTGGTCCGATTGGATTGGGCTTTGAGACACTGTTCGAAAGATCAAAAAGAAAGATCGAGTTCGTTAAACAGCCTACCAGTGACTGAAATGGATTAGAAAAAAATCGCCAAGATCCAAGAATAAAAATTGAATGTACATCGAATTTTTTAATTTTTAATTGTGATTATCTTTAACTTTGTGATATCAAAAATTTCCATACAATTTTTCTTTATTAATACTGTAGGAAAAAATGAACAATATCGAGCGCCGAGATTATAATTAGAGCAAATTTTCTGTAATTCTATGGGGACGGCTGAAATATCCCGAAAAATAAACTTTCCGTCTCGGTAAAACTCTCTGTCCCGAAAAATACAATTTCAAAACTAATAAAATTCCTGAACAGTTTATAATATTAACGAATTTGAAAATTCCCAAATAAAATTCTTTCTTAATCAGTATTAATTATTTATTAAAAATACGATAATAAAATATTGTTATCAAATAAATTGTTGTTTAATATTTAAAGTTTTAAAAATTGTTTGAATTTAAAATTAAAATTGTTAAAAAAATTTTACCGACAAATTAAAATACAAAAACACGTGTTTTTTAATGAACATTTCGATTTTTCGGAAGAACTTTTGTGATTTAAAAAATACTATATACATTTTCTACGAAATTATCTTATCCAGAAATATATTTTGTTTTAATTATTGTTAATTTAAATTTAAACAATAATGTTTAAACACTTCAAACATTAAAAAAGTTGTTTCTTTGGTATAAATATTTGATTATTTCAATTTAAAAAAATAATTTGTCAAAGAACAATTTTTTTCACACTTGTTTATCTCGAAATGTCTTTTTATAATACTTTTTTAAAAATTAAAAATATGGTTTTTTGAGAACATTTTTTTTTATAATTAAAAAGAAGACTGTACCGAAAATCTGGATCAAGCTTCAGATCTGAAAAAATTCAGCGATACACACATGTAAAACTTTTCTAACCTCAAAAAATCTTTCTACTGCTTTACCGTCAGATTTTACGAAGAATGAGAAAACAAGTGTGGCGTCCAACTCGGATGTCGACAATTTATAATTTAGTTTTGATAGTCGATAAGGAAGAATTTAACGTTATCTATGTCGCGGTAAATTTAAAATGTTGTTAATTCCTTTTCTATATTGTTCACTATTCGAGTTCGTTGCTGTCTTAGAACATAAGTTGTTCCCCTGGAAATAAATACAAAGGAAAAACAAAGGGTTCACACGAATAAAACACTTGTTAATTTCACTTTTGGGAAAATCTAGATCTGTCTTAAAAACGGCGCGGAGCTGGTTTTATATGGCTAGGCCACGCCTAGGAAAAATTGGGTTAGCCTATCATGGGTCATAAAATTGAATTTAGTAAAGAACTAAGCCAATCGCAATTTAGGAAGGAAAGTTTGCCCACGCCCTTATTACGCAAGAAAACCGGTTTAAAGTGATTATGTGTGGGAGGGGATAATAGTATAGCAAAGAAGAGTTTCCAGGAAAAACGATAAAAATCTTATTTGGTCCACCCTTTGTTAAGTGATTTTAAAAGGGCAATTGGGCATGTCAATTTTGGTTTGACATTTGGCTTTCAGATGTGGATTTGTTGGGGCGTAAGTGGAGACGT
>NC_046661.1:35772495-35774199 GCF_010883055.1 Belonocnema kinseyi | reverse complement strand
GGGTCAGTTATCTGGTGACTCGATTTTCTGCTGTTGACTACATGTGTTTTGTAGACAATAGGACCCTTTTTTTTTTGTTCCTTCGGTTTATGAGAAAGGGCCATTTTAATATTGGGTTTAATAAATTAAAAAGGAAGATATATTATAATTATTTACGCCTAGCATTATAATGCTTAAAGCTTCTTGTTCTTCAAAAATCAATATATTCCAATCAAGATTTTGTTCTTCTAAATCTTATGAACAAGAACAAATGTTTTCATGTAATAAATAAGTGACGAAATTTTGTTGTCAGATAATTTTTTTGAATGTGATAAGACGTGATTATTTCTGCCGTCTTGGAGAAAAAAGTTACTCTCTAAAGATTGACGTAAGGGTCATTTTCGCGTTACAGTGTATAGGTAAAGAAGACTCACGTCAAAACGAAGATAGTGAGTTTCTTCACGCAAGCAGCAGATTTGGCTTAACCTATTTTTCCCTCTCGACGGATTGTTCACCTTGGCGCACGGGGTATTTCCTAAATTAATTTTTTTACGTAAAAAAAAGTCGTGTCTACTAAAATGTAATGTTTTTCTCTAGATGACTCAAATTAAACAAAAAGGTTTGAAAGTGTATAATTAAAAATGTAAATCATTTAAAAAATTCTGAATTTAAGAATCAAATCCAAAACAGTTAAAAATTTTAACATTGAAATTTAATTTGGTTATGAATATAAGGGTTTAATATCGTAAAATTGGCAACTGTAAGCCTTCTGACTTGATTAGGCTTAAATTAATGGACTCCAAAATCTGATAATACCTAATTCTATTTTAATAATTATATTTTCAATTCAAAACTTTCAAAATTAAATAATTTAAATTTATCAGATTATACTTCATTCTTATTCAAATTTTTAAAAATATAAATGCTTGTATTTTTAATTCATCAACTCTATGAAAAGATTTCAAATAATGAAATTCTTGAAATTTATGTTAATAAAATTACTCAATTTGAATGTTTTAAATTGAAAATATATTAAAACCTTTCAATTTAAAATTCCTATTCTTATCAAAAGTTTTCGATTTCAAAGGCTTTACATTAAATCCAATTTTTCACGAGGTTTGACATCGAATAATCTGCTTATTGAAACTTCAAATTATTTATATCCTAAAGCTGAAAAAATGTATTACCGAATCATAAGTGATTTCATTTAGAACGTTTAAAATGAAATGACGTAACATCCACCTAAGGAGAAAAAAGAATATTGTTTTCGGGCTGAAAGCAGAAATAAATATATGCAAAATATCGATATCATATCCTGTATTATGATAACATCCGTTTTCATATTTCGTATATACATAAGCACTAAATGGGAACAAAAGAACCCTCTCAGGGTACACAAAGTCACATGTTCAGATCTTAAATTCATACAAGTAGTAGAGTGCAAATGAGGACGAAATTGGGGGAGCTGATGACTAGACCGTGTATTCTTCGATCATGAGACGAAGCGAGCTGGTCTTTCCTACCACTGCCTACCAGTGATCCCAGATCTGAAACGAGACGTCTTCCCATGCTATGACACGTCTATGGCCGTGTGAATATGGTAGGGGACGATTTAAATGTCCTGGTTGCGCGCCCAACCCATTTCTCCTCTTCTGAATTTGAAAACTCGAAGGTGCATGATTGCCGGTCGGAACACTTCGGCGGTTCTATTTATATCTCTATCTG
>NC_046661.1:35760595-35772395 GCF_010883055.1 Belonocnema kinseyi | reverse complement strand
GCGCGCAACCCAGGCATTTATATCGTCTCCTACCATATTCACACGGACATAGACGTGTCACAGTATTGGACCACGTCTCGTTTCAGATCTGGGATCACTGCTTAGATCATGGCTGTAATGCTATAATGACCGAACGAGTCTTTGCTTTGTCTTTTTTGTGCGAATATTTGCCGCGTATGAAGGCTTGTCAGAGGAATTTTGAATTATATAAATATTCAGATTTAATATTGATGATAAATAATGATTGAAAAATGTATCCAAAGTGATATCTTAATCCTAAATTATAATTTTGGAGTAACAGATGAAAAACTGCGATTTTCATGCAAAAAATGTTATTAATTATGATTTCAGAAAAAAACTTTCTTTAAATTATCATTTTTAAATGTTTCAAAATATTAATAAAAAGGTAATAAGAACTTTAAGAGTCAAGAAAAAAAATATTAGTTTTAATAGTATAAATATGATTTGATTATTTGCATATATCATTATATATTTTACAATGTTTATACAATAATTAATTAGTAATTGTAATTCAGGTATTCTTCAAGTTATTAAAACCATGTATGATGTAACATTTATCAGTGCATTAATTAATTATTCTTAATTAATGTTTGGTAATTTTAGTGCTTTTATTTTAAGTCACATCATCGGAAATAAACAAAAATTTAATTTTAAAATTCGACAGAACCGAGATTAATCATTGGGACAAACAAAAATGATTTATTTCTCTTAACTCAGAATTCATAACTTCTGTTTCATTGAAATCGATTTTTTTGTATCTCTCACTCCAAAATCTTCTTTTAGCATTAGGAACACTCTTTTTGGGTATTTTTCAATTATTATCTATTATAAATATTAAATTTGAATATTTATATAATTCCAAATGAGCGCGCTAACAGTGACCAATCGGGTTGTCGGCAGCACCTTTATTTGGCGGGAATCATTTAAAGACAGTTATTTACTTTTTGGAATAATATAAATTTGAGACAGTATATATTATGAAACAAAGTAAATAAACAATTTGTAAATAATCCTTACTAGGTGCAAGAGGTGCTACGAAAACAATGAGCTAATAGTATTTTATGTTGAAAATATAAAATCAGATACACGAAAAAAATAAAAAAGTTGATTTTGTATTAGGGTGCCTTTTCACGGAGGCCTGTTTGGAATTAATCATGGAATTAATATTTTTCATAGGACTCATTTCTAGCTACTTTGTTGGTTTATGACAAATTTGATTGGTTCATAACCAAGATACAAACTCGGTGTTTCAAATTAATTCAAAACAGGTCTCCGTGAAAAGGTACCCTTAGTGCAGTGGTCGGCAAACTTTTTGCTTAATTTTCAGGTATGGTCAGGCTCCATCCGACTTAATTTTTTCTACTACTTTACTTGTCTATTCATGTACCTTAGTATGAGTGAGTTTACTCCAAGAAGGGTCAATTGTCCACAGGCATGTCAAAGTAAGAAAATTTTTCTACTTTTAATTTTTCAACTAGCGATTTGAAAATAGCATTATCATTATCTACGAATTTTTCCAATTCCAATGATATATAACTTGCCTAAAAAATTTAAAATTTGACGGAGTTTAATATCAAGAAACATCAGCTTTACAGTCAATTTAATACTAAATACGTCTTAAATTTTCAACATTTACAGAAAAATTACATGTCTTTGGGATCGGAAAAATATGCAGATTCCAAATATATTACTTTTATGTCACTGATTGCAAAATTAAAAATTTGTTATTTTCACATTTTTTTCCTATTTTCTAACAAACTACCCCTGAGGAAAGGGGTGGTCTGGCCAAGCTCGCAGGTACTGTCCTGAAAGTAGGTCCTAGGGCAGCCAGGGCAGGCTGCCCTGCCCTGGGCAAGAGTGTGCCGACCACTGCCTTAGTGAAGCAAAATTGTTATTTTTTTCATGTACTCTTAAATTGTTTATTTTAGTGAAGATTTTATACGTGGTTATAAGTTTTTAAATCGGTTAAAATTAAGAAAAGTAAGCGAATAATTTAGAAACGCGAAACTTCGGAAAAGCGATAAGGTATTATTTTATTATTTAAAAATACCATACTCTTATTAATTGAATAAATTTAAATAATTAAAAAAAATATAAGAGATAAAATCATTTTTTGTCAGAAAGAGGTTGAACGCGTGCACGTGTATTTTTGAAAGTAACTATTCATACTTTTGTTAGTATATCATATTTTAACGAATTATTTCAGCGAGTGTTTATGTCGGAAAAGGCATTGAAATCGTATGCCCTGATTTTTCTCAAGTCGCCTTGGCCGACAAATAGAATTTTCTACGAGACAAGAAAACTTTATACATTTACGATCGGCCAGATCTGAACACTTCTTTCGGCATGCGCTTTCAAGTGTCGTATGTATCTGGAGGAGTTAATGATTAACTGTTATAGATCTACGAAATCGTGTCGAAACCAAAACCTCCCTGTAAACAACGACGGGATACTTAAGGAACCCCATGTAATGGAGGGGTCAATAGTCTTACTTGATCCTCTGACTAGAGCACGTCACTCTGTTCAATTTTTTACTGAATAAATTCATTTCATTCCAATTCACAACATTACTTTTTTTTACGAAATTACTTACATCGGATTAATTTTCGGCGTAAGGCACCTACACAAAGGTGCATAAAATTTTGGTCCTTCGAGCCGGATCGGCGCAAACGATCCATAAAATCAATTCATTAATTACAAAAGTTGAAATACAAAATTTACAACACAATTTAATACTTTTTCACACAATGGAATACATCAAATTCAAGAACATTCAAACTTAAGTGACATGGTAAGTTCATTCCAAAGTCCAAAAAATGAGATCTGTGTAGACTAACAGTTCTCAATACCAATTTCACAAAAGTTTATGATATAAATTTTTATATCATTTTTTCAAGCACACAATTTCAATACAATTCCACCATTTTATTGGCGGACATGCCAGAGCAACTCAAAGATCGTCTTCTTCTGGAAGGCGAAATTCAATCAAATCAATTCTCCTGTTGGGCGATTAAAAATCACTAAAATCACAACTGGTGTCTTCTTCTAGGAGCCCAGACGACATCAACTTCGCCGTGGACACGACCGATTCACGACCTCCACCACGATAATTCAACACAGCATCGACACCGTTTATTTACGTCACCTGCGTAACACTAAGTGCTTCTCTTGTTTGTTGAGTCACCTAAAGATTTTTAATCGCGACAGTAAAATTGCCTCTACCTCAGGATGGAAGACGAGGAAAAACTTAGAAAATTAACGTTAAAGCGTGAAACTACTAAGGGACAATTAAAAGAGTTCCAATCGTTTTTAAATAGCTATGAAAAAGATACTTATTTATATCAATTGCCAATACGATTTCAAAGATTAAATTCATTATTCGAGCATTTTGATTCATTGTGCGATGAAATAGATTTATTAAACGCTTCATTAGCTGGCAAAAACGAAAGATATTCAATTTTGAATGATTTTTACAAAATTATGAGCATCGCTCAGAAACACGTTGCTGAAAGTTATTCTGGCCATACAGATCCGCTTAATTTAACGAGATTGCGAAACTCTGATGCGTCAAGTGACGATACACGGTATACAAATGCACCTAAGCATAAAATTAAAGTCCCACAAGCTTCTATTCCGACCTTCACGGGCCAGCTTGAACAATGGCTCTCATTTAAAAATTCTTTTATGTCAATGATCCACAATCAGGACGATTTATCGGAAGTAGGAAAGTTACATTACTTGCGAACAGCTTTACGTGACGAAGCGTTAAAGAAAATTCAAGTATTTCCAATTACTGAGGATAACTATACTCGGGCTTGGGGTGTGTTAGTTAAAGCTTACGAAAATAAGCGTTTATTGATTTCTCGTCACTTAGCGCTCTTGTTACATTTACCTTTTTATATGAAACCGCCGTTTCCTTATCATCATTCGAAAGTGACAAATTTTCTAACAATCATTACGACAATGGTCCTCCTACTAAAATGCGTAAAAGTCAATAAAAGATACAAGATCGTTAAAGACGCAAAGCCTTGCAATAATTGTTTAAAAAATCACGGAGATAGTGAATGTAGATTTAGAAATTGTAGGGCTTGCGGTAATAAACATAATACTCTGCTTCATTTCGGAAATTTAAATAATGAAGAAAAAAATGAAATTAAAGACGATAAAATCAACAGGGAAACGAAATGACTATATTATCCCGAACACATAAGTGATTGTTTATCAAACGTGACTTTATCCTCTTCGTTAGATTTAATGCCGACAGCTTTGCTTGAAGTTAGTGTCAAAAATCTGTCACGTATCCAATGTCGAACATTATTAGACACTTGCTCAACTGTAAATTTCATTACTGTAAGTTCCCGAGAGAAAAATTAAAATTCCTTTGCACTTAAAACTAGCTGATGATAATTTTGATACGCCGTCGAAAGTTGACATGCTATTAGGTGTCAATCCTACATTATCAATGTTTTGTAACGGTCAAATAATTATAAATAACGAATTAATTTTACAAAAGACAAGACTCGGTTGGGTAATCGGTGGTAGCTTTAATTTATCACGAATGAATAAACGGTCTAAATGCAGGACGACAAACATAGAATTCGATTTAGAAAGATTTTGGACGTTGGAAGAAACACAAGAAAATCAGAGGCATTGGTCAGACGATGAGTTGTTTTGCGAAGCACACTTCAAAAATCACGTACGTAGAAACGAAGAAGGGAGATTTGTAGTAACATTGCCTTTTAAAGAAGGTTGCGACAAGCCAGACAACTCGCGACCAATAGCCATGAGAGGAATAATGTAACTTAAAACCAAATTTAAAAGAAACACAAAATTGCAGATAGATTATACGAAGGTAATGGACAAATATATTAAATTAAATCACATGTCCCTTCTAGAGACGCCCTATGCCGAGTTTGACGGGTTTTATTTACCTCATGACGCGCTAATAAAAGAGCCAAGTAACACTACCAAAACAAGAGTCATTTTTAACGCATCAGCTGAGCTACTAGATAAAAGTCCTTCGCTCAATGTTTGTTTAGCAGTATGTCCTACTATTCAAGATTGTTTATTTGCCATTTTATTAAGATTCAGGATTCGGTTTTATGTAATCATTGCAGACATAGAAAAAATTTATCGACAATTTTTAATTCGCGAAGAAGACAGAAAATACCAAAAAATTATTTGGTTTCACAATAAAGAAATTCGAGAGTATGCTTTAAATACGGTCATGGTCGGAGTTAATGCCGCGTCTTATCTGGCTATCCGATGCTTACATCAGCTTGCCGCCGATGAAAAGGATCGATTTCCGTTAGCAGCGAAAATATTAAGAACAGACATGTATGTCGACAACATGTTAACTGGCACTAATAGCAAATCAGAAGCACGTGAAATATGTCGTCAAATGATCGAAATATTAAAAACTGCATGCATAAAGTTATCTCAATGGGCATCAAACGACCCGAAAATACTCGAAGGTATTGAAAAACAACACTTTGACGTAAATTTTGATTTTGATCAAGATTCGTCTTTAAAAATAGTAGGTATTTTTTGGAAACCCAAAATCGATGCATTTGTTTATAACATTAAAAATATCGACCCTCCCGAAAAAATCACTAAAAAAAAAATTTGGTCCGAAATTGCGAAAATTTTCGATCCTATAGGATTTTTGGGACCTATGATTTTATTCGCGAAAAAATTAATGTAGGACATTTGGCAAGCTAGGATTGATTGGGACGAGTCGATTCCTTGTCACATAAGTTATACGTGTAATAATTTTTGCACGCAACTTCAATCGATAAACGGCATTCAATTCGATCGATTTGCAATTATTCCTGAGGCGAATGACGTCGAGATTCACGGATTTTCTAATGCTTCTGAAACTGGGTACGGAGATGGCATTTATTTACGTTCGACGAATTCAAACGGAGATATAAAAGTTTCTCTAATGTGCTCAAAGTCTCGCGTTTCACCAATGAAAACGCGAACGATACCTCAATTAGAATTGTGTGCAATGCAACTGCTCGCGCATTTATTCAATCAAGTACCGAATTCTATAGACTTAAAGTTAAGTTCAATACATTTCTGATTATATTCGAGCATTACTCTCAATTGGATAAATATTCAACCCAATCTATTAAAAACTTTTGTAGCAAATCGAGTAGTAGATATACAGAAAAGGACTAACGTAGCGCATTGGCATCACGTTCGAACCCACGACAATCCCGCAGACGCGTTATCGCAAAGACAATTACCACATGAATTTTTGGAAAATAAGCAGTGGTTATTCGGACCTTCTTGGCTGCCGCACGACAAAAGTGTGTGGCCAGAATCTCGGATACCCGGTTTAAAAGAATTGCCGGAACAACGTAAAGCTGCATGTTTATTAATCTTTAATCCGCATTTAAAATATTTGTTGAACATTCTCGAAAATCATTCTTCCTTTACAAAATTAATTCGAATAATTGCATTTTGTTTGCGTTTCAAGAAAAGGAATCGGGATTTTAAAACTTTACAAGTCAACGAATTGCAACAAGCAGAAAACGCAATCATTCGATTATTGCAAAGATCAGTTTTCAATAACGAATTTCAAGCTCTAAATAATAAAAAACTTTTACCAGAAAAGAATCATTTAACTTCCTTAGATCCGTTTATCGACAAAAATGATATTATTTGGGTCGGTGGCCGAATTCGCAAAGCAATGATATCATTCTCAAAACGTCATCCTATCATTCTACCTCGAAGTAATCATGTCACTGACTTAATAATCAAATATTATCACACAAAAAATTATCATACAGGTACAAAAAATACACTGTATGCTATTCGAGAAACGTACTGGATTATTGACGGGCGAAATCAAGTAAAGAAAAATATACGTAAATGCATTGCATGCTTTCGAGCGAGTCCCCGTTTAGTCACTTACAAAATGGGAAGTCTTCCCAGCGACAGAGTTCGGCAGTCTCGGCCTTTTAATAATGTAGGAGT
This sequence comes from Belonocnema kinseyi, assembly GCF_010883055.1. NCBI lineage: Eukaryota > Metazoa > Arthropoda > Insecta > Hymenoptera > Cynipidae > Belonocnema > Belonocnema kinseyi. The sequence continues at coordinate 35,765,390 of NC_046661.1, read as the reverse complement.
TGATTTTTGCGGTCCCTTCTTTATAAAAGAAACGAAACACAGGAATAGGAAATTGATTAAGTGTTACGTAACGCAAATGATAACAAAATCAAGTGGCATTTTATTCCCCCTCACGCTCCAAATTTCGGAGGTTTGTGGGAGGTTTTTGTAAAACAATTTAAACATCATTTTAAAAGGGTCGCATATGACAAGCGATTTACTCATGCAGAATTTGTAACGTTCACAACTGAAGTAGAGGCAATACTAAACTCGAGATCATTGATACAAATGTCAACCGATATTAATGATCTAGCCGTTTTGAGTCCTGGTTATTTTCTCATAGGTGATTCAATGAGAAGCCTTCCTGAAATAGACTATAAAACAATTCCGACAAATAGGCTCAATGCATGGGGAAATATTAGGAAAATAAAACAAGAATTTTGGTCGGGCTGGCACAAAGAATATCTGAATAGCTTAAACGTTAGAAATAATTAGAACAACAATATCCCAAACTTAAAGGAAGGTTTGTTAGTTTTAATTAAGGAAGATAATGTACCTTGTATGAAGTGGAATTTAGGTAGAATTGAAAATCTACATCCAGGTACAGATAATATTGTAAGAAGTGTTACTATCCGTTCCACGGATAAATTGTACAAGCGCCCAACTACGAAAATTGCGGTTTTGCCTATAGAATAATAAATAATTTATCGAACAGTAAGCTCCTTTATAAGACATGCAATAACTAAGAAGTTATTACTGTTTGAAAGTAACTATTTATACTTTTGTTAGTATATCATAGTTTAACGAATTATTTCAACGAGTGTTTATGCCGGAAAAGGCATTGAAATCGTATGCCCTGATTTTTCTCAAGTCGCCTTGGCCGACAAATAGAATTTTCTACGAGACAAGAAAACTTTATACATTTACGATCGGCCAGATCTGAACACTTCTTTCGGCATGCGCTTTCAAGTGTCGTATGTATCTGGAGGAGTTAATGATTAACTGTTATAGATCTACGAAATCGTGTCGAAACCAAAACCTCCCTGTAAGCAACGACGAGATACTTAAGGAACCCCATGTAATGAAGGGGTCAATAGTCTTGCTCGATCCTCTGACTAGAGCACGTCACTCTGTTCAATTTTTTACTGAATAAATTCATTTCATTCCAATTCACACATTTACTTTTTATTCCGAAATTACTTACATCGGATTAGTTTTCGGTGTAAGGCACCTACGCAAAGATGCAGAGGTCTCAATTTTTTATTGTCCGTAATTATTAACACATTAATTCATCTTATAATAAAAAAAAGTTTTTATTAATTCAAGTTTCTAAATTTTTAGTTTATTGAAATATAAGTACTCAAAATGAAGGAGAAAATTCCTTATAAATTAAAAAGTAAATTTAGATCAATGTCGGTGATGTTATATTCGGTAATCCTTAGAGTATCACTTCATTTTTACCACTAAAGATTGACGTTAAACCAAATTTTTATATTATTTGCAAGATAGCCACTAAAATCAAAGAAAAAAATGGAATCATTTCCTGGTTTAACAAAATTTTACATTAGTCCATAAAATTCAAATTTTGAGTTTTTAAATCTGAAAATTTGGTTATTTAAAATATTTAAGACTAAAATGCAAATTAAACCAATCGAAGTGGAATTTTTCTGATCACTGAGCGTTCTAAATATTGAATTAAAATATTTAAAACAGCGATTTCGAGTTCGAACGTTGAGTAATATATGTAAAAATTACAAGCCTTCTAGAGACTTTTTATAAATAAAGCATTTGAAATTGTACAGTATGGATTCAGAAGCCTTTAACTATATTTAATTTAAAACTATGCCATCCAAAATTTAAGTATGAAAAATGTATATTTTCAATCTTGTTTCGATTTGATTTTTAGAAGTAAAAATGCAGACTTCAAAAATAGCATTTTAAAATTCAGGCTTTTAAACGGCTTACGTTTAAACTTAACTTTCGCACGTATTCGATTCAATTTTAAACCATATACCCATATACCCATATACCCATATACCCATATACCCAAAGAGGCCAAAGATATTGTGCGCAATTGTGCGTGCTAGATTCTTAGATCATGCGTGCTAGTGTTTGTGCCATTTGCATGGTTTGGGTAGGTGTAGATGGTGTTGATATTTGGAGAGGGTAAACACAATAAAACTGTTTTGCGCAATGTGAAGGGAGAAATAACACTTATATTTTCTGGAATGATGCATAACCATTTATTTTACACAATTTTTGTTTTCTACGGCGAAAGGTTCGATTTATAAGTTTTGAATTGCGCGCGCACACCAGATTATGTACGAAAATGGCGAAATCTATGAAACACTCAAAACTTCCAAATGGCCGACGACAGCGGCGTAACCTGGATTTTTTTCGGGTTGGGAGGGGCTTACATTTTTTCCGGAAGGGGTAAAGATCTTATAAACGTAGATGCCGTGCGAGCTCAGTGATCCCAGATCTGAAACGAGATGTGGTCCAATGCTATGACAGGGCTATGTCCGTGTGAATATAGTAGGAGCCGCTGCAAAAGACTGAGTTGCGCGCGCAACCCATTTCTCCTCTTCTGAATTTGAAAACTCGAAGGTGCACGATTGCCGATCGAAGCACTTCGGCGATTCTATTTATATATCTATCTGCTAACTGCTTTGAAATAAATTCAGGAGATTGAGATTTTAATATTTCCAGATTTCGATGCTGGCGTTTCTCATGATTTGAATAGATCGCGCGCCTCTTGATATACGTATATTTTAAGGTTATGTTATTTCATGTATAAAATATAAATTATATAAATATATGCGTATATTAATAATGATAATATTATAATTATGTTATATTATAATAGTCTTATTTATATCTTGATCCGCATTGGAAAGAAATTAAAGAAATTGGCCATTTTGGAATTTATCTCGTTTGGATAAAAACTCAATTATTTGATTAAAAAATTAATTATTTTGTTGAAAATGTAAATATTTGGTAAAAAAAGTCATCTTTTCTATCAAAAGTCCAACTACTTTTTTAAAATTGTTATGTTTTTTTTATTTGAATGTTCATCTCTTTCCTTGAAAATACATTTTTGAAACTGACAATCAATACCATTTTTGGTTAAGAAATCATGTGTTTTGTTAAAAGGTTGTCCTTCTTTGAAGAAATTAAATTGTTTTATGGAAAATTTATACTTTTTGATTAAAAATTACATTTTTCGGTTGAATTATCAACTATAAATATGTTTTGGTTGTAAAGTCGTTCTGTTGTAAATGCAACTATATTTTTAAAAATTAAAATCATAATTTTTGGGTGGAAATACTCTTTTTGTTTTTTAAATTAAACAATTTCGTTGAAAGTTCATGTATTTTGTCGGAAAGTGACCTTGTTTAGTAGAAATTTAATCTTTTTGGATGAAAATGTATCATTTTTGTTCAAAAATGCAATTGTTTGGTTAAAATATCAACTGTACATCTTCTTAGGGTTGAAAGTCGATTATTTCACTAAGAGTTGCACTACTTTGTAAAAAAATACGTTTTTTTAACAAGATTTTTTAATTATGGTTGAAAATTTAACTATTTGGTTGAAAGTTTAACTCTTTCATTGAAAACTCTTATCTTTCGCTTAAAAAATACAACTTTTTGTAGATAATTCGTCTTTTTTACTTTAAAATAAAATAATTTCTTTAAAAATTCATGTATTTTGTTTAAGATTTGTCTTTTTTTGTAGATCATCAATTTTCTTGGTCGAAAATTCAGCTGATTGGTTGAAAATTTAACAACTTTGTTTAAAATTAATTTTTTCTGTTAAAAATTATTTATCTTTATCTGAAAATGTAACTATTATATGATTGATTAAAAACTAATTGTATATATTGGTTGAGTTGGAAAATCGTTTGTTTTTATAGAACATTAATCTTCTTGGTAAAAAATTCACCTTTTCCCTTGAAAATTTAACAATTTTGTTGAAAATTCGTTTTTTTCTTGTTCAATTCAATTTTTTAGCACAGTTTTTATCTGCAAATTGTACTATTCCATTTTTTGTTGAAACTTTATCCTGTACATTTTATCAGTTAAAACACCAATTATTTAAAAAAAATTAATTCATTTTGTTGAAAAGTAAACTTTTGGGTTGAAAATTGATTTATTGTGTTAATTCGATTTTTTCCCTAAAATTAAAAAAACTGAAAACTCTACTGTTGTGTGAAAAATTTTTCTGTTTGGATGAGTTCAACAGTTTTTAATAAAAAATGTAAGCCTTTTTTATGAAGATTCATAATTTTGAATGAAAATTCATCTCCTTCGTTAAAAATTTAAGGATCTGGTTAAAACTTCGTTTTTCTTTTAGTTAAAAATGAAACTGTTTTGTTACACCGTTCGATTTTTAAAATTGTCAATTCGTAAATAAGACTTTTGAGTTTGGATTTATAAATAAAAATGTAAAAATTAATAATATAAAGCGACTTAAAATGAACGAATTCAATTTATAATTTAAAAAGTTTCCAATTAAAAATGAATTGTAATTAATCCATTTTTATTGATCAAAATGATTCAGTCCTTAATTTTTAAAAATTTATTTATTTATCCTTCAATTTAAAGCATTGAAAGTAAATTTATATTTTTTACCCAGAAGTCCTTGAACTATTCGGTTTAAAAATAAGTTTACACTGTTTTGTAAAAAAATCATCTTTTTGGCTTTGAAATTCAACAATCATTGGAACAGCCTCTTGTCGGTGTACAGTATTGGCTTTGTTTCCGAAGCTACAGTTTGTGTAACAGTTACCTATCAAACGTTTTACAAGATCAATTAT
>NC_046661.1:35759382-35760495 GCF_010883055.1 Belonocnema kinseyi | reverse complement strand
CAACGAAATTATTTAATTTTAAAGTCAAAAAGACGAATTATCTACACAAAGTTGAATTTCTTAAGCGGAAAATATGAGTTTTGAATCAAAGAGTTAAACTTTTAACCAAATAGTTAAATTTTTAACAATAATTATAAAATCTTGTTGAAAAAAGTCTTTTTTTACAAAGTAATTCAACTTTTAGTGAAATAATCGACTTTTAAGCCCAAGAAGATGTACAGTTCATATTGCAACTAAACAATGCCATTTTGACCAAAAATAATACATTTTCAACCAAAAGATTAAATTTCTACCAAACAAGGTCAATTTCCAACAAAATATGTGAACTTTTAACAAAATTATTTAATTTTATAGTCAAAAAGGGTATCATCTACAAAAAAGCTGAATTTTTAACCCAAAAATATGATTTTTCAACCAAAATTTTAATTGGCGACCAAGTAGTTCAACTTTCACTTATAGTTGAAGTACTTAGTAAAAAAATTAATTTTTTCTTATTGAGGATTCATGATTATTGTTGAAAACTCAACTATTTTCCTTCAAATTAAATTTTTTGTCAAAAAATTTACTTTTTTGTTAAAATTGCATCTTTGGACGTTAAAAGTCAACAATTTGATAGAAAGTTAAACTATTTGGTCGACAATTAAAATTTTGGTTGAAAAATCATATTTCTGGGTTAAAAATTCAGCTTTTTTGTAGATGATACTCTTTTTGACTTATAAATAAATAATTTTGTTGAAAGTTCATATATTTTGTTGGATTGACCTTGTTTGGTACAAATTTAATCTTTTTGGTTGAAAATGTATCATTTTTGGTCAAAAATGCAATTGTTTGGTTGAAATATGAACTGTACATATTCTTAGGCTTAAAACTCGATTATTTCACTAAGAGTTGAATTAATTTGTAAAAAAAATACTGTTATTTTCAACAAGATTTTATAATTATGGTTAAAAATTTAACTATTTGGTTGAAAGTTTAACTCTTTGATGGAAAAATCATATTTTTCGCTGAAAGAAATCAACTTTTTGTAGATAATTCGTTTTATTGACTTCAAAATAAATAATTTCGTTGAAAATTCATGTATTTTGTTTGAAATTTGTCTTTTTTTGTTTATCA
>NC_046661.1:35753945-35759282 GCF_010883055.1 Belonocnema kinseyi | reverse complement strand
ATTTTGTTTGAAATTTGTCTTTTTTGTAGATCATTAATTTTCTTGGTCGAAAATTCATGTTATTGGTTGAGAATTCAACAACTTTATTACAAATTTATTTTTCCGATTAAAAATTTTTTTTATCTGAAAATCTATTCTATGATTGATTTAATATTAATCATTTTTATCTGGAAATTGAACTATTCAATTTTTGTTTGAAACTTTATCCTGTACATTCTATTAGTTAAAACACCAATTATTTGATAGAAAATTAATTTAATTTGTTAAAAAGTAAACTTTTGGGTTGAAAATTGATATATTTTGTTAATTAGATTTTTTCCTAAAATTAAAAAAACTGCAAAATAAAAAAATTTCCTTAATATCTTCCGGATTCTTTTTTTTTAATTTTTTAAATGTTTTCAAATAAACACTTAAAATTTATTTGTCAAAATAAAAAATCATTTTAAATGTTCTTAGCAATTACAACAACTTTTGTCATTCTGTTTAAATACTGTACAATTTTCAAGAAGATTTTTTTTAAATCTGCAGAAGTCTAAATCGTGTTTCAAATTATTTGAAATAATTTCAAGTTTTAAATTAATTCTGAATCTGTTTTTAAATTAAAATTGTAGCGTTTAAACTTAAAATTTAGCTCATTACAAATTTAACAATTCAAGGCTTTCTATTTCGAACAATTCTGTTCCAATTTGTATAGTTTTTAACAGTTGTTTGTAATGGATTGTTTTTAATGAACGGTCAAATATTGCTGATGATTAACGAAATTTTCTTTTTTTAATTAAAAACTTTCAAATTGAATGGGTTAAAAATAAAAATTTTTTATACTGAAATAATATTTCAAGTCATAATCGAATACAAATAAATTAATTTTCTAACAAATAATTGGTGTTTTAATTAATACAAGTTACAAGATAAAGTTTAACCAAAAATGGAATAGTTCAATTTCCAGATAAAAGCTGTGATAAAAAAATTGAATTGAACCAGGAAAAAAACGAATTTTCAATAAAATTGTTAAATTTTCAAGGGAAAAGGTGAATTTTTGACCAAGAAGATTAATTTTATATAAAAAAACGATTTTTAAACTTAACCAATATATACGATTAATTTTTAATCAATCCTATAATAGTTACATTTTCAGATAAAGATAAATAATTTTTCACGGAAAAAATTTATTTTCAACAAAGTTGTTGAATTGTCAACCAATCAGATGAATTTTCGACCAAGAAAATTAATGATCTACAAAAAAAGACAAATTTTAAACAAAATACATGAATTTTCAATGAAATTATCTATAAAAAGTTGAATTTCTTAAACGAAAAATATGAGTTTTCAATCAAAGAGTTAAACTTTCAACCAAATACTTAAATTTTCTACCATAATGATAAAACTTGTTAAAAAAACGTATTTTTTTACACAGTAATTTAACTCTTAGTGAAATAATCGACTTTTAAACGCAAGAAGATGCACAGTTCATATTTTAACCAAACAATTGCATTTTTGACCAAAAGTGATACATTTTCAACCAAAAAAGATTAAATTTCTACTAAAAAAGGTTAATGTAATTTTAATAAATTTTTTAATTTTAAAGTCAAAAAGAGTATTATCTACAAAAAAGCTGAATTTTTAACCTAATTTAAAGGCAAATAGTTGAATTTTCAACTATAATTATGAATCCTTAATAAGAAAAAATTAATTTTTTCACTAAGTAGTTCAACTTTAAGTGAATAATCGGATTTTCCACCCAAAAATTATAATTTTAATTTTTAACAATATAGCTGCATTTACAACAAAACGACTTTGCAAACAAAAAATATTTACAGTTGATAATTCAACCGAAAAATGTAATTTTTAATCAAAAAGTATAAATTTTTCATAAAGCATTTTAATTTCTACAAAGAAAGAGGAATTGTTAACAAAATACATCATTTTCTAACCAAAAATGGTATAGATTGTCAGTTTCAAAAATTTATTTTCAAAGAAAGAGATGAACCTTTAAAATAAAGAAATAAAAATTTTAACAAAGTAGTTGAATTTTTGATAGAAAAGAAGACTTTTTTACAATATAGTTACATTTTCAACAAAATAATTAATTTTTCAATCGAATAATTGAGTTTTTATCCAAACGAGATGAATTCCAAAATCACCAATTTCCTAAATTTCTTTCAAATGCGGATCAACATTTAAATAAGACTATTATAATATTATCATTAATAATATATATAATAGTATTAATATTTATATAATTTATATTTTATACTTGAAGAAACGTAACCTTAAAATACATGAATTAAAGAGGCGCGCGTTGTATTCAAATCATGAGAATCGCCAGCCCAGCATCGAAATCTGGAAATATTAAAATCCCAATCTCTTCGTTTTATTTCAAAGCAGATAGAGGTATAAATAGAACCGCCGAAGTGTTCCGACCGGCAATCGTGCACCTTCGAGTCTTCACATTCAGAAGAGGAGAAATGGGTTGCGCGCGCAACCCAGGCATTTATATCGTCTCCTACCATATTCACACGGACATAGACGTGTCACAGTATTGGACCACGTCTCGTTTCAGATCTGGGATCACTGCTCAGATCTACAACGAGATGTGGTCCAATGCTATGACAGGGCTATGTCCGTGTGAATATAGTAGGAGACGCTGTAAATGACTGCGTTGCACGCGCAACTCATTTCTCCTCTTCTGAATTTGAAAACTCGAAGGTGCACGATTGCCGATTGGAGCACTTCGGCGATTCTATTTTTATATCTATCTGTTAACTGCTTTGAAATAAATTCAGGAGATTGAGATTTTAATATTTCCAGATTTCGATGCTGGCGTTTCTCATGATTTGAATAGATCGCGCGCCTCTTGATATGCGTATATTTTAAGGTTATGTTATTTCATGTATAAAATATAAATTATATAAATATATGCGTATATTAATAATGATAATATTATAATTATGTTATATTATAATAGTCTTATTTATATCTTGATCCGCATTTGAAAGAAATTAAAGAAATTGGCGATTGTGGAATTCATCTCGTTTGGAAAAAAACTCAATTATTTGATTGAAAAATTAATTGTTTCTAAGAAATCATGTGTTTTGTTAAAAGGTCGTCCTTCTTTGCAGAAATTAAATTGTTTTATGGAAAGTTTATACTTTTTGATTAAAAATTACATTTTTCGGTTGAATTATCAACTATAAATATGTTTTGGTTATAAAGTCGTTCTGTTATAAATGCAACTATATTGTGAAAATTAAAATCATAATTTTTGGGTGGAAATACTCTTTTTGTTTTACAAATTAAACAATTTCGTTGAAAGTTTATGTATTTTGTTGGAAATTGACCTTGTTTAGTAGAAATTTAATCTTTTTGGTTAAAAATGTATCATTTTTGGTCTAAAATGCAATTGTTTGGTTAAAATATCAACTTTACATCTTCTTGGGTTTGAAAGTCGATTATTTCACTAAGAGTTGAACTACTTTGTAAAAAAAATAGGTTTTTTTAACAAGGTTTTTTAATTATGGTTGAAATTTTAACTCTTTCATTGAAAACTCATATTTTTCGCTAAAAAAATTCAACTTTTTGCAGATAATTCGTCTTTTTTACTTTAAAATTAAATAATTTCTTTTAAAATTCATGTATTTTGTTTAAGATTTGTCTTTTTTTGTAGATCATCAATGTTTTTGGTCGAAAATTCATCTGATTGGTTGAAAATTTAACGACTTTGTTAAAAATTAATTTTATCTGTTAAAAATTATTTATCTTTATCTGAAAATGTAACTATTATATGATTGATTAAAAATTAATCGTATATATTGGTTAAGTTGGAAAATCGTTTCTTTTTATAGAACATTAATTTTCTTGGTCAAAAATTTACCTTTTCCCTTGAAAATTTAACAGTTTTGTTGAAAATTCGTTTTTTTTCCTGTTCAATTCAATTTTTTAGCACAGTTTTTATCTGGAAATTGTACTATTCCATTTTTGTTTGAAACTTTATCCTGTACATTTTATTAGCTAAAACACCAATTATTGTAAAAAAGTTAATTTATTTTGTTGAAAAGTAAACTTTTGGGTTGAAAATTGATTTATTGTGTTAATTCGATTTTTGTCCTAAAATTAAAATAACTGCAAAATAAAAAAATTGCCTTGAAATCGTCCTGATTCCTTTTTTTTAATTTTTAAAATATTTTCAAATACTCACTTAAAATTAATTTTTCAAACTAAAAAATCATTTTCAATTTTCTTAGCAATCACAACAATTTTTGTTATTCTTTTTAAATATTTTACAATTCTCAAAAGCTTTTTTTGAAAATCTGCAAAAATCTACATCGTTTTTCAAATTATTTCAAATAATTTCAAGTTTTAAATTAATTTTTAATATTATTCTACATTAAAATTGTAGTGTTCAAACTTAAACTTGAGCTCATTACAATTTTAACAATTCAAGGCTTTCTATATCGAACCACTTTGTTCAAATTTGTATAGTTTTTAATAGTTGTTTATAATGGCTTGTCCCAGATCTGAATTATATATTTTTTTTTCAAAAAATCTCTGGTCCAATTCAGAAATACATACAATTGCTTTGAACAATTTCCTGTTCCAATTTAAAATTCAGAATGAAATTAGAAAATTCAAAATTTTAAATCTGAACATGATTTTTTTGAGGTGGAAATCTTTTGAATTTTAAACTTTTAAAACTGAAGCTTGCCAAATTTAAATTCAGAAATATTTCATTTCTTCTTTATTCATAATGTGTCCCCTAAGGGTTTACATGACTTCCATTCCTTACAATCTTTCCGTTTACATCTATATATTTTTTACAATCTTATCCTTTCTATATATACAATTATTTACAACTATTTACATAAAGTCTTATATCTATTTCCTGCGATAGCGCAATTTAGGACCTATTAGTAAGCGAGTGAGCGAGCGAACGAAAGCGAGAGTGCAAGCGAGAGAGAGAGTATGAGAACGCAAACGCATCTTAGTCTACTTATCTTTTACTTTACCATTACTTACAATTTTCACGCTTCTAATCTAAGCGACTTCCGTTTCCTTTTTCTTTCACTTTCTTTATACCCCCATTTACCTTTTTCACGTGCATTCTTTCATTCTCCCTCATTCGCTCCCCTAGCACCCTCTAACTCCTTCATCCATTCTTCTCCTACTCCATCTTCGCCGAGAATCTTAATCACATTTTCTTGCCAGCTTCCTTTATCTTCCATTCCTCTCCTACATCCGTCCCATACATGCTCCCATGTTTCCTCCTCCCATTCACATATTCTACACCTTCTGTTCTCTTCTTTTTCCCAGTACATCCCCTCCCTTACCTCGTTTCCCAGT
>NC_046661.1:35743674-35753845 GCF_010883055.1 Belonocnema kinseyi | reverse complement strand
GATGTACAGTTCATATTTCAACCAAACAATTGCATTTTTGACCAAAAATGATACATTTTCAACCAAAAAGATTAAATTTCTACCAAGCAGGGTCAATTTCCAACAAAATATATGAACTTTTAACAAAATTGTTTAATTTGAAAGTCAAAAAGGGTATCATCTACAAAAAGCTGAATTTTTAACCCAAAAATATTATTTTTCAACCAAAATTTTAATTGTCGATCAAATAGTTTAACTTTCTATCAAATTGTTGACTTTTAACGCCCAAAGATGCAATTTTAACAAAAAAGTAAAATTTTTAACAATTCAGCTTTTTTGTAGATGATACTCTTTTTAACTTTAAAATTAAATAATTTTGTTGAAAGTTCATATATTTTGTTGGAAATTGACCTTGCTTGGTAGAAATTTAATCTTTTTGGTTGAAAATGTATCATTTTTGGTCAAAATGCAATTATTTGGTTGAAATATGAACTGTACATCTTCTTGGGCTTAAAAGTCGATTATTTCACTAAAAGTTGAATTACTTTGTAAAAAAAATACTGTTATATTCAACAAGGTTTTATAATGATGGTTAAAAATTTAACTATTTGGTTGAAAGTTTAACTCTTTGATTGAAAACTTATATTTTTCGCTGAAAAAAGTCAACTTTTTGTAGATAATTCGTTTTATTGACTTTAAAGTTGAATAATTTCGTTGAAAATTCATGTATTTTGTTAGAAATTTGTCTTTTTTTGTAGATCATTAATTTTCTTGGTCCAAAATTCATGTTATTGGTTGAGAATTTAACAACCTTATTGAAAATTTATTTTTTCGATTCAAAATTAATTTTTTTATGTGAAAATGTAACTATTCTATGATTGATTCAAAAATAATCGTTTTTATCTGGAAATTGAACTATTCAATTTTTGTTTGAAACTTTATCCAGTACATTGTATTAGTTAAAACACCAATTATTTGATAGAAAATTAATTTAATTTGTTAAAAAGTAAACTTTTGGGTTGAAAATTGATATATTTTGTTAATTAGATTTTTTTCCTAACATTGAAAAAACTGCAAAATAAAAAGATTTCCTTAAAATCTTCCGGATTCTTTTTTTTTTAATTTTTAAAATGTTTCCAAATACTCACTTAAAATTTATTTGTCAAAATAAAAAATCATTTTCAATGTTTTTAGCAATCTCAACAATTTTTATTATTCTTTTTAAATACTGTACAATTTTCAAAAAGCTTTTTTTTTTTAAATCTGCAAAAGTCGAAATCGTGTTTCAAATTATTTGAAATAATTTCAAGTTTTAAATTAATTCTGAATCTTTTTTTAAATTAAAATTGTAGCGTTTAAACCTAAAATTTAGCTCATTACAAATTTAAAAATTCAGGGCTTTCTATTTCGAACCATTCTGTTCAAATTTGTATAGTTTTTAACAGTTGTTCTTAATGGTTTGTTTTAAATGAACGGTCAAATATGGCTGATAATTAACGTAATTTCCTTTTTTTAATTAAAAAGTTTCAAATTGAATGGGTTAAAAAAATTTTGACCAACAAGATTAATGTTCTATAAAAAAAACGATTTTCGAAATTAACCAATATCAATTAATCCTATAACAGTTACATTTTCAGATAAAGATAAATAATTTTTAAACGGAAAAAATTTATTTTCAACAAAGTTGTTGAATTGTCAACCAATCAGATGAATTTGCGACCAAGAAAATTAATGATCTACAAAATTTTAAACAAAATACATGAATTTTCAACGAAATTATTTAATTTTAAAGTCAAAAAGACGAATTATCTACAAAAAGTTGAATTTCTGAAAAGAAAAATATGAGTTTTCAATCAAAGAGTTAAACTTTCAACCAAATAGTTAAATTTTCAACCATAATTATAAACCCTTGTAAAAAAAACGTAGTTTTTTACAAAGTAGTTCAACCGAAAAATGTAATGTTTAATCAAAAAGTATAAATTTTCCACAAAGCAATTTAATTTCTACAAAGAAAGATAGAGATATAAATAGAACCGCCGAAGTGTTCCGATCGGAAATCGTGCACCTTTGAGTTTTCAAGTTCAGAAGAGGAGAAGTGGGTTGCGCGCGCAACCCAGGCATTTATATCTTCTCCTACCATATTCACACGGACATAGTCGTGTCATAGTATTGAACCACGTCTCGTTTCAGATCTGGGATCACTGGATCTGAGATCACTCTGCGAGCTTAGTTACCCGCCATAAATATAGACGGCGTATCCGGCGAGAAAAGTCACTTCCCCTCTACCCACCGCTCCCCGTCGATAGCGCCCTTCGAAATACTTTGCCAAGAGCCACTTGAAGCTCTGTAAGCAACTCTCGGCATACCTTCGAGGCGCACTGATGGTAACTTAGCTTGGACAAGAACCATTTAAATTAAAAGTAAATTGCCAATTAAAGCGTTTTTACATTTCATAACAAACATTACATATCCACGCTTTATAGAACATGGTTATTTTAATAGATACCAGAGAGAAAATTAAATGTATAATTTACCCGGTAATAAGCGTTGAATTCAGAAAAATGAAGAATTTGTATTCCTATGAATACGCGATTTTTCCTCCGTCTAAATTTTTAATTATCAAATATTTTTATAACTTATAAATTCGAAAAATATTCAAATTTATATTTATTTATATTTTAATAATTTATTTAAACGCCTTAAAAAAGGGCACCAAAGAAATCTATTTAAATGTGTGGATTTAATAAAATAATTTGAACTCTAGAGAGGCAGAGTTGACTTGGTTAGAATTAAAATTTCAGAACTTACATTTCGCATGAAGGAATTAAAACGACTTATTACACATATTTTGTGAACTAATTAGAAGGAATTAAATAAAATCAAAATATGGCCGTCTCTGAGGAATAAAAAATATCTCTGTGAGTTGTGTTACGGGAACAATTCGAAGGAATTCAAAATATTGAAAACACGTTCTCTTTGGGAGAATAGAAAACTGCGTGGCGGCTGCTATGGAAATAGAAGTGAATAAGTTTAGAAGGTATCTTATTCTTATGGTGAAATTTTAGACAGATTAAAAAATCGCGCATTCAAAATAATAGAATAATCTTCACTTTTGCGCTGAGATCTGAAAATATTATTTTTTCCCTATTCTACGCTTATTACCGAGTATATTGCTGTTTCACATATTTAGTAATATTTCTAAAGTTATTTGATTATTTCCAAAGATATCTTAGTAGATAGGTAGGGCGCGTTCTAGCGCACTTTTTCCGTACGAATAGCAAACTTGTGGCTAGAGTGTAGAAAGCTGTAAGATTAGTTTCGCTCCTTGTGCTGACTAACGAATCACAGTTTTGAACGATCCACATTATCGATATTGGGAATCCATACTTAAAAATTATGGAAATGGATATTTTCAGCCCCAAAAATATGGAATACGTCCAGTGATCCCAGATCTGAAACGAGATATGGTCCAATACTATGACAGGGCTATGTCCGTGTGAATATAGTAGAAGTCGATATAAATGACTGGGTTGCGCGCGCAACCCATTTCTCCTCTTCTGAATTTGAAAACTCGAAGGTGCACGATTGCCGGTCGGACCACTTCGGCGGTTCTATTTATATCTCTATCCGCTTTGAAATAAAATCAAGAGATTAGGATTTTAATATTTCCAGATTTCGATGCTGGCTATTCTTATGATTTGAATACTTTGCGCGCCTATTTATATTTATATCTTGATCCGCATTTGAAAGAAATTAAAGAAATTGGCGGTTTTAATGATGTTTGAATATTTCGCACAATTTAAAAATAAAAATATATATACAATATCAGAATATTAATACAGTGGTTAATATTTTGTTGTAAATTATATTGTGTTCAATATATTGTGTATATTATTGTACATTATGAAAATAAATTATATAATTAAGTATGTGATATTATAATTATATGTAGAATTGAATAGAATTTAGGCTGTATTTCTTCTTCTATATCACTATTTTATTCGATATTATAATTATATTAATATTAATATTATTAAGCTGTAAATGATTGTGCTGGGGTTTTTAAGCGTTTGATTTATCTATTAAACCAAAAAAGTTTAAACTTTTAAATCTGAAAATGATTTATTTGGGGTGAAAATCTTTTGAATTTTAAACTTTTAAAACTGCAGCTTGACAAGTTTTTAATTCAAAATATATCATTTAAACGCTCAATAATTCATACGTATAGAATAAAAATTTTTAACACCTTTTAATGTAATAATTTTTTTATCAAATTATGTTAAAATACGAAATTACAAATTTAAAATTTTATGACTTTAAGATTTTAGAGATTTCTGGTTAAAAAATATAAATTACGCTATTATTTTTAATAAAATAAAATTTAAATTATTTTTATTTCAAGTTGTTTCAGATTAATATTTTTGCATTGTTATTTATAGTTAAAAATTTGAGTTTACCAATTGAAAATATTAGAAATTAACTTAATATCAAAATAGTTTAATTTTCAACTAAAAAAAAGAGAAAAACAAATTTCCAATGAAATTGTTACATTTTCAACCAGAAAGATGAATTTTTTAAGTGAAATTAATAATCTTCAGCCAAAAACTGGAATTTTTTATTGAATTCTAAGCCCAAAAAAATTAATTACAAAAAAACTTTTATTTTCATACAAATAGTTACATTTTCAACTAAAGTAATGAATCTTCAACAAAAAAAAGTTTTAATTTTTAATTAAAAACTGTCAAACTCGTCCAAAAATATATCAATTATACACAATAGTTGACTTTTCAGTCAATAAGGATTTTTTTTTAAATTATTGAATTTCAAAGCCAAAAAGATGATTTTTTTACAAATAACAATGCAAAAATATTAATCTGACACAACTTAAAATAAAAATAATTTTACTTTTATATTAAAAAGATTTTAGTTTAAAAATTTTTTTATTCGTTCAATTTTTAATATTAAGAACTGAAATTTTCTTGAAGTATTATCATTTTAAACCTTAAAAATAATAGCGTAATTTATGTTTTTTAACCAGAAATCTCTAAACTGTTAAAGTCATAATATTTTAAAATCGGTAATTTCGTATTTTAACATAATTTGTTCAAAAAAAAGGTAAAATTAAAAGGTGTTAAAAGTTTGTATATTATACGTATAAATTATTGAGCGTTTGAATGAAATATTTCTGAAATAAAAATTTGTCAAGCTTCAGTTTTAAAAGCTTAAAATTCAAAAGATTTCCACCTCAAATGAATCATTTTCAGATTTAAAAGTTTGAATTTTCTAATTTCACCTTGAACTTTGAATTGGAACAGGAAATTTTTTAAATCAATTGTATGTAGTTCTGAATTGGATCAGAGATTTTTTAAAAAACCTATAATTCAGATCTGGGACAAGGAATTCTAAAAAACAATTAAAATTTTGAGTTATAACATGAAAATCTGAAAAAAGAAGTATAATCAGGGTACATTAGAATAGAATTAATTTAATCTGTAATTAACTATATATGATATGAAGTTGAATTTATCTATTAAACAGAAAAAATTGAAATAGCCTTTCAAAATTAGAAAATTTATTTATGACAATCATTTAAAATAAAACATTTACAAATTATAAGTACTAACAAGTACAAAATTTTGTATTAACACTTTTTAAAATTTCTAGCAATTTTAAATCTTAAAAATCGAAGTCCCAAGTAGTCATGAAAAAAGTATAATATAACCAAATTCTAGAAAGCTATAGTTTGTTATTGTGTAATTCCAAATGATTCTTATAAACAAATTTTATAATTTCGAAAGTCCGGAGGCTATTTAAACTTTTTTGGTTTAATAGATAAATCAAACGCTTAAAAACTCCAGCACAATCATTTACAGCTAATTAATATTAATATTAATATAATTATCATATCGAAAAATACAGTGATATAGAGGAGTAATATAGCCTAAGTACAAGAGGAACTGTAATATAGACACAGAAATATGTAATGATTTAATGATTTAATTATTATCTGTTCAGGTAAAAATTATAAGAGAGAAAATATGTAGCTTCGTTTTATATGAAAATTTAAGAGAGCAAAAGAATATTGTAAAAACTTGTAAAAGTATACAATGAAGACAATAAATTCTATTCTATTCTATATATAATTATAATATGACATACATAATTATATAATTGATTTTCATTATGTACAATAATATACACAATATAAAGTATGCAGTATAATGAACACAATATAATATACAACAAAATATGAATTACGGTATTAAGGCCATGTGATGAGTATAACAGCTGATCAAGGCAGCCCTAAGATCAATATTTTTTCCCCATATTGAAAAATAAAAGTTTAAATAACGCGGAAATTTTTTTCGGGAAATGTCAATAAATATTAAAGGATTGCTTGTGGCCTTGCAAAGAGTTGGAGGAAGAAAAAAGTTTATTAATGCAAATAATGATTATCGACGGACACATTTAGGTTTTATAGCAGAAGTTTGACTTTTAACTTTCTCTGACGGTAATCATGCAATGTGTTTTACCCACAGATCCCTAGAAGTTCGAAGTTGTCTGCTCGCTGCGCTAGTGCTGCTTTGACACATCTGTTACTAGATTGATACGTACTCGTATGTCAGACCAAATATGTTTATTTGCATTTCAAATGCAAACATTAGTTTTTGCATTATTTGTGCATAATGTTCATGAGCTATTTTTGTTGTTTTGCCCCACTTTGATCAATATAAACCTCATAACTAGCCCATTGACAACATTGCAAATTGCTTGCAGGGTTTGACGACAGCACGGTCGGTATTTCTCCAAAACAGTAATTAAAAAAAAAACTTTTTCACTATTCTAATTATTTAGGACCAGAGACATATTCTTGCATGCCTTCTATTTATCGTGCCAAATTTTTAACACCATATCTCATTCCGTGTGGACGTAAGTTGGGAAAGAAAACTTCCACTGGAATTTTCTTAAAAAAAAAAAAAATTTTCTCAAAATTTCCACCGGAACAAAGCAGACACAAAGACTTTATTACCTCCTCTTTTATTTCCCAAACTTTCAGAGCGACACCTCATTACGTTTAGACGTAAGTTGGGAAACAAAAATTGAAGACCAGGTTTGGTCACGTGACCCTTTCGTCATATGGCCTTAATATTCTGATATTGTATATATATTTTCATTTTTAAATTGTGCGAAATATTCAAATATCATTAAAATCGCCAATTTCTTTAATTTCTTTCAAATGCGGATCAAGATATAAATAAGACTATTATAATATAATATCATTATAATATTATCATTGATAATATATGTATGTATTTATATGTATAATAGTATTATTATTTATATAATTTATATTTTATGCTTGAAATAAGATAACCTCAAAATATTCGCATATAAAGAGGCGCGAAGTATTCAAATCATGAGAATCGCCAGCATCGAAATCTGGAAATATTAAAATCCCAATCTCTTAATTTTATTTCAAAGCAGATAGAGATATAAATAGAACCGCCGAAGTGTTCCGACCAGCAAACGTGCACATTCGAGTTTTCAAATTCAGAAGAGGAGAAATGGGTTGCGCGCGCATCTCAGTCATTTATACCGTCTCCTACTATATTCACATGGACATAACCCTGTCATAGTATTGTACCACATCTCGTTTCAGATCTGGGATCACTTAATAGGTGATGATATGATATACGATATAGCAATATTAGACTATTTAATACCTGCTATTCCCGGAATTGAAGTTTTTCTGATGACGTCATCGTCGATACCTGGAATCCTTATCTATGTGAACTAAATTAATTGAACGTTCTCCTTTGATATTTGCCGACAGGGGCGTCATGTTTCTTATAATGTTAAACAATTTCTAGAGTAAACAAAATTCCATTGTGATGAAGTCATCGTCGATTCCTGGAATCCTTATCTATGTGAACTAAATTAAATAAACGTTCTCCTTTGATATTTGCCAACAGGGGCGTCATATTTCATATAATGTTAAACAATTCTCGATAAACAAAATTCTATTCTGATGACGTCATCATAATTCCTGGAATTCTTATCGACAGTGATGCCATATTTCACCAATATTGGCACCATATAAGCGGTGCATTCTCTGTTTTTATCATTGCACTAGTAAACAACCACCGAGTAGGTTTGAGGTATAAAACGCTCCAAGATCTATATCAAAACACAATTTTTTTTTTTTGTGATTCCATCAGTTAATAACAAGACTCACATAATCTCAAACAACTTTAAATCTGTGTAGTGTTTCTTTAAGTGTCATCAGTTAATAACAAGATTTACATAACCTTTAATTAACTTGAAATCTATGCAGTGTTTCTACAAGTGTCATCAGTTATCAACAGGACATACATAACCTCAAATAACTGGAAATCTACACAGTGTTTCTATAAGTGTTCTTTGATTCCATTTAAAGTTACAAAATGGATTTTGAAAAATGTAAAAAAGTTCTAGAAATCATGAAGATCGGATATCAACTTATACTCGGGAAGCAACCCCCAGCAGCTGATGAAATTAGATTGTGGACGAGGCCGGGAACTAAAAACATCAGGATATTTAAAAAAATATTGCGGAAGAACATTCTGCTATCCGTGGACCAAAAACATGCGATCCTGACGTTAATTGGTGATCTGAAGACTGCAAGCAGAAAATTCAAGAAGTTGCTCAAGATGGGAACTGGTATGAGTGAAGCTTCGGAGAAACTCAGTGAGAGGGTGAGTTGGGATGATGTAGCAAGTGCGTTTTGAACACGAATTAGAACGGGCTTATAACGAATTTAATTCATAAAGATTTAAATACATTTTTGGATAATTGTAAACGCATGTGTATTCCGCAAATTAGGAATGCAATTAATAGTAAAGGTAATATCAAAGCTTGCATTGGATTCACAGGTATTTTTAAGGCATTTGTGGGAGGGGAGAAAAAAATCGATGCAAAACGTGTTTGCACTGAAAATAATCCTATTCTAACGTCTACGAATATTGGAGAATGGTTTGAGGATAAAATTCGTCAAGAAGTTGAAGTTAAAATTGAAGATTTAAAAACATCAGATTCGGGGTGGAGATTAATAGGAATTGTTAGCTTAATAGTTAACATAAATAGATACGCCCCTTTTCAAGTTGTAGCTTCAACTTACATTGAATTACCTGATTTTATACAAAGAAAAAAAGCTGTAGTTAATATTAAAAATAAAGACTCATATTGTTTTCTCTGGTCAGTAATGGCAGCTCTTCGCCCAGTTAAAAAAGATGCAGGAAGAACCTGTTATTATCCTAAGCTTGATGGTTCAGTACTCAAATATAATGACATCAAGTTTCCAATTACTCTTGAGGATATTCCAAAATTTGAGAAAATGAACGGTTTCAGTATAAATGTATATGGATTAGAGTTGGCTAAATACAGTAAGAAAGAGGAAATTGTTCCAGTTTTTTTAAGCCAGGGAAAATCTAAAAAACCTACTATTCACCTTCTTATGATTGAAAATGCTAACATTAGTTCAGATGTAGAAGTGTATCATTTCGCTTTGATCAAAAATCTATCTAGACTAGTGAAATCGCAAATAACAAAAGATCGTTGCCCCACTTATTTTTGTGACAGGTGTTGGCGTCACTTTAAATTTGAAAAATATCTTGAAAAACATAGAATTGATTGTGATAATCTGAATAATAATTGCACACTAATACTCCCCACAGAAGAGTATAACATTTTGAAATTTAAAAATTAGAAATACAAAGAGAGGTTTAAATTTGCAGTATATGCTGACATAGAGTGTTTGTTAGAGCCAGTTGTAAATATGCATGGAAATGCTGATCAGAAGCATATACCTACAAGTGTTTCTTATTACACAAAATGCAGTTTTGACAATTCACAATATGAACCTCAAGTTTACCGGTGAAAGGACTGCATCACGTGGTTTTTCCTTGAGTTGGAAAAGATAGCTGAAAAAGTAGATTCTTATTTTAAAAATCCAGTTCCAATGGAACTCTTAACATTAAAGCAAGAGTATGATTTTCAAAACGCAAAAGTTTGTCATATTTGCGAACAAGATTTTAACCAAGATGATGTCATCGGGATCATAACCATTTTACAGGTAAATACGTGGCCTTTCTCATGACAGGTGTAACGTAAATTACCAGGACTCACATGTAATTCCCATAGTATTTCTTAATTT
>NC_046661.1:35729759-35743574 GCF_010883055.1 Belonocnema kinseyi | reverse complement strand
TATTTATACTCGGTTACAGTCGTTTTTATATCAACTTTTTCACCACACCACTTATTGGTTTATACTCAAGTATACGATCATGCAAAATTAAGCAATATGCCGTTGTTTAAGCGGGAAAATTTTCGCTAGCTTGAAATTCCAATCGAACGTCAACTGGTCCGTATTTCAAGGATTTATTTTGCTTAGAACAGTCAATTACTACTAGAGGGGCATACTCTATAAATTCTCTTGTCGATAGCAATGGTTGTGCTTCTTTACCATAGTAATTAGCTTGAAAGTTCGTATACATTTCATAAAGAAGAGCATACATATTTCGATTAATATCAAGATTGAAATTACTATAAGGATAGCAATGACCATTTAAAAGTAGTTTTACATTAGTCAAATTGCAATGATCAAAGTTGCTGGAACTTCTAATAGTATTATTTTTTCTGTTTGTTTGAAATCCAAGTACAAGTACACACTAGGCAATAACCACTCTATTTTATTAATTTCAATTTTATACTGCTCAATGGGGGCTGCTTGCAAAATGGCATTTGCATCACTTTTTGATCTTGTCAAAATAAGTTCATGTTTAGCATTGACAACGATTTTGTGATAATCCTCAGTAAAACCAAATATCATGCTAAGAGGTACGGTTACATCAAAGTAACCAGTGGAAATGGTTAGTGATTGATTATTATCATTTATTTCAAGCCAGCCAGTATTCAGTATGTAACGTAATTGTCCGGGATTTAGAGATACATAATTTTTCATGAGACAAATGAGACCAACATTTTTATTTCTATTAATTTCTATTGCATTAATTTCATATCTTGCTTCTTGAAACAAATGACATTAGAAACTAAAATTGTGTTTGTTACTGGTGCTCCATCAGTTCTTACGATTCTTCAGTGTACGTGTATTGAACTTTTGCTTGGCAGGAGACAATGATCTTGATTCTGAACTGCAATTCTAATCTCATCACTATTATTGAAGCTTGATGAAGCATATTACTGGTGTGCATACACTTCACAATGAGCGATAGATTCGCCGAAAATAATGGGAGTTTCAATATTTAAAATTTTCCCCTCCATAACAAACAATTAAACGTCAATATACAAAAATGCAGATGCAAGCAGAAAAAATCTTGAATCTTTTTATTCTCTTCTTTTTGCGAGTGGTGTGACCTCGAATCCCAGCCTTTTCAGCAGCAGTACGTTTTGAGGTGTTATCCCTTTGACAGTCTATTGTTGACTGATGCTCTTGCTCCATGATACTGAAGTATTATAGCTGAATCCGACCTTTTTATTGAAAATAGTACCCGCTATCGTAAAGACTTGATGTGCAGTCTGAGTGTTATAATTTCTCCACGAAAATTAACCAAATGTCCGTCTTGATCAACTATACATACGGACCATTAATGTACGCTCCTGTAGTTATTGTACATTCAACTCTGAGGGCATTTATTTTAATGATGGATACGTGTTGGTTAGATTCATGATGTTTATTAGGTTCCAATATTCTTGGTGTAAATCCCAATAAACATGCAATTGTGTCTGACTTTTCAAAATTTATATCTCGATTGCAATATATTTCACTTCGTACTGTATTATTATTAGGTTTAATATGAATTTCAATACCCTTTTTTACTAAAACATTCTGTAGATAGCGCTGTATATCACCTATTTCATAACTTCATGTAGGTATTTCAATTATTTCTTTACCCACGTAGAATTTATTTTGACCAACGTCTACATTGGGAATTGACTTGAAGGTTAGAAATTCCACAAGACCAAGAGCATAATTTTTGTATGGCGATAACTCAATTGAAGGAAAATACTGATTTTCTAGGATCGAAGAAGTGCCCGATAATGTTAACGTCAATGAATCATCCATGATGATGGCTAGTCTTTGACTGGCTTGAAATCATTAGCCTCTACATTTATATAGATTATACATACTTTGAGGTTTTAATTGATTGCATTAAAATTTAAGGCATAAATGTCCACATACAAATTTATCATAATTTTGATACCTTTCATCATTATATTTTACGCTACCAACACCGAGATAATTAAAGAGATCCAAAGGTGGCCTGAAGTTGCCAAAGCTATCAAAATAAATTATTTTACTGTTAAACTTTTTATACGCAACCCAATGAGTACCTAGATTGTTTTTATCATCAAGGTTAACAATAGCACTTTCACATTTACGTGACGTTTGGCAATCCATTACGCATACAAACACCTCTAAAATGTTTAATTTTTAAAGATTTTGCGAATTTAAGTAAATCTGCATCGGTTAATGCTCGGTGAGGTAGCGTCACTTTAAGTTTTTTGATTTGCACTTAAGCCCCCCTCCTTGATTATATGGTTTTAGATAAGGTCCTAATCCTCCTTTATATGGTTTCAAATAAGGACTTCCCCACAGCAATGGCTTCCATTGTTTCATTATGATGTTTTCTTTCTTCAAGCTTTCGTTTTGCATCATTTGATTCATTAACAGCTTTAGCTATTCCCGCAGCTCCACCAGTTAGCGCACCAGTAGCACTTAGACCGGCAAAGATGGGTACAAGAAAGGGTAGAAAGCCACCCAATTTCTTTGGAACCGGTAAAGTTCGAGGTTTCTTTACATTTCTTTTCCACCAATCTTTTTTACAACTACACATGCACCTCTGAGAGCAGATTTAATAAAAGTTTGTGCATCATTACCTGGTATCATTGCTTTTTCAGCTGCTGTAACTATTTTTTGAGTTTAGTGGTAGACCTTTTATTTTTGAGACCCATACCAAATTTTGATTTAATTTTCATTGCATTAGTTATTCTCCAAGCAGCGGCCGCTTCACCCAATCCAGCGTCCTGAGCAAGGACACGTTTCCAACCCTTTTCAGTTAGTACACTGCCAGCTGAGTTTCTAGCCTCTATATTTACTCTATTTTGTGAGTAGGCTATATCATACTCCTTACAAGCAGCGTCAAGAGGATTGATTCCAGGATCACCTCGCGCAATTCGTTTTGCCAATTTCGTGCCTGGTTCACAGTCCTGGTATCCATGAATATGTAACTCTACAGGAAGATTATTAATAATTTTATTCAACAGACCTTTGCCACGTCTTGCCTCTTTCGAGGATCGCTTACGACTGACTGTAGGTCTGTCACCGTGAACGATCATATCTGTTTGACAGATACTATTAGACTGAAAAGACTGAACCTACAGAAACCTGACATTTATAGTTTTTCACTCAGTCATAGTCAAGATGCAGTTTGAAGCGCAACTTATAAAGCTACCTATCGATAATTTCGATTCGCTTGTACAAGATGAGAAAAAAGAGGAAAGACAAATGCTTTGTTAGATCTGTTTGTACACCCAAATGGATTGAGATTTGAAAATGTTTATGTTTGCTCTAAATCTTTAAATCAACCAAAACACACATTTTTAGAAAAAGTTTTGAACGCAGTAGCTGGTGTTGAGTACGATCCTTTCAATGAACATGATGATTATGTAACACCAAATGAAGCTAATTCAAATTCAGTGTTTGTATTTGATGATGTAGCCTGTCAAAAGCAAGATAATATAAAAGCATTTTTTTCAATGGGTAGGCACAAACATGTTGACTCTTTCTATTTGAGTCAGACAAATGTTCGTATTCCGAAACATATAATATGTGATAATGTTCATTTGCTTGTATTGTTTAAACAAGATGATATGAAGCTGAAGCATATATATGATGATCATGTGAATAGTGACATGCCTTATACACAATTTAAAAAGGTGTGTTCAGCTTGCTGGTATGATGATAAGAATGGATTTGTTGTAATTGATAAGAATAGAAATCTGAATCAAGGTAGATACAAAAAAGGTTTTGACTGTTTTGTTAATCTGGAAAAGCAATAAATTTGTATGTAATGACTACATAGAGACAGTTACACTTTGAACACTGCGGTATTAACATGTCTACACGTGAGGAGGAGTTGGGTAAAGAAACAGTTGATCAGACATTAAATTATACTTTTAAGCCCATCATTACACCACTTGAGAAAATGGTTAATGGTTTTAAAACTGTTAAAAGAATTGATCCAATCGGAAATGAAGCCAAGAATAAAATGAAAAATGAAATCAAGAGTGAATCTGAAGAAGAATTTCAGCAAGAGTTTCAAAATGATATAAATGTGTTATTATATATATAAAAAAAACTTATTCCCCTTTCACCTTCAAAAACTAACAATAAACAAATTGAAAAGCGCTCTTCAATGGGTAACGGTTTAATTCCAAAATATATGGTTGGTAAAGAGGCTAATAAATTAGAATACATTTATTGGAATGATCCAAGCGAATTAGTTGATAGATTGTGTTTACTGTTAGCATCTCAAGCAGCGGGAAATCGAAGTCACACAAATGAAATTATGTCAATTACTGAAGAATTACGAGAGGCCGGAATTATTTATTAATCAATTTTAAAAATTAATTTATCAATTTATTATTGATAATTAATATTTATTGATCAATTTGACGATACTTTGGTCATTTTCAAAATGAGTATCGATGTCTTCGGACGTCATATTAAGCGAGCTTAGATAGCAAGTCGAGGTCCACCAGGAGTTGGATTCAAATTCACCACCGATGGGCATTATGATATCGAAAAGAAAAAGCTGTGCAATGTAGCCGATGCAAAAGATTTAGATGATGCAGTAAATTTAAATATGATGCAACATGTGTTACAGCAAAAAATGCAGACTCTACATGATGCCATAGCTTCCTTGCGAACTGAAGTTGTTAACAATAACATGATGATTGAAACTCTAGAAACTTCCTCATATAAAAGTTTAAATATTTTGAAAGTTGATGTGGATTCCATTCAAGAACTAGCGCATCGCAATTCAGAGCTCATTTCTCAGTTGGATGCCAAGCTGAACACACTAAAAAATGAATAACGTAAAACTGAAACTAGTGAAGGAGCTACATAGAACTGCTCGAAAAAACTATCAACGTCGACACTTTGATATCCGTAGCATCGATGAGACTTGGCAGGCAGATCTTGTTGAAATGCAACCTTATACAAAAGAAAACAAAGGATACAAGTACATTTTCACTGTTATTGATATATTTTCCAAATTTGCTTGGGCTATTCCAGCTAAATCCAAGAAGGGTGAAAATGTAGCTACAGCTATGGAATCTATACTTGACAAAGGACGCATACTGAAAAATGTACATGTTGATAGAGACAAAGAATTTTACAACTTAAATTTTCAAAATCTTATGAAGCGATACAAGATAAATTTGTACTCGAAGTTTAGCAATTTAAAAGCATCCATTTGCGAGCGATTTAATCATACTTTAAAGAATAAAATGTAGATGCAATTTAGCTTACAGAGGAATTAAAATGGATAGATATTTTGAAAGATTTAGTTTCATCTTACAACGATACTATGCATCAGACTATTCGAATGAAACCAAAAGATGTTGCTGAAGAAAATGAGAAAAAATTGTTGTTTGATGTATACAAAAATCACAGCGTAAAATATGCAGTTGAGAAAGCGAAATTTAAAGTTGGAGATAAAGTTCGTATGAGTAAATTTAAGCATGTTTTTTAGAAAGGCTACACACCGAATTGGACAACTGAAATATTCACCGTAAGCCATGTTAAGAATACTAAACCAGTGACGTATATGCTTAAAGATTATCAAGGTAAAGCTATTGTAGGTAGTTTTTATGAGCAAGAACTAGGCAAGTCTAGCTTGTATCTTTTGCATTAATTTTAATTATTTTTTTTAATAAAGTTGATTATTTTCAGGTATATATGTCCTTTTTACTTACACATCTACCTACCCTTAATCTAGTAAATGAAAAAAGGCGAATTTAGTTTAAATTATATTTTTATTCAGATTTGTTTTGCAAAAAAATACATGAAATTTTTAATTTATAAAGCTACCATTCACGCATCTGAGTTCTGGTAATTTCGCAATCACTTCTTCACGCACATTCTGACTATAAAAAGTCATCATTTCAAGAAATAGAATTTCAAATCGCATATGATTAGCAAATATACGTTTCTTCATTGCTTTACGCTTTAAACTTGTATATTATTTTTTATATAAGATTTTACACTTTTCACAGATGGTGATTTCACTTTACGCCATACACTTTCAGCGATGGTCTCAATAATGACATCTTTTGTACGTTGTAATGGCATAACACTCAGATCCAGAAGATATCGGTCAATACGAGGGCTGACTTCCTGAAGAAAAGCAAACCTTGTTTCTTGCAGTACAAATGGATAATATTTTTGCGTTTCTTGATTTTTCTCCAAAGCCATTATATAATTTCCAAAAGATATAGTCATGTGTATATGGAAATTTCCACAGTCGATGTTTCTTGCTTCTCTTGGCCATCAAAGAAGAGTGCCATGAGGTTAAAGTAACTTTTGAACAATTTCCACTCTTGAGGATTCAGGATTATACTTGCACGAGGATGACTGGCCTGAAGTTTCACTGCTGAGGCGAGCTTTTCGTCTTTTTTTTAATTTAACACCGACAATAATTTGTTCTGTGAATTATGAATTCAGGTTGTATGTGATCGCATGTAACATTTGATTTTGTGGAGTATGCGGCATGCTGAATATCTCACTGAAGCTTGTCACAGACTGAACGATAATTGAAAAACTGCACACACACTTATACATTTTTCTCCACAAATTCAATGGAGTTGAAGCGTCCACCCAAATACACCGTTTCAAGATGCTGATCTTCACAGACTTTCTTCATTTGCATAAACAGATTTTTATCCTCCTCAAACAGTTTTGCCATTCTTTGAGGAAGAAAAATGGTGAATTTGTTTTCTATGATTACAAGCGTTCTCGTTCCATATTTTGTTTTAGCCTCCTTAATATCCGTTATTTCATATCTCTTGTTAACTTCTAGGTCCGTCAGCTTCTTTGTTGGAAGAAAATCTTCACTGCGAGCGGTTTTGTTTAATTTTAGGAAATCCATTTTTTTCTTCTCCTTCACTGCTTCTTATCTTCAAGATTCACACTTTTAAATTTCCTTGTTAGAGTTTGTATATCGGTTTGCACTTGAATGACTTTTTTTAGTGTTTGAATGTTCTTTAGGAATACGTTTAAACGACTTTTTGGTTCTTGTTGCTTTTCTTCTTTACAATCTGACATCCGACAACAAACTGAAGAAAGAGAATAACCAGCCTCCTCTTATAGACACCTACCCCCTCCACCAAATTTCTGGAGACTTTTGCGTAGTATTTCACCATATGATTCAATAATTAACATAAGAGTGAAAAAAAATAATGCGTCTTTAAATGTTTATTAAATTTACTTAACAAAGCTAAGGTTCCCAGGAATCATGATGGCGTCATCATAATGGAATTTTGTTTATCGAGAATTGTTTAACATTATATGAAATATGACATCCCTGTCGGAAAATATCAAAGGAGAACGATTAATTAATTTAGTTTTAAATTGCAGATCGTTAAAATTCAAGAATTTTCCATTGTAGGTCTTCAAAATTGAACTATTCAAAAAAAAAGTTCCACATTATACCTTTAAAATATAAATCTTGAAAATTGAATAATTTTAAATTCCAAATCTTCAACATTTCAAATCACATAAGGAGAATACATACATAAAAAATACATAATAAGGAGTAAATGAAAACAAATTCACGAATTTTAAAAAGTTTCGATGAAACCAGACATAGTCAAGGATGTTCAGAAATCATGAATTAAGATTCACCTATAAAGCACGCGAAGGTTCAAAATGTCATTCTTTGACTATCGCGATTTTTTTAAAATTATTAAATGTTATATAAATAAAAAGTTAAACTTCACGTACCAAACAAATAAGGAAGAAAAGAAGATAAACAAGGGAACCTCGCAATCCCTTTAATGCATGCTTGTTTTCTTTATTTTGCCCTTGAGACTTTCATCCTTGAGAAGGTAAATACAAAAAATTTAATACATTTCCGGTTGAAAACAAGGTTCAGTAGCATAGCTTTAACTATTTGTAAATTATCTCCTATGGGCAAGAATTATTTAATGGGCAAAAGTTAGTTTTTCAAATAATGGCTTAAATTGCTTTTTTCCTATTATATCATTCAGTTTACAGTACGTAATTCGATAATCTTTCACTTTTTTAAATTGATGTGGACACCAAGGATTCACAAGTGAATCATACTTGATTTCACAACACAATTCGGAATTTGTTGAAAATTGAAGAATTTTTCAATTTTAACGTTAAAAATTAAACTGTTTCAAATGGAAAGTCTTAGCAATTAAAAAAATGTAAAATCGAGATTAAAACTTTATAATCCATTTTTAATTTAAAATAACTGCAAAATAAATATATATACATACTGAAAGGCTTTCATTAGAGTTAAGAATATAGTTTTAGTCTCAAATTTTTAAATGTCCAAAGAGAAAGAACAATTGCTTAATATTAAGAAATATTTCACTGTTCTATTAAGATTCCTAACTAGAAATCAAATATTCAAAACTAAATAAAAATCTAAACTTTTAACGTTGTAATTTTCATTCTTCTATTACAAAAAAATCATTTAGAAGTAAAATTCCTAAATTTGATGTATGATAAATTTGAAGCATCTATTATTCCTAGAAAAAACTCGATTAATTTGAAAATATAAAAGGTTTGAAAAATTATCAAAACGAATCTGGAATATTTAAAGGGAATATTTATTTTGTGTAAGATTAAGAAAAAGATTTTTCAGGATTTATAAAGTATTTTAAATTAAAATAATTTAACTTTTAATTTAAGAAGTATTATGATTTGCAACAAAAATGTAATCGTTTAATTTTTAATACTTCTGGCTTAGAATCGCTTAACACGATATGCAGCTTAGTTTTTATTACTTCGAATGGAGAAATTTTTAGCTTTAGAGTTCGAATTTTTTAATTTCATGGACGGTGAAAATCTTTGCGAACTAGGAAAAACCGGAAATTTTTTCTGCGATTAAAACGGCCACCCTGTTTCAACCAAAAATAATTGTATACCTCAACCTTAATGACGAAAATGACTCGCTGTCTTGCAATAAGCATAAAAAAGGGGTTTTTACACTTTTAACTCAACATTTGACTTTTTCGCGTTTCATCAATATCGAATCCAAGAATTTATTATTTTCGACATAACCTATAACTTGTAACGAAAATCGTTAAAATTTAAACCATAAGCAGCATTTTGAAAACATAAATTTTAACGTTAAAATTCAAGTTGTTGAATTGAATACTTGAAAATAATTTTTTACAGTTATTGTTTAAAGCTAAGCAAAATATATTTATAGTTTCTTTTTTGATCAAACTGAACAATTTCTAATTGGAATCATATATTAAGATTGAGAAATTTGAAAATTAACTCCGAAATATTGAACGTTCTCCAGTGTTATATACAATGAATCTTAACTGTTTAAGTTTTCGTATTTTATGAGATAAGATAAATAAAAACTTATGGTTAAAAAATGGTTTTAAAATAAATTTTGTTTTAATAAATACAGTAAGAAAATCGACAAGATCCAAGAGTCGAAATTAAAATTACAGCAAATGTTCAAAATTTAAAATTTGCTGTATGATACCGAATTGTATGAAATTGTCCATTTTTTGTACTTCTAGGGAACTTCTTGACACTGTGTAATTCCGGTACAATAAAATTAAGATATAAAATTCCCGAATAAGAAAAGTTCTGAAGCGTTTATAATATTACGAATTTAAAAATTCCCGAATAATAAGATTTCATAATTATAAAATATCATAACTGGAATATTCCTTAATTATACAATATTAGTAGTAGTACTACAATAGTAGTTTTTTTGTTTTGTTAATTAACCATTCGATTTTTGAGAACATTTTTTGCAATTAAAAAAACATACTATGAGCACTTTCAACCAAAATTTTATATCCAGAAATATATAAATGTTTTCAATTGTGGCAATTTTGAATTTAAAGAATAATTTTTTAAACCTTAAACATTAAAGAAGCTTTTCCTTTGCATAAATATTTGATTATTTTAATTTAAAAATATAAATTTATCAAAGAAAAATTTGTTAAGCACTAATTTATCTTAACGTTTCTTTTTTTTAAATTAAAAAATTGCAGTTCGAAGACTTTTTTTTGTACTTCAAAAAAGACTATGTATAAAAAACCCGTCTCAAGTTTCAGAATTCCAAAAAATTCTATATATTATTGAATGTACTCAAATTTCGGTTCAGCATAGTAATGCAAATTAAAGTTCGAAGTACAAAACATTATAATTTAAAAAATCATATTTGTCATTAGTAGAAACATGAAAAGATTAGAAATCATAATAATTAAGATTTTATTAAGTATAAACATAATTAACTTTTTGAGAGTATGACTCTGAAAATTCAGTTTATTTCTTACCATCATATCATATAATTTTCTCCATTTCTTTTCAAAATATGTTTTTTTGGTGCTTCTAGACATTGCGCTATTCATATTTAATTTATTATTTATTCGGTAGTTCCGTGTTTTTATCTAGCGACACATGTCAACCTTTCTAACCTCAAAACATCTTTCTACTGCCTTACCTACAATGTAGAAAAATTTTGATGTAACTTTACCACTTTCATAGTAGGTCCGTATATTACCTACTATCAAAGTAGCGTTTTCACAGAAAATAGCGGATATCCACATTCAGTCGGGAAATTAACTTTCAGGTTATGTAAGTTTCCAAGCAGATTCGGTGAAATCGCAATGATTTGTAAATTTGTAGGTTATGGCATTTTAACAAAAAATATTTAAATTTTCACAATTATTCGTAATTTCAGTATCCGAAGTAAAAACGTTATTAATGGTAGCTTCAGTAGAAATTGTAAATTGCCCGTTAAAATCAGGAATGTCGCAGAAAGTAATATTTTTCAAATTATTAAATTTACATTAATTAATATATATGCAAAGGAAAGGACATAAAAAGGAAATAAATCGGCATATAAATAAGTTATTTATTTATGTAAATATATAATATATATGTATATTTTTTACTAAAATTCCCTGTCTCAAAATAAAAATTATAATTCCGCAAGGAAATTCCCTGTCGTACTACCACTGCTCAAATAAAAACAATATCGTGCAGGTCCATACATTTATAAATGGCTTCCCTCCGGCTTGAAGTTGGGCTTCGAAGAAGTGATGGCTTTCTACATAAATAGTCATTTCATTCATGCAATTTATATAGAAATATTTTTTTCGAAGCCTAACTTCAAACCCGGATGGAGAGCACATATGATTCTGAGCGTCCAGTAAGTCTTCTTATACTTTATACGGCATTTTCCGCCACACTCTACTAACTTATCCACACTCAGAGAGTCAGAGAGTGTCAGAGAAGCAGTGCGAGACTAACGAGGTTTGGGAAGATCCGTTTGGTGGCGCTGAAAGCTACAGACGTAGGTTTACAGAGTTTGAAGCGTCAAATTTTGACCTGCATTGGCTTCAAATGCACGAAATAAATAATAAATTTAACTGAATAGTAAAGAAAACTTAGACAATAATTTAAATATTTAATGGCAGCTAAGCCCATTCAGCAAACTTGAAACAAATGCAATCGATATTTTTGAAATTTCGCTGATACTTTTAATTTATTCGATTTCTGTAAACTTTTAATCTTCCTATAATATATGTTTTGATATTGAAATATTTGTCTTATTTAGGCAAAAATGTTTTTCTTTAATTGTAAGAATGTATTTTATGAAAAAGAATGACTGCAATGGGGTAATTCTCCTTCAAAAGTTTATTCGTTAAGCTTTTACATATTATTGAATACATTTGGATTCATTTTCAATATAAAGAACATTTTTCATGATTTTTACCAATTCCTGACAACATTTTTACAAATCATAGTAATTTTACAATTTTTCTGTTATTTTCCGCAGCCTGGAAATTGAACAATGACTTCTAATTTTACTGTATTAAAACCTGCATCAGTGCGATTTATATAAATTTCCCATTTTCAAGATGCAAGGTTACGTTCGAAAAAGGGATTTTTACTACTTTTTGTACTTTCACAATCTTGCAGAAATTGTCCACTTTCAAAGAGGGTCCCTTTATTACCTACCTTAAATATGACAGATTCACGAGCACAAAATGTATTCTTACAACGTCATGCTATATTGCAATACTGAAAGTGGTAAAGTTACAAATTTATTTGGATTCTTAACCTCAAAAATGGTATTTTGCCTATAATACAAGTGATAATTTTACAAACAATTTTCTAGGTGATTTCACCATTTTTAGTTATGAAATTTTTTTATTTTTCACAGTGTAGCAATGTGCCGTTTCAGAAATTTATACTTTTTGAAACTTTCAACTGAAATTTTCAATGAAAAGTTTGAAAGTCAGTCAAACTTTTGAAACTTTAGCATTTTTATCTACATTTATAATAATTATAGATGAAAAATGCCCAATGAACATTAAAAATAAGTTTTTTAATTATAAGAACTGCACTTTAATTTTTTTTAAATTTTCAATCTGTTTTAACATCAAATAAACTGAGCCAGAAAACAGAAGAAGAACTTACATAACCTAAAGTACAGATACCTGAGATACCAATAAAAGCGCCAAAGTTTGAAATTTTGATCATGATTGATAATAATTCAATTCAACACATTTGATAAATTTCGTACATAGAACCGATTTAAATTTTATGCATAACTTTATTTTTTACTTCTAACTGCAATTTCTTGTAATTACAGTTGGCTGCACTAAAACAATGCATCAAGAGGTCAGCCGTTAATGAATTTATTTAAATTAAAAATAAGAAAAAATAAGTGGGAAATAAATTTATTCTTATTATTCAATTCAAGCATTATATATACATATATGTGTGTGTGTGTGCGTATATATATATATATATATATTCATGTCAATTATTTACATTCTAGAAATAAAAAATTCAATTTTTTGAGATCAAGAAACTTGTTCTATGACTTCGACTTGTCTGGAATGTCTTAGGTCGATTTTTTAACTTAAATATCCAAAATATCAATATATTTATGCACGTATTTAATTATATATGTAACCGAACGAAATAAAAAAATGCATATCCGTTAGCAACCCTAACAATATTCTCTGAAGTGCCAACATAACTCTGGAAGTTGAATTTCTATACATTTCATAAGTTTCCTTTAAATTTCATTGATCATAAATTTCGCATTTTGAAACTTTCAAAGTGAAAGTTTCAAAATGAAACTTTCAACGGTACATTGCTAGCTTTATCGTCATATTTGACGAAGGATAAGAAAACCAGAATTCGATTTCGTAGTAAGGTGAGGGCAGCACCTCGATAGAGCGGAAAATGTGATGCCCTATATATATAGATATAATTCCCCACTCTGACATCCCGTACCGCATCTACGTTTATAATATCTTTGGAAGGGGCTTCGGGTTTATATATAGGCAAAGAATGGGGGAAAAGGGAATTGAATTATGAAAAAAAACAGTTTGGGGGGAGGGGCTAGAGCCGCCCAAGCTCCCTCCCTGGCTACGCCACTCGCCGACGATAATTCGGTTTTAGAAATGTACTTTGAAAATTGTCTAAACCCCGAAAGGGGTTTCGCAGTGGTAGTACTTTCGCTTAGTATCTGATTTTTTGAAACAATCTGGTAACAGATAAAAAATAAGAGTAAAGTGGTGTAGCAACGACTTGAACTGAGCATGAAGGCATCTAACAGCTTTTGGCACTGCGATAGCTCAGTCGTACCTGATCGTACGAGGGTAGTTCAATAAGTCCTTAGAATGACCAACATATGGCGCGCGAATCGCTCCAAATCATCTGTTTTCAGTCAGCACCACTCCCGACTAGATA
>NC_046661.1:35721711-35729659 GCF_010883055.1 Belonocnema kinseyi | reverse complement strand
TCATGAGAATCGTCAGCATCGAAATCTGGAAATATTAAAATCCCAATCTCCTGAATTTATTTCAAAGCAGTTAGCTGTTAGCAGATAGAGATATAAATAGAATCGACGCAGTGCTCCGGCCGGCAATCGTGCATCTTCGAGTTTTCAAATTCAGAAGAGGAGAAATGGGTTGCGCGCGCAACTCAGTCATTTACACCGTCTCCTACTATATTCACACGGACATAGCCCTGTCATAGTATTGGACCGCATCTCCTTTCAGATCTGGGATCACTGGACTAGGCATGTCATCCTAACCGGCGAGCGGGGTTGAATCCACGAGAGGGGGGAGAATTCCATGAGAGGGGAGAACCGCCAAAGATATTATAAGCCTAGATGCGGCGCGTGTATAGTTTGAGGAACTAATTGTAGACGGCGCTCCCGGCGAAAATTGCCCGATCCCCCCATTTTGAAACAATCTGGTAACAGATAAAAAATAAGAGTAAAGTGGTGTAGCAACGACTTGAACTGAGCATGAAGGCATCTAACAGCTTTTAGCACTGCGATAGCTCAGTCGTACCTGATCGTACCATGGACATAGGAAACATTGGACTAGGCATGGCATTCTAACCTGGCGAGCGGGGTTGAATCCACGGGCGGGGGGAGAATTCCATGAGAGGGGAGAACCGACAAAGATATTATAAGCCTAGATGCGGCACGTGTATAGTTTGAGGAACTAATTGTAGACGGCGCTCCCGGCGAAAATTGCCCGATCCGACCATGCCTCTCAACCCGAAAATCGTACCAACCAACTACTTTGCCCCTGCAATCTTCACCCGTCGAACAAGTCCATCAAATAGCCGATACTAAGTCGGTAAATACTAAATACTTAAAAATATAAAATACAATTCTTATATCGAGAATTTTGATTTATTATTTTCAATTAATGAATCAATTATTTGAATGAATTTCGCATCAAGAAAATATGTAGATGCATAAGATTTACTTTTGAATTGAATTAAAATGTAATTGTATTGTAATAAATATTTTTAACTGACATCTTTTATGGAAAAATTTAGTCATTTTGCAATTAAAATTTACTGCCTATGAATAATATTATTTTGTTGTTTTGATAAAAAGCGGTAGAAATTCTACTAAATGAAACTATACGTTTGAAGACATTAACAGTTTTAATTGATAAATATATTGAGTTGAAATTTAAAATAATTAATTTTTTAAATAAATATGATCGTACAGCGTTCTCGCATGTTAGCGGTTTGGAGTATTTAGATGTAGAGTTAAATTTTATAGGAATACCGCCTCCCTCACGATTATTAATTTAAGTAAACAATAATTCGTAAATTTCTATGCTTATGTAAATAATTATGAATTAAATAAATTATAATGAAACGATGAAATTATATAATAAAATTATTTTTTATTTTATTTTTTTATAGAATATTTTATAGAAATTTATATATCTTACTATGTATGTAAATTATGTCCCGATTTTTTATATTGAAAACCCCATAATTTCAAAATTGAACAAATGTATTTTTGAATTTTACTCGAGTGGTTGATCAGAATGTATAAATATTTTGCCTTACATTTCTCAATTTAAACTAAAAGGTCAGAAATTATTGGAAAGTTTCAAAAACACTTATCTCTTAATTGTTAGTTTGTAATAAATAATCCGTAAATGAACTATTTATTGTCGCGGGCTTATTCTCATCGTGCGCTGTGCCCGTGTCTTGCAAGTTTGAGCGCGCCTGGGGCGCGCGTCTTTTTCTTCCCGCGATTCGGGGTCAGATATTTATTTTTTGCATTTAAAATGCTTCAATGAAACTTTATCAAAAACATCTCTTCATATCGCAGTATTTATATGCGTGTTCATATTCTGAATTTTTGCTTCAATAAGTATAGTTAAAGATTAAGTTTCTCAAAGCTCTGTAGGCTTTGAGGTACACAATATTATCGTGACACTCGCGCTGAGCACTCGTTTTTACATTCTCATCATTTATGATTGAGAAAGTATTAGAATTGTCGGAAATTTGACATTACAGTTTTTCAACGGATCTCCACGTTTCTAGACCACCTGAATACGAAAATATGATTTTTACAGTGGCGTCTGTTTGCCTGTCTGTCCGTCCGGCCGTCCGGCCTTCCGTAAACACGATAACTCTCGAAAAAATAAACGCTTCAAATCCATCTTTAGCACACTTTTTTAAGGTCCTAAAAAAAGGACGAGTTCGTCAACCAGCCATTTTTGATGTAAATTTAAAAAGTGAGCAGATTTTGAAAATTTTTTAAAACACTTTTTTCTGAATATGAAAATTCTATGTACGTAAATTTATAGTATTGAAATGGAAAAACAATATATATCTTCATGACTTTTTTCGATTAAAAGAAAATTCTCAGAGTTATAGCATTTTCAAAATTTTGAAAAACAACCGAAATTCAAAATTTTAACCCAAACAACACAAGATATAAAAAAATGTCAATTCAAGAAAAACATTGCTTTTTAAAATCCCTATACGACTGTCATGACAAATTTTTGGTTTTTTTTAGAAAATCCAAAATTCAAATTTTGATTGCCAAAAAATAATGAAAAATCAAAAAATTGTATTTTGTGGTCAAACTATGCAGAATACGAAAAAAAGATGAATTAACGAAAATTTAACCCCCCAAAAATTATAAGAATTAATTAATAATCACTTCTTAATTAGAGGCGTACTTTTTTTTATTCGTGAAAAATAACATTGAAAATAAAAACATCAAATAAATAAAAAATTTGTGGAAAAACCCCTCAAGTTAAGAACAAAAGTTATTCAACTAAAATTGTACGCCTAAAACATATCTAAAAATTTGTTATAAATTACTTTTTGATAAGACGCGTAGTTTTGGTTTTAACCATAAAAATGACATTAAAAACAAAAATGAAAAATTTGTGGAAAACAACGTAAGGTACGAAAACGAATTGATAGAAAAAAATTGTCCGCCTAAAAAAGAGATGCAAATTTATCATAATTTATTACATTCTCATCATTTATGATTGATAAAGTATTAGAATTATCCTAAATTTGACACTACAAAATTTAGATTTCGAACCAAATGACGCAAAATACAAAAAAGTGTTAAAAAGAAATATTAGATTTTGAAAAATCCTACAAATTTTCACTTAACCATTTTTCAATAGGACTAGTCATTTTCTTTATATTTCTCGAAAGTAGTATGCGAAACATCGAAAATTAATATCTTAAGTCAATATACAACGCAAAAAAAAATCTCGAAAAAAATAAACGGATCAAATACAACTTTTGCACAATTTTTTTTTGTAATAGAAGAAAGAACGAATTCGTTAAAAAGCCATTTAGGATAGTAATTCAAAAATTCAGAGCTTTTTAAAAAATTTTGAGAATTCTTTTTAGATTCAAAAATTTTATGTATGACTGTTGGTAGTACATCTAAAGCTTTTTTACAATAAAAAATTATCTGAGTTATAGCATTTACAAAAGTTATAAAATCAATCGATAATTTAAATTTTTAACCAAACAACGCATGGTTTGAAAAAAGTAGAGAGAAGAAAAACGTTGCTTTTTGAAAGGCCTACAACATTTTCATAACAACTTTTTGAATATAATTGAACAATCTTAAATTCAAATTTTTATTGCACAAAAAATAAGGAACAATAAAAAAATAATGTTGTGCTCAAACTATGTATGATACATATGAATAAAGATGCGTGAATCAAAATTGTGCTCCCAAAAAAGATTTACAAACTTATTATTATTACTCATTTTTTGATAGGATACGCAGTTTTAGTTTTATTCATGAAAAACAATAATAAGAAACAATTAAATGTTTGGACAAACAACACAAGCTACGAAAAAAATTCAACAAAAGCTGTTTAACCAAAAATTGGTGTATATTTTGTAAATTAATTCTTTTAACTGAAATTTTAACTATTTTGTTAAAAATAGAATTGATTGGTTGTAAATCAACTTTTTTGTTAAACATAAATAATATCGAGTTTCTGATTTTTATTTAAAATCTGGTTTGTTAAAATATCAACTACAAACTTTTACATTGAAAGTGAATCTTTTTAAGTTACAAATTTAACTCTTTGGTTAATACAGCATCGTAATCAACAATTTTTTTTATATATTGAAAATTTTTTTATGTGACTTAACATTTAACTATTATATAGAAAAAATCTTTTTTTTTAGTTTAAAACATTGCCAAAATTTTGTATAAAATTCAACTACGCGTCCAATTAAAAAGTGATTTATAAAAATCTTGTCATGATTAAAGCAAATACTACGCAAATCATAAAAAAATTACAAATTTTTATGAATAATTTTTTTTATGAGTTGCGTAGTATTTGCTTTAATCATGACAAATTTTTTATAAATCACTTTTTGATTGGACGCGTAGTTGAATTTTATACAAAATTGTGGCAATTTGTACATTCTCATCATTTATGATTGAGAATCTATTAGAATAGTCGGAAATTTGACATCACACTTTTTCAACGGATCTCCACGTTTCGAGACCCCTGAATCCGAAAATCAGGTTTTCACGATGGCGTCTGTCTTTTTGTCCGCCAACCGTCCGTCTCTCGAAAAAATGAGCAAATCAAATCCATCTTTAGCACACTTATTTCAGGTCCTAAAAAAAAGGACGTGTTCGTGGACCAGCTATTTTTGATAAAAATTGAAAAAGTGAGCACATTTTCAAAACTTTTGAGACCACTTTTTTCTGAACTTGAAAATTCTACGTACGGATATTTATAATATTAAAAAGAACAAATAATTTATCCTAATGGCTTTTTTCGATAAAATGAAAATTCTCAGAGATATAGCGTTTTCAAAATTTTTTTAATCAACCGAAAATCAAAATTTGAAGCCAAAAAACGCACGATATGAAAAAAAGTCAAGAGAAGAAAAACTTTTCTTTTCGAAAGA
The DNA here is from genome assembly GCF_010883055.1 of Belonocnema kinseyi. Classification (NCBI taxonomy): domain Eukaryota; kingdom Metazoa; phylum Arthropoda; class Insecta; order Hymenoptera; family Cynipidae; genus Belonocnema; species Belonocnema kinseyi. Next base: position 35,724,719 of record NC_046661.1, on the reverse strand, counting down.
TAATAATAATATAATAAATTTTTCGATTTTCTTCGAAAATCAAAAATTAAAATTTTTATTGCACAAAAAATAATGAAAAATAAAAATTCCATTTTGTGGACAAACTATGTAGGATACGAAAAAAGATGAATTAACAAAAATTGTTATCCTAAAAAAGATCTGCAATTTCGTTAAGGATCACTTCTTGATAGGACGCGTAGTTTTTGTTTTATCCGTGAAAAATAACATTGAAAAAAAATGTGTGGAAAAACGACGAAAGTTACGAGAAAAAAAAGATTTACCAAAACCTGTTTACAAATATCGGTCGGAAATCGAGCGCGCAGCGCGAGTATCACGATGAGAATGTGAACCTCAAAGCCTACAGAGCTTTGAGAAACTTAATCTTTGACAATACTTAATTAAGTAGAGAATTCAGAACATGAAGACGCATATAAATACTGCCATTTAAAAGAAATCTTTTTGATAAAATTTTTTTCAAGCATTCCAAATGCAAAGAATAAATATCCGTATAATACATGTATAAAGCAAAATATCCTACAAGTCTTTTTTTAGATCTTTTACGTATCTCGCGTCTTTTACCGTGATATTGGAATTTTCGATTATCTGCATATATTATTATTTACGATAAAACGAAATTACGAGTCCTATTGAAAAGTGGTTTAAAGGAATTTTGTAGAATTTTTCAAAACCTATCATTTCTCTTGGAGACTTTTTGTTGTATTTTGCGTCATTTGGTTCAAAATTTGAATGTATGGTGTCAAATTTCGGGCAATTCTAATACTTTCTCCATCATAAATAATAAGAATGTAATAAATGAATACAAATTTGTATCACTTTTTTGGGCGAATAACTTTTTTCTATCAATTTGTTTTAGTACCTTTTGTTGTTTTTCCACGAATTTTTCATTTTGATTTTTAATACCATTTTTATGATCAAAACCAAAACCACGTGTCCTGTGAAAAGGAATCCATAACAAATTTGTAGCTCTTTTTCGGACAAATCATTTTTGTTAAATCTTTTTTTTCGTAACTTGTATCATTTTTTCACAAAGTTTTTTTGTATATTTTCAATGTTATTTTTCGCGAATAAAACAAAAGGTACGCCTCCTATCAAGAAGTGATTATTATCAAATTTGTAGATATTTTTTGAGATCACAATTTTTGTTGATTTATCTTCTTTCGTATCCTGCATAGTGTGACCAGAAAATGGGATTTTTCATATCTCATTATTTTTTGTGCAATAAAAATGAGAATTTTCAATTTTACAAGAAAATCCAGAAAGTTTGTATGATAATCTTGTAGGGCTTTTAAAAGGAAATTTTGAGTTTTGATTGATATTAACCATTTTGAAAATGCTATAACTCTGAGAATTTTTTTGTATGAAAAAAGTCATCAGGATAAATTGTTTGGCCTTCTGAGTGCTATTAATAGCCGTAAATAAAAATGTTAAGTATACAAAAATGGTCCCAAAATTAGTATTTTTATCCAAAATGGCTGTTTAACGAATTCGTCCTTTCTTTTCGGTCTTGTCAATTTTTCGTTGTGTATTTTTATGCTAAACAAATTTTAAACTATATGTTATAAGGATAATTTCATTAAATACAAAAATCGAAACTTTAAGGGGTCGTGAGTAAACTGCATTACCAATTGCATGGGGGGGTCATGTTCAAAAATATGGTTTGAACAGGGGTTGGGGGTCAGTGGAAGAAAAGTTACGAACAACAATTCGTTTGGTTAAAAATTCTAGTATTCAGTTGCAAATTTTATTATTCTGTAAAAAATGCAACTATTTTGTTAAAAAGTCATCTTGTTTCGTTAGGAATTCAGAAGCTTGTTTAAAAGTTGAACTACTTTGTAAAAAAATTATTCTCTTGGTTTTAGATTCACCTCTTTGGTCGAAAATTTAACTATTCTATTTTTAGAAAATCAATCTTCTGCGGATAAAAATTTATTTTTAGGCTGAACTCTTTTGTTAAAAATGTAACTGTTGTGTTTAAAATTCATTTTTTTTTGATAAGAATTAATTTTTTTAAACTAACAAGGTAAACATTTCAGTTTTGATTTAAATTGATATTTTGATTAAAAATGTATATTTTCTGGTTTAAATTTGCTCCTCCCGGGTTTAAAATTCAAAAATTTGGTTAAAAAATAATATATTTCGTTGAAAGCTCATCTTATTTTGGTAGATCATTAATACAATGCTGGAAAATTCATTTCTGTGGTTAAAAACTTAACTATTTTGTTCGCAATTTATCTTCTTTAATTGAAAATTAAACGACTTGGTTAAAAGTTGAACTTTATCATTAAAGAGCTTTGGGGTTGACTCTTTTGTTGAAAATTTAATTCCTCGACTTAGTTGCAAATTAATCTTTTTTTAACATGTAACAATTTTCTTGACATTTTGGGTTTTTTATTTTATTAAAAATTAATTTTTCATTTGAAAATTTTAATTTCACATTTTTGTTAAAAATTTATACTATATAAGTTTTAAAATTTAATTATTTGGTAGAACATTCTTTGGGTTTGTTGAAAATTCATCTTTATGGTCGAAAATTAATTTTCTTGATTTTTTTTACATCACCTTTTTATTAAAAATGCAATTGTAAAGTTCTAAATTAGTATATTTTGAATAATGATTTAACAATATTGTAGAAAATTAAAGGAGGATTCGTTTGTGAATGAACTTTTCCGTGTTTTTTTCCTGTTTGTTAAATCTAGTTTTTTTAAAATCATATTTCTGCAAGATTTACTTCTTTAGCTTAAGATTGAACTTGAATGGATCCTTTATAAGTTGAAAATTCAGCTATTTGGTTGATAATTCATGGAATTTGTTAAAAATTCGTCTTTTTTAGTAAGAAAATTAATCTTCTTTTTTGCAAATTCATTATGTATTGTCACTTCAAATCTTAGGAATTTAATGCGTTTCATATTGCATTCAAATCAATTGAAAGTGAGTTTTAAACAATATCTGATACGATGGATTTTATTAGCTGTAAGGCATAGCGTACA
>NC_046661.1:35716085-35721611 GCF_010883055.1 Belonocnema kinseyi | reverse complement strand
CTTCAAGTGAATTTTTTTTAAGTTTGCAATAATAAAGAAAAACTATCCAATTAGGGGTTTTAAGTGTTTAAAATCGTGATTTATTACCTTCATAAATAGTTTCGAAGTAATTTTCACATTGTACACATCATCAATATAATATACCTAAAAATCAGCTGATGTGTACAATATAAAAATTATTTCAAAACTATTTATGAAAAAAATAAATCACGATTTTTAAACCCTTAAAACTCCTAATTGGATAGTTTTTCTTTGTTATTGCAAACTTAAAAAAAATTCACTTGAAGAAATAAATAAAATCAAACATTTTTTCAATCCTCGGTGGGAATTTTTTTACAAGTACGAAAAAGTATAACTGTTTTTACAGGAAAACACCAATGAATATAATAATTTTTTTAATACTAAGAAATCCAAGTGGCCGTTTTAATCAAGGAAACAAATTTTCGGTCATTTCCCGGCTCGCAAAAAATTATTGAATTATTTTAATTCTTTGGAATTCTTTCCTTTTCCATGAGCATGAGCATAAGAATTGATGTGGTTAAACTGATGAGCATAAGAATTGCAAGTGGTTAACTACCCTCAAACTTAAAATTAAATTTTAATGTGCAAGGCACAGTCTAGTTACTGGTTTTTGTAATTAAACAAATTATAAGGAAAAATATTATACATTTCAAATAATCAAGAAATAAAAACAAACAAAAAACAGAATTTTAATATAATTTTGATAACTAATTAAATGAGTAGTGAAAACCTTAAATTTTTCCTCAGAATTAAATGTAAATTGTCAATTCGACACTGCCGAGAAGTGTAATATTACTTCAGTTATACCTTCATTATGCGAAAAAATAATAAGATATTTTAGGATTTAAAAATACATGTAGAATAAATTTATAAAGTGAAGTATTCGAACCTTCAATTCACTACTTTTGTAAAAATTATGTTTTTTTTTAAATAATGTTTGAAATTTCGCTACAATTCTAAAATATGACAAGAATTTTTTTATCTTATTTATATAGTATCACGAAAATGTCCCTTTTTTAAAAAGAAACCGTAAGAGAAATCAATTAATTTTAACATAATAAATATAATAATTTTAGGCCCTCATTAATTTTAATATTTTCGGCGTGCATAGACAGCCCCGACTCAGCTATAGATATGGCTGGCGAAGGCAAGCGCGAGAATCCAGAACAGACAATCACCAGCACTTTCGGTTTGGCTTTCGCCTTGGCCCCACCCCTCCCGTAGACATAGGCAAAGGACGGGGTTGCCATAGAAACGTCGAAAAGTTGAAGAGGGCAGCACCTCGAGGCATGCAAAAATGTAGTTAGATATATATCGTTCTCCCACTCTGACCTCCCGTGCCGTATTTATGCTTATAATATCTTTGGTCTACGTCCTGATTCACAATTGTTTCCCGCAAGATAGTGAAATAATATTTTTCTCTCTGGTAATGACAAATTGTTGTGAGGTTTCTGAGTATGCCTTTCGGAAGGCGTTTTAGATTCTGGGAATGCAAGTAATATTAGCTTTTTTATGAAGTGAGAATAGGTTGTACAATACTTACCTTCCCAGGAAAAAAGAATCCATTGAAAAGAAGACTCTGTGAATTGCGTATCTGTCATTTGCAGATTCAGAAAGTTTAAACTGAATCAGTTTGCGTCTATATAGCCAGCTGCTTGAGAAAACGACTAATTCACATATGTGAATCAGTCGTTTTCTCAAGCAGCTTCGAATCTGCCATGGACTGTAATGACCATTTCAAGCAAGGTCATATTGAATCGGTTTTCTTCTTTCTGAATGAGACCGCATTTTTTTAGGTTAAGCTGTCCTATCTCACACGATTTTTTAAATTGAAAAATTATAGAAAGAATAAAAGAAATCATTCGTAAGTCTACCAGATACCTTTTTCTATTTCAGTTCTAGATGTTATAAAGGTTTTTGCGGCATATTAGTTTGTAAATAAAATTATGACAAATCAATCGGCAGCAATCTGGAATTCCAGTGACAGGTACGCAATTCAAAAGCCTTCGAAACCTATTCAACAGAAGTGAATCGAATTTTGTTCCCGGGGTTAGCACGTTACAATACAACAAGATATGTCAATAATTCAATAAATAATTTTTTCAAGTAAAAAATTATTCTCGATTATTATCAGCGAGTTTACAGTGGCATCCTTTTAGCACATTCCACACTTTTTCTATTCAGAGACCAAGTAAGTCATGTTCATAAACAATTACAAAAAGAAAAACACAAATTAAATTTTTTATTCTAATTTAAAACTGACCCATCAGCGCCAAAAGCTGTTAGTTGGCTTTCTGCTTAGCTTATTGAATGTAAGAGGCCACAAGCAAAAAAGAAGAAGGCTTCCGGCTCAGTTCACATAGTTGCTACACCAATTTACTTTCATTTTTTAGATGTTTCCGGATTGTTTTGAAAACGCAGATATTAAATGCGCATACCACCACTGCGAAACCCCTTTTGGGGTCTTGCAAAATCTCAAAGTGCATTTTTAAAACCTTAAAACCAAACATATGAAATTATTGAAATTGTGGATCCGAAAGATGTTCAACTAACTCGAAAAATATACGGTGTAGCATAATTCACCCTGGCGCAAATGATGAACATGAAGCTCATCAGTTTTGATGTTCCCTTTCCCAAAGTGGTTGATGACATTACAACTGACATGGACTTTTTCTTTTATTTTTCCGATGAGACAGAAAGAGAAAGAGAGAGAGAGAGATAATGTGCCTGTTTTATTTATTGCATCAGGCAAAGAATATTTCTACAACTAAGGAGATTTTGCTTAGCGTTTCGTAGCTACGGAGCGCTACCCAGTGGTCAAAAAAATTAAGGCTGTCCTAGAGGCGTCTTTGGGACATCCCTAAGACGTCTTTTATAACATGTCTTTTGGTAATCCTAGGGGTGCTCTTAAAACATCTAATCTCAGTACTAAAGATGTCCCGAGAACGTCCATGTCTTTAAAACGTCTTCAGGTCATCTTTAGGTCATTGGACGTCTCAGAAACGTTGATTGGCCTGACATAGGACGACCTAGGAACATGCCAAAGACGTTCTTGGGATTTTCATTGTTTTGTTTTGTGCCCGCTGGGTATGCTAAATCTGTCTAATAACTTAGTTAATTTCCTCTGCTAATAATTAATTCAACTATTTGAATAAAACAATCACATAATCTGTCTTTTAGACACGGATATTTTTTATTTCTTTTTAGACAATTAACTAATTAATAGGTAATTGAATTCCAAATATATTTCTTCTTTAAAAAAAGTATCTAACTTTTATAGTTTACGAGATAATCACGAAATTGTTACTTTTTGACAACATTGAAAATCGTTATATTTTTGCGTTCCGCTCGCTCTAACTCCTTCAATAATAGGACTATCCGGATAAAATTTGTAGGGAACATGCTTATAACTGTTCCGAAAGTGACAGTAATGATGAAATTTTGATTTTTTTCCCAAACATTTTTTATTAATTTATTGGCGACTTAAGTCGTAAATTTGGGATTGACACTTGCAAACGCTTCAGTTCGCTAAAGAATTTCATAAAAACTTAAACTTATCGTTGCCAAAAATTCGAAGAGGGTTCAAAGAAGTTTTTTGGAAAACGGCAAGTAATTTTGACTTGTGGTTTACCAATAACAATTAAATAAAGATCTGACGCTCGACCGATACACGTGCGAGCTTGTTCTAAGGATATGTCTAGCGGAGGCGAAGATCTTGCATGTTGAAACCACGATTAAAATAAAGCACGATTTCTTGCCATTTAGATTTACCTTATATGGAAAATAGAATACAGAATCACAAAGAAGGTTAAGAATATCCTTTCTTCCATTCTTTCTATTGCTCGTTACTTGGCAAGTTTATATTATATTCGGAGATGTGAAAATCGAACTTCTAAGAACAAGCAATGTACTTAATTAATTTTCTTTTCTTTCTCAAAATTCTTCGTTCCTTGATTGCGAACTTTTTGACATAGTGAAGAGAAAAAATCTTACCATGAGTGCTACAAGAAAAAAAAAGATGTGAAGAGTCATGGATAAAAAAAAGAAGAAATTTTCGACAAATATGGTATGATCGTGAACCGTTCTTCAAATCTTAGAATATGTTCAATGAACTCAATGTCAACTACACAAATTTTTTGTAAATGTTTCTTGTAAATTTCCAAATTTAGATAGCAAAAGAAAACAAAGAAAGTATTGAAATGGAGCAGTTCTTCATGTAAAACTCGCATCATTCATAAGTTGAATATCAGCTGTTCTAAAGCATCGAAACAGATACTGTTCCACTTTTATATTGACAACGTAACGAAATTTGAATCACAGTGCGTTGATATAGATATACTCGCTATTCTTCGGTTCGTTCGACTCTGTTGGTTCGAATGACGACGAACAGCAAGGATCCAACGAATCTGTAACGTTTAAATTTGAGAGCACGCGAGATTTGATATTTAAATAATTATTTTTTAATTTTTCCCAACAAATAGTGTCCGGCGCCTCAACTCAGCGCAGTGTTCATGCGAAGCTCCTAAGTTACAGATTCGTTGGATCCTCGCTGTTCGTCGTCATTCGAACCAGCAGAGTCGAACAGGGCGAAACATATCGAGTAAATCTATATCGACGTACTGTGATTCAAATTTCGTTACGTACCCGATACAAAAGTGGAACAGTATCTGTTTCGATGTTTCAGAACAGCTGACATTCAACTTATGAACGTTGCGAGTTCTACATGAAGAACTGCTCCATTTCAATACTTACTTAATCGATGTAATTCGGTATTGCTATAGCGTCGGTTCTATAGACAAACCAATAAAATTACAACTTAAATGAAGAGATCCAGTTCGACTTTTTTATCTACTGAGTTCTAATTTACGCGAAGCGTATTGGTTCAAGGTATTATTGAACTAATATAGTTACATATTTTTTCGGTGTAGACATGTCCTTAGAACAAGCTCGCACGTATCGATCGAGCGTCAGGTCTTTATTTAATTGTAATTAGTAAACCACAAGTCAGAATTACTTGCCGTTTTCCAAAATTCTTCAGCAAAACGAAGCGTTTGAGTGTCAATACGTAATTTACGACTTGAGTCGCCAATAAATTAATGAAAAATGTTGGGGGGGGGGGAATCAAAATTTCATAATTACTCTCACTTTCGGAAAGTTATATGCATGTTCCCTACAAATTTCATCGCGATAATCTTATCATTGAAGTATTTAGAGCGTGTGGAACCCAAAAATATAATGATTTTCAATTTGGTCAAAAAGTAACAATTTCGTGATTATCTCGAAAACTAAAAAAGTTAGATAATTTTTTCACGAAACAAAAATATGTGGGATGAAATTTCCTATTAATATATGCTTTTAACAAATTGAAAATCCGACATGAAAAAATAAAGAACGAGGATAACCAAGAGGCCAACTGAAACCAAGGCATTTCGTGCGTGTCGCGTTTTGGTCGCGGGAGGCTCAACTCAATGGTCTCTTATTTAAATTGATGTTTTTTTATTTATT
>NC_046661.1:35702557-35715985 GCF_010883055.1 Belonocnema kinseyi | reverse complement strand
TAATTAATTAGTCTTAAAAATAGTTTAGAAAGCTTCTTATAATTTTCTTTAAACTAAATTTGAATTTAACTTAAATACCAGCACTTGGATAGCGCTATTTGTTTGACGCTACTAGGGACCCTTTAGCGGTGCGTTCCAGGGGACCACTCGGGTGCACTCGGAGCCGTTCCACGACGTTAGATGAGTGTTGGGCTTCACTCGGGGAACCGTTCAGTGATCACTCGGGTGAAGAGTGGGGGTCACTCGACGGGTGACTATTTTACCCACTGGAACTAGGTAGGTGGAAGTGAGTGAACAATGGAATTGGCGGGCAGAAGTGGCGGCAATCGTAAGTTTAGTAGCAGACTATAGTTTAGTATCTTCATCATCTAAAGTTTAGTATCTTCAACACTTTCCACTATTATTGAACACATCACTGTTTGTAATAACAATGGCCTTGTTACTGAAGCAGCAATTAAAATCGTATCCTGTTTTTGCATTTTTAAACTTTTGTGTAACGTAACCTCAATTATCTTTCACCAAACATACACCCGACGCATACTTGGAAACGTTCATGCTACAGTTCTCCTTCCACTTGACCCTAGTAAACTCCACCTACTTCTTTACTTCACCCACCGATTCACCCGGATGATGGTCACCTAGAACGCAGCCTAGTAAGGGACGCGCCAATCGGGCAGCTGACTGCGGATTGGTCGAGCGAGAAGAGAGAGACACTTCCGTTCCAAATCAAGATTATATACCCAAATTTACTACAGCTTTTCGCGTTTCGGTATGCGAATAGTGCTTGTTGACATCTTGAAGTGGTTAGGCAGTACGATTCGGTATAATATTAGGATTTACTGATGCATCCTTGTATCAGTATAAACAATCATGTTTAATGAGTTTATTTAAGGATCGTGTCTTATGTTTAAAACATTTAAAATACTTATTTATTCGTAAGATCTTAAAAGTTATATTAAGAATATTTTTTTAAACGATACTCACTCTTAATATAAATATCATTGTTATCTTTTTTAATATTCTGTAGAAGTTATCGTTCATTGGAGTTTCTAATTAATTGAAAAATTCATTTCCTGACTACAGATACTTTTTATCAGGAATTTTATCCTATATAATATAATTTATCTATATATATAAATTTATATAAATATAATTTATCCTATATATATATTTTATAAAATTGTTTTTATTTCAACATTAGGTGATCTTTCACAGGTGTCGGTAATTTATATACAAGAATTTATAAGTATTACTTCGTAAGTAATCCTCTCATTTAATAGATTTTCAAACTTAGTTTTCAATGAAGTAATCGATATAATCATTAATTTCTTATAATCTTAATTTCTGTGTCACATTAACTATATTGGCTAAGTGCTCTTCTAAACCAATCCAATCATAATTAAACAAAATAAAAGTTGCAAATAAAAAAAATCCTAATACTTAAGGCGTCGTTACTCAAACGGTAATACTTAACTCATGCTACATTTTTCTAAATGAATTCTTCTTATAAAATTTCTAAACTTAAAACGCTTCTGTTAGTATATTAATTATGTATTTAAGTACCTTACGATATCAAAATAAGTATTACAGTTTTAGGAGCATTTTTCTTTGGCGCTAACATTCGTATATTGTTTACTTCACATAATCACATAACTATAGTTTTTTCCTTTTTACATTTTTTCCTACTGTGTGAGTTACACAGCGGGTTATTAATTTGTTTACAGTACGGATTTCTATTTTATAACTTATTTAATAACTTCTTCTACTAATCTTGTGGATTCACGCTGCATAGTTTAAATTGTTCAAATTTTTCTTTTTTACGTGTTTTTCGGGTGTATGGGTTCATAATACTGTTTTTCTTTTTAATTCAATTTTTTATTTCATTACTACCACTATTGTATATTTTTTTAACTCCAAAACTATTAATTATTTTGATTTTCCCAGTCTGATTGAATACACGATTCAGGTATATTATTTACTGGCGTTTGAATACCTCGCGCCTTCTGCCGCTGCGCTGGCTCCAACTTCCATTCCATCTTCCCCCACCACATGGCCTGTGGCGCGTCCTTACTACAGGGTCCCTAGACGCTACAAGAGACCCTAGAAAGGCTTTTTTACACCTCCAGTTGGTTGGTCATGGTGCATTTACACGCCTGTCGTATGCAGACGGAAAATGTATCTTTCTCTCACTTTACCATTTGACGATGTTATGCATTTATCTATTATGATTTATCTATTATGTATTTATCTATTATGTGTTATGCATTTATTTATTATGTGCGATGAATGCGTGGTATCGTAGCATGATAGAATGAGAAGAAGATACATTTGCCGTTTGCAAGCGACAGGCGTGTAAATACTTTCAATTTGCTTGAGGCAAATTGAAAGAGGGTTTTGACATTTAGTGCCCTCCATGGTCATTTAGAGAAGTAAGTGAAGCGAGTGCGAAATTCGAAATGTATAGTTTATGATAAAAGAAGGAGCATATATTATTAGATCATTCATTAGAAGGATATAAACAAAATAAGAAATAAGTATATTCTTTTACTATCCGTACAGTATATACGCATAGTATAGAAGAATGAATGAAATTTATGAAAAAATACCTGGATGATATGAATCGAATGAATGGAAACAATTATGGTGGGACTATTATTTTGTTGAAAATATAACAATTTCAAACAAATAATTCTTTTTGGTTGAAAATTTGTCTTAGGCGGTAGATCATCAACCTTCTTGACGACTAATTCTTCTTTTTCTATTTAAAATTCATTTCGTCGGTTAATAATTTAAATATAAAGTTGACAATTGCTTTAAAAAATTCAAAATTTTTGTTAAAATTTTATGTATTTTGTAAAACATCTGGTTTCTTTTTGCTTGAAAATGAATATCCATAATGAAAATTGGATAACTTTAAATCTATATTTTTATGTTCTACATAAAATAATTTTTTTTTCTATAGACATTTATTGTACGTTAGGTTTATAGTGATGGATAATTTTTTTATAAATTCAAATATTTGGTTGTCGTTTCATGTATTTTGTGGGAAATCTTTGTTTCTTGGTGCAAACAATTTATCTCTTTGGCGGAAATAAGTTTTTATATAAAAATTCATTTTCTTAACCGAAAATTCATTTTTAGAACTGAAAATGTAACTATTCCAATTTTTATTGAAAATAATTTTTTAATTTAATTTAATTACAAATTTTTTCACGTTATTTGTCACGAGTAATATTTGGATAATAACTTCTTCTTGGTTAAAAATTTATTTTACTCCTATATTCACTATTCTAAGGTTTTGAGAAGTATTCATTAATTTAAAATTGTTACAATATAGAAGTGATTTGCCGAATATGTGAGTGAAATATAATAAGAATTAATTCACATTAATATTTTGGTACATTTATTACTCTTCGGACATACAATGTATGAAATAAAATCAACATGCATTACACATACATAATAAAATGAAATAAAATTCATACGAACATTGAAGTATTTTTATTAGTTCTGTTTCAATTTGCAGAAAGCATGCGGATATATTGAACCTGTGGCCTAATATAAAAATGTATATATACCATTTCTGAACATTATATTTCAAGTCCATCATTATAACAGATTGAATTAAAATGCAATTTACTGGTTCAAAAGTGAACAATTTTATACTTTTTCTATTTGTTTTAAGCTTGCAGGCTTTTATAGAAAATTTGCTAATGGTTTAGAATTTTTATTTTCCTGCAGAAATTTTAACTGAACTTTGTTTTTGTTGTTGAAATTTAAATAAGTCTATTCTTATTTTTATTTTGCCTTTAAAAATTCATCTCTTTCTAATAAAAATTTCATGTTTGTTGGGTTTAAATGCAATTTACTGGTTCAAAAGTGAACAATTTGATTAAAAACTTATCCTGTTCGTTTAAAACTTTCAAGCTTTTATAAAAAATTGACGAATGGCTTAAAAATTATATTTCCCTGCTGAAAGTTGAACCGAAATATTTTGTTTTATTGAAATTTAAATACTTTGTGTTATAATTTTTATTTTACCTTACAAAATTCATCTCTTTTTAGTAAAAATTTCATGTTTGTTGAATTAAAATGCAATTTTAATCTAACAATAAGTTCGTAATAAAATTGTTCACTTTTTGACCAGTAAATTGCATTTTAATCCAACAAACATGAAATTTATACTAAGGAGAGATGAATTTTGAAAGAGAAAATAAAAATTAGAATAAAAAGTATTTGAGTTTCAATAACAAAAACAAAATTCAGTTGAAAGTTCAGAAGGGAAAAAAACATTTTAAACCATTAATCAATTTTCTATAAAAGCCTGCAAGATTTAAACGAAAAGGATAAGTTCTTAATAAAATTGCTCAATATATCTTCAATATATCCGTATGTTTTTTTGCAAATTGTAACCGAACTAATTAAATTACTTCAATATTCGTATGAATTTTATTTCATTTTATTATGTATGTATAACCGAAGAAATGAATTTTAAATAAAAAAGAAGAATTAGTCATCAAGAAGGTTAATATTCTACCGGCTGAGATGATTTTTCAACCATAAAGCATGACTTTTTTCAAAGTGTTACATTTTCAACGAGATAATAGTCCCACCATAATTATTTCCATTCATTTGATTCCTTTTATTTAGGCATTTTTTCATAAATTCCATTCATTCTTATATACTATACGTATATACTATAAAGATGGTAAAAGGATATACTCATTTTTTTATTTCCTCTATATTCTTCTAATGAATATTCTAATAAAATATGCTCCTTCTTTTGTTTCTCATAAACTACACATTTCGAATTTCGCGCTCATTTCACTTACTTCTCTGGATGACCATGGAGGGCGATAAATGTGAAAACCCTCTTTCAATTTTCCTCAAACTCCCTTTGGCCTCGATTTCCCGAAGTCGGAAACTGTTCATAATGGCGGGAAGTTTTAAATGTAAAAATTAATTTTATAAATTACATAATTATTTTCAACGATAAAAGCAAACTATTTGGAATAAATTTGTATTTATTATTAATAACAAATTATTTACAAAATAATTAAGAATTGGCATTGCTATATATTGTATAAAGCATACGTAATCGCCAATTCGGTTTGAGAGGCTCGGGAACGTAGTTCAAGTCGCTCCAATACAAACATTTTATTTATTAATGGAGTGTAATTGAAAATTCTGGAAGGTAAATAATATTAACATTTATTAATGTTATATTGTACATTGTAACGTATGAATACTTATATACAAATTTCTACAGAAACATTGCCTATGCAATAAGCATATAACCTTAAATCTAACCTCTAAAGTTTACGTACACTTCAAAGATATATCTTTTTGCCCACCTTAAAAAAATGATTGTACATAATAATAGTACAAACGTAAAAGAATTTCATGAATCTTAATAATAGTATGAGCAATCTATTAATATCCAATAAAAAACAACTTGTTTTTATGCAGGTTATACGGTTGTTATTGATTACGAATTCGATAGAGTAAGTCTAATTCATAAAATTTAAACAACAATAAAAAATAAGTAACTGATATTTATATTTTTTTATATGTCAGGTTTTGCAAAATATGTACTTCGGAATTTGCACGCAGGAAATAGCCACGAAGGCATAATAAGGAGACCCAACTGCCAGTGGGAAGCCATCTGAAACTGGCAATATAGACATTACCGTAAGTGATGCACACATTACAGGAAGATCTTAGATTTGAGTGCGCAGTTGTCCTCTTCCTATACATGGAAAAGTGTGCGAGTGAGAAAGTTTGTCAAATTGACGTAAGTTAGAGGTTGTGTTCTTTTGTTGATCATCATACGAAAGATACACAAAATAAATATATAAACAGTATTTTCGGTAATTGTTTGAAAAATGTGTGAACAGATTTTGAGAAGGAAACGTATAGGTAAGTACCTTTTAAATTTGTAATATGATAAATAGGCTAAAGATTCTCAAGGCTGTGAGAAGCTCTGAGAAATTCTCCGCAGGCACTCAGATAGTGAGTAAAGTTTAAATTTCTAAATCATATCTATTAAAATTAAATGATAGTTAGGTAAGACAATAAAATATATTAGACGTTTATTGTACTTACAGCGAAGGTTTTAAAAAAACGAAGTGTATTTGCCTTCTTCGGCATGTAACTGCGTCCACAACCCGGAACTTGACATCTCATAGCTTAGAACACATTTCTGACACTTGCATCAAAACAAACAAACAGAACCTCTCAACTTACGTCAATTTGAAAAAATTTTCTCACTCGCACACTTTCCCATGTATAGGAAGAGGACAACTGCGCACTCAAATCTAAGATCTTCCTGTAATGTGCCTATCACTTACGGTAATGTTTCTATTGACAAGTGGGGGAACGGAGTTAGGTCTCCTTATTCTTCCTTCGTGGAAATACCCAACGTGCATGAAGCGTATGATCATAACTGCTTCTAAAATATTGACATAGAAAATTTTCTCACTGTGGGGAATGCTGAGAATCTAAGTGAACCACGTGAAAATAATTTTCAGCAAAAAAATGATATAGAATATTTGGACGAATAACAGGAGGTTTGTTTTGAGAAATATGTATTATAGGTCTTTAGTATAGTTCAAATTTTACGAAGAGTGTTTAAAAACAAATACTAAGTTGTTTTTCTTTAAAGTTATAACTTCTATCAAGTACTCCCTACCGAAAGAAATCTTTGAGTTTTCTTTAGCGAAATAGCTTGGCCCATTTGAGTCTATAAACAAAGTCGATCTGAAACAAAATAGTCTCCGACATAGTTTGAGAGATTTGGGTCCTTTTCAAGATCCTTATAGTGGTCGTTTTAAGAGTGGTGCGACGGTAATATAATGTTCCTTTTGTATTCGTCACGTGCCGGGCGGGCAGAATTATTTACAGTAGTTGGTCGTGGCTAATCCGCTCTCCCTTTTTAAATATCTCTTCAAATTATTAACACTTTTTTTTAATTGATGAATTTTCTCATTATACTTATTTATAATTGTAACTTATATACTGATATACAATTTTCTAGTTGAATTCAAAAATGTTGTCTTTTTTGGCGTACCTAATTCCATTTACGAGAAACGTTCTATTAATTCCAATTTTAAGCATTAAAAAACAAAAGTTAGATATCTGTAGTCATCGAAACCCATAGATTCCGAATTATTATGTTTTAGGCTGTTAACTAAGAAATTAAAAAAAATCTACTTCTAAATCTTAATCCGAAAGCTTAACAAAGGACCCTTGAGTGTCGGCTACTCTATTGAGATAGCCTCTCTGCTTGTTATTTATGATCGAATTCTTATCTGAATTTCGGAAAGGATATTTTAAAGCCTTTAGACCATTTAAACGAGCTTCCTGGACCTTTATAAATATCTACCTTAGTACCTGCGGAGAATTTCTTTGAGATTCTTTGACCTAAAGAATTTTTAGTATATACTCAAAGATTCTTTTCGGTAGGACTGAGTATTTTTTTTGAGGTAGACAAAAAGATATATCTATTATGTGAATGTGAATATGAAGGTTACTTTTGAGGTTATGCACTTATTGCTTTGGCAATGTTACTTCAGAAATTTTGAATATATATTACTGGAATGACTTGAACTACGTGCCCAAACCTCTCAAACCGATTTGGCGATTACGTCTGCTATATACAATATACAGCAATGCCAGTTCTTAATTATTTTGTAAATTATTTTTTGACAACAATAAATGCAAATTTATTCCAAATACTTTGCTTTTATCATTACAAAGAATGATTTTATCTTTTTAATTAAATTTTAAATTAAAAACTTCCCGCAATTAGGAACATTTTCCGAATTCAGAAAATCGATGTGTCAACGGATTTCTAATCTGCTGGTTGTTGATTGACCAACAAGCAAGAATAAAGACTGGCCATCACGTGCCGACATTGTTATTGGCGCATTTGAGTCAGGGTGAAAAAATGGCCGCACCAATGAGCGCGTACGTGGGAAAAACATGGTATTGAATACTTAAATAGTTTAAAAATCGAATCACAATAGATATGCACAAATTAAATTGTTTAAATTACATTTAAGAGATGAAATTGTGACGATAAATCACAAAAAACATTTTAAAAGTGATTTTAAAATTTTATCTCTGAAAATTAAGCTTATAAATATTTCTGATATAAAAGTCTTTTTTTAATTGAGCAAATTCAATTTCAGAATAACAATTTCAAGGTGAAAGTTAAAAATAATTTGTTTTTTAATATAAAAAAAATTCACATCGTAAAGATGTTTTGTACAAAATAATTTCCGTTAAACCATCAGCATCTAAGAATTCAGTTTTTGAACATTTTGATTTTTGTGGACAAAAACCTAAGGGAACTGGACCCGATTTACCACACATCGGGTTTAGTTCCTCCGGGTTTTTATCCACAAAAATTAATATTTTTACCAACTGAATTCAAAGTTGCTATAAAATAGTATAAGGGACATCCCCGATCTCTTTTTTGAGGGATAATAACAACAAAATTTTATTCTGCTAAATAAAAATAGTATGCGTTTGCACTATCTTGAGGTTAGAATCGCGAATTTAAAGTTATTTTACAAATAAACCTTTTCAATTGCCTACAAAGAAGGTTAGTTCAGGGTCATTAGTTACTATGTTTATCTGCTTGTTCTAAGTTTTCGATCCAAAATATTGTGGAGTTTGACAGTGAATATGCTGGGTAGATTTGAACCACATATAACCTTGAAAACACACACATTAATCGAACTTAGCAAAATAAAATTTTTATAATTATTCCAGAAAAGAAGAGTTCCGGGACGTCACTTAGCACGTTCGCTATCATTTACTAATTTTTAAGAGAAAATATTTATTATTGTAGGAAAAAATCCGAGGGAATCTTGCACTGGTAAAATCGATAATTATCAAAGTATCATATGCCCTTAAATTAATTTATAATGTTGCATGAGCTCAAAAATTGCAAAACATAGAAAATACATAAAGAGTACCATATAAAAACATGTGTTTCTTGAGGGAAAATTTTTCATTAAGTTTATTAAATGATTTATTTATTAATAAATGGTATGATGATTCATTATTTTTCAATAATTATTTTATTATTTATACTTTCAAAAGTTGCTTACACACTCTAAGCGTCAGCCATTTTTTCACCCAATGGCCAGTCTCTCTTCTTAATAGGGCTCTAGACGCTACAGAGACCATGCATGCGTATTTCCCTTGGCTCCACGCTGTATTGAAGAGCTCGTAAGGAGTGCCCGAACTCTTCTGCGCATGCGTTGTGCTCGGTCTCGGATTCTTTAATGTTCGCGCGCAATTTGAAATGCTAAAAAATAACATTTTTATTGTTTATCATGAATAATGTCATTTTAACTTAACTATATGCTTATTAGACTGATATTAATGAATCTAGATAAAAGTAAAAATTTATTAAGTGCATACTGTGTAAATAAAAAATATTCTTTGGTACTCACTTGTATTTTTCTTGCATATTTTTCATTATTCGAAAATTTTGTTATATAAATTTTATTAAAATATTTAAATGAATTGGCAATCTTGTTTTTCAATAGAATTATATTAATTAATACAAAAAACAACCATAATTACCGACAGAAAGAAATATCGGCACTCAACAAATTTTTATTTTTATCAAGATTCATTAATATAGGTCTAATAATCATTTATATAAGTTAAAATGGCATTATTTATGATAAACAATAAAAATGTTACTTTTTAACATTTCAAATTGTGTGCGAACAGCAACGAATCAGAGATCAAGCGCGACGCATGCGTAGAAGATTTCAGGGCACTCGTTGAGAGTACTGAGACAAAGCGTTGTCAAAGGGTTGTTTAAGACAGGCTGTGTTAAACACAGTCAGGCTCTACCAACTCAACGGTAAAATATGAAGAAGCAAGGGCGCCATCAGACGGTGACACAGAATATTAACATGAGATAAAAGATGGCGTCCAGATAATATCCGGATTACTTCTAGATAATTGAATTAAAAATTAAATCAAAGTAAAGAAGACAATGTAAAAATCAAATAAAAATATTCATGAAGTCAAAAGAATTATTCTTTATATATTTTTATTTGATTTTCGCATTGGTTTCTTTTTGAAGTATAATTTTACAAGAAGTTAAACGAAGTAACAAAAATAAGATTTAAAAAGTTTGTTTATTTTTAAAATATGAACGTGAGATATTCGTTCAAATTTGTGTTTAAAAGAATTACATCAACCAAGTAAATAGTAATCAATAATAATTTAATATCATATAATTAGAATTACAAATTAGAATACCCTAAATAAAATATATATTGTGGTCCGTATTTTTTCGTCACGTTCACCGGCGTTTGATTTGTCACGCTGTCATTTGCTGTGTAAGTATGGTTGGTTATTGAGGAAGTGCGACGGAGTGTGACAGCGATAAAATTTACTATAGAGGAAGGCAAACTAACGCAACCACTATGAGAGACGTCAAATGCGGGGAGGGACCAAGTTACAGCGCCATCAAGCGGTGACACAGCTTTTTTTAGTTTCTATGCTTCTGCAAGATCGTCCATAGCAGTTGGTAGAGCCTGAACACACTCGAGAACCCTATTGAAGACAGTTCAGGGCTGCCACTCTCCATTAAATGTCTCATAGACGCCTATAGAACTTCTATAAGTGTCTAATTGTTTCTAATAGTTTCTATTGGTAGTGCTACTTAGAGAAAATTGTTCACATAGAAAATCTACAGCAATCTATATGGATTTTCTTGTGATGTATTCTATATGGATTTCATATTAGAATTTCAAATGGTTTCTAAGTGGTATTCCAAAAGTGTCTCCTTTGTAATAAGTATTTATATGGATATCCATACAGGATTTTTCTGCCGATACACTAAGTCCCGAAGCATCTACATGGATTTATATGGATATTCCTAACGTGTAATCTATATGGAATTGTAAAGAAGATTTGAAGTGGTGTCTATATAGATGCACAAAAACGATTTTTTTAACATTGTGATAATTCCCTACTTCTTTATGGTTTCTCCTGACATGTAATTTATATAAAATTGCAAACAGAATTTGAAGTGATTTCTATTAGGATTTTATAAGTAGGAATTTTCTAATGACGCGCTAATTACCTACTTCTACTATATGGATCCACTTAAGACGTATTTTATTTGGAATTGCAAAAATAATTTGACAAGCTTTCTATATGGATGTGCAAATAGGAAATAGCAAATAGGATTCAACGTGGTTCTTATATGGAATTTATGAGTAGGAATTTTCTGCCATAACGCGCTAAGTATCTACCCATATATGGAAATATATGTAACATTATGTAAAATAATGTAACAGATGTAAGATTACGTTAAAATAATGTTTCTGTCGGATGTCCCTCCGCCTATCCATCGTAGTATTTTCAAAGGATCAGGGTTGGGGACGTAATTTACTCCAGGTAATTTACTTGAATTTTTACAGTAATTTACCACGTAGTTTACGTCCGGAGTTTTTTACATTATGCAAATTAATGTAAGTTACGTCGATGTGGAACTTGCGAATGTTTCGATGGCTGTGATTTGTCTGATCTGACATAAGTATATGACCTCTCCGTGTGGCTTGTGGACTGTGAGCGTGTGCTTGACGGTCGTTCTGCAATTATTATTTAAAATTTTACAAATTAAGGCAAGATGAATAGGCAAAATTTAGAGAAAAAAATAAAGCAACATGGGTAAGCTTTTATTAGTGATGACTACAATAATAACATTAACACTAATCAATAATTAGTGGTCAAAAAGTAAAGAGATATGATCTAGAAATATTTTATGAATAAAGAGCAATTGTATGAAAAATTAAACTTTCATTATTGTAAAATAATTGATTAATTACGAGTATTGCATAGGTAAAAAACGAAATTGAAATTATATTTAAATTTAAATTCTCATTAAAGTCCTACATCTAAACTCTAACAGTGTAATTTTCTAAAAATGAAAAAAAATGTTCACGGAAAAAGCAACTGAATTTAATATAGTTATAACGATACCTTTTTATTTGTATTAACTTCGTGATGAAAAGGATTTTTTTTACATGAAGTACATATATCTACACGTCATTAATTTATTATTAGCTTGAAAGTTGTTTGAACGTGTACTAATTTATAAACAATTCTTTCGAGTCTAGGTTAGAATATAATTGAAGCATTATAATAAATATAATATTTATTATTTTGTTTGAAATTTGTCTTTTTTTGTAGATCATTAATTTTCTTGGTCGAAAATTCATGTTATTGGCTGAAACTTTATCCTGTACATTGTATTAGTTAAAACACCAATTATTTGATAGAAAAATAATTTAATTTGTTAAAAAGTAAACTTCTGGATTGAAAGCTGTGATAAAAAATTGAATTGAAAAAGGAAAAAAACGAATTTTCAACAAAATTGTTAAATTTTCAAGGGAAAAGGTGAATTTTTGACCAAGAAAATAAATGATCTACAAAACAGACAAATTTTAAACAAAATACATGAATTTTCAACGAAATTATTTAATTTTAAAGTCAAAAAGATGAATTATCTACAAAAAGTTGAATTTCTTAAGCGAAAAATATGAGTTTTCAATCAAAGAGTTAAACTTTCAACCAAATAGTTAAAGTTTCAACCATAATTATAAAACCTTGTTAAAGAAAAAAACGTATTGTTTTTTACAAAGTAGTTTAACTCCTAGTGAAATAATCGACTTTTAAACCCAAGAAGATGTACAGTTCATATTTTAACCAAACAATTGCATTTTTAACCAAAAATGATACGTTTTTAACCAAAAAGATTAAATTTCTACTAAAAAAGGTCAATTTAATTTTAATAAATTTAAAAATTTTAAAGTCAAAAAGAGTATTATCTCTAAAAAAGCTGAATTTTTAACTTAATTTATAGGCAAATAGTTGAATTTTCAACTATAATATTAAACTTTAATAAGAAAAAATTAATTTTTTACTAAGGAGTTCAACTTTGAGTGAATAATCGAATTTTCCACCCAAAAATTATGATAATTCATAATTTTGATAATTCAAACGAAAAATGTAATTTTTGATCAAAAAGTATAAATTTTCCATAAAGCAATTTAATTTCTACAAAGAAAGACGAATTGTTAACCAAATATATGATTTTTTAACCAAAAATGGTATAGATTAAATGTCAGTTTCAAAAATATATTTTCAACGAAAGAGATGATCTTTCAAATGAAAGAAATAAAAATTTTAACAAAGTAGTTAAACTTTTGATAAAAAAGAGGACTTTTTCACAAATTAGTTACATTTTCAACAAAATAATTAATTTTTCAATCAAATAATTGAGTTTTTATCCAAACGAAATGAATTCCAAAATTACCAATTTCTTTAATTTCTTTCAAATGCGGATCAAGATTTAAAGAAGACTATTATAATATAACATAATTA
>NC_046661.1:35700639-35702457 GCF_010883055.1 Belonocnema kinseyi | reverse complement strand
GGCGTCATTTGAAGGATCAAGCTCGACGAAAATGGTTCACATTAGTGAATACTAATTCCATCTCTTAGAATTTTCAGGTACTTATCAGACTGCCTAGTATAAGGAAGAGTGATGCTTTAGCATCCTGAGAAACATCCGCATCAAGGTTCTTTTAAGCCCAAAGATCTGGCTGAATAGGATGACGAGCTTCGTGGAGATTTTGCCAAAGAATCCGACCTCTGGTCTATCAATTATAGAACGTATAATGCAGCGCGAGCTTTGGCGGCGATATGTTGGTGGCGACGATATGTTAAGGTGGAAATGACACCGTCTTGGCATGCAATAATGAAACCCTCCGTACCAGACTTCAATCCGAGCGATTTAAGGAAAGCAAACGTTAGCTCACAAGACATTGACTGATCCTTCACATTTCTGTGGAAGATACCGTGCATCCTCTTATCGAGGAGCTGTTCACGAAAGTTTTTCTCTTGTGCTTTCTTAATCCGGGCTTTCAGAAGTGAGTACTCGTAATAGATAAGATTTGATGCATTTTGCTCACCCCTAATACTGAAGTCAAGTCCGAGTGCTTCAGCAGCCTCCTCCGCTGCTTTGTACAGAAACGCTCCTTTGCCCACTTCTTCGTGATTCCTGACCATTTTAAGAATAGGGTCTCTTCCATTTGCAACTCTATATGCTGTACCCAGAATAATCCTGTTGTGAAGGCATTCAAGAATCAATATTCCGCGACCCCCTTGATTCTGATCAATTCCGTTTCGTTTAGTCCCTTCTTTGACTACACCTTAATCGCATTCGAATCGGTTCACTGGCACTGTGCTCATTCCAAAAGCTCTCGTTATGACGTTTCGACGTGCTTAAGCATTGAAAAGATATATTCAAATATAAGATAGAAAACCAATGGAAACGTTTCCATTGTAATCCATTCGAACCCTCTTACCAGGGTGGGTGTGTTTGAAAGGGAAAGCGGAAACGGTAAAGAAGAATGGGGAGAAGAAAATGGGAAAGGGTTAAAAGTGGAAAGGAAACGGTGAAGGGGATTGGGAAAGGGGAAAGAAAAATGCAATGGGGAAATGAGAAAAAGTAAAGGGGAAGGAAAATGGTTTCATTTACCCTTGCTCTTTTTCCTATTCTTTTCTTTCCCCTTTTATTTTTCTTTTCCCCCTTTGCCATTGCGCCGTTTTCGGTTTCTCAGTTTCTTCTTCTTTTTCACTATTCCCTTTTTCTATTTCCCTCTCCCCTTTTCCCTCTTCCTTTTAACCTTTCCCTTTTCCTTCTTCCTTTTAACCTTTACCTTTTCAACCTTTCCCCGTTGCCTTCATTCATTTTCTTATTTTCCCCTTTCCTTTTTTCTTTTCCTCTTTTGCCTTTGCAATTTTCTCCTTTCCCTTTAGTAAATATTTTACGATGAAAGGGTTAAAAAAGGATTTGAATATACGTATGATATTACCACTTCTGCCGGGGTCCCACTTGCGTGTTTCAGTCAGTGATCTCAGATCTGAAACGAGACGTGGTCGAATACTATGACACGTCTATGTCCGTGTGAATATTGTAGGAGACGATAGAAATGCCTGGGTTGCGCGCGCAACCCATTTCTTCTCTTCTGAATTTGAAAACTCGAAGGTATACGATTGCCGGTCGGAACACTTCGGCGGTTCTATTTATATCTCTATTTGCTTTGAAATAAAATGAAGAGATTGGGATTTTAAAATTTCCAGATTTCGATGCTGGGCTGGCGATTCTCATAATTTGAATACTTCGCGCGTCTCTTTATATGCGTGTATTTTGAGGTTACGTTACTTCAAGTATAAAATATAAATTATA
>NC_046661.1:35696152-35700539 GCF_010883055.1 Belonocnema kinseyi | reverse complement strand
TAACCATGGATGAAACCTGGATCCACTACTACACTCCTGAGTCAACGCAACAGGCAAAACAGTGGGTTCCACCGGGCCAAAGTGCTCCGAAGCATCCAAAAATGCAACAATGGATCGGAAAGGTTATGGTCTCCGTATTTTGGGATGCACATGGCATAATATTCGTGGACTATCTTGAAAAAGGTAAAACCATAACCGGAGCATACTATTCACCATTATTGGACTGAGTGAAAATCGAAATCGCCGAAAAACGACCGCATTTGAAGAAGAAAAAATCGCTTTATCATCACGACAATGCGCCTGTTCATTCATGCTTAGTTGCACAAGCAAAATTGCATGAAATCGGCTTCCAATTGATTCCTCAGCCACCGTATTCACAAGACCTTGCCTCCAGCGACTATTACTTGTTCCCTAACCTGAAGAGATGGCTCACCGGTAATCGTTTTTACTCAAATGAGGAACTCATAGCTGAAACTGTGGCGTATTTTGGAGACCTTCCGATCGAGTACTTTTCAGACGGTATCAAAAATTTAGAAAATCGTTGCACTCGCTGTATCGACCTAAAAGGAGAGTATGTTGAAAAATAAAACCGACTTTGGCCAAAAAAACGTCTCGGTGTTTCATTTTTCAGGGACTTATCAGACTGCCTAGTAGATGTCCAACTCACGCGGGAACGACCTACATTCAAAGGCACAATGCGGCACTAAGAGTGCTTTATTACCATATCTGTCACTCCCACGGCATTAACTTTAATATCGCTCCTCTAAATGTTCTTAGGGAAATTGAGTCAATTGTCGAGAATGGGAAGTGCCGCATATACTGGAACTTTATATTCTCGACAATTGTTTCTGTTCCTCACTCGAGGCCTCACATGGTTCTTCTTGACTTCGAGAAGCGAACCATGTGCGTTATCGAATTTTTGGCACCAGCTGACAAAAACATCATAACCAAGGAGAATGAAAAGAAAGAGATGTATCGAGACCTTATAAGGGAGTTGCAATGATTGTACCCGGAATATTTGGTTAAATTGATCATCCTTATCATCGGCGCTCTTGGAGGTGCCAAGCTTTCACTTGCTAATGGCCTAAAAAGCATCCCTGCGTGTCAACAATATGCTAGAAAATTTGCGGGAAAAATGCAGAAGGCGGTTGTCCTTGGGTCGCTCCGTGTTCTTAGGGTGCACGAGGCTTTTGCTGGATCGTCGTATTGATTCCTTTACAGACTGTAACCACCTACCTCATGGTCGTGAGACGTGGTTGAAATTTTACCGCTATTTCGTTGGAAGCGGGTGCAATTTTCCAGATTAGCACCCGCTCCCGGCGAAATCCAGCGGTTGTCCTTATGACAAATTTTTTAATTATATATATAAAATATACATAGTGGTCAATATCTCAACGGTAGGTATCCATTTGTCTAAAGTCCACTTCACCAAAATGTCATTTAACCCAAAAAGGTATAGTGTGTGCACAGTGGTAAAATGCCTTCGAAAGATGGTCGTGCATGTATCAAAAATCTACAGAATGGTGCCAGAAGTGTCCAATTGGCGGCGTGGCCACACTAAACCTATTTATTGCCGCCTAAAGTTTAAAATTATAAAAGAGTTATATTAAATACGCCGAATTTAATTGTTTATTGTTAAATTTCTGACTTAAGAAAAGTTGAAGAATAATTTGTGGATTATTGAAACAGTATTGTAGTGAACGTTTGAGTTGCATTTGTGAATTGTAAAGAAATAAGTATGTGTTTATGTTAAAACATCATGAACATTAATAATTTTATAAGAATGAATGTACATTTTTTTCGTGAAAATATGCCGAAAATAATTTTTTTCGAAATAATTCTAAATAATTTCGAACTACACCAGTACGTTAGTAACGTAGTCTTTTTTGAAGATTTGACCTTCAAAATATTTTTTGTTTTCAATTTTAATGACCATATTCGTAAGCTGTGAATTGAAAATACACTACTGCACGCATTTCGAAACTTTACACCCGGCGGAAAAAAGCCGACAACGAGCAATATTGTTCCGTTGCTGTCGCCGGGGGGCTAAACTCTATTTATTTAAAAGAAACCTTTCGCTGAAAGGCCCAAAAAGAGATACTAAACAACGTACACAATTTTTTAACAATGAATCAGAATTAGAGTGATGAGGTAAGTATTGGTTATGTAAGAGTATTTACTTTCAAAACCACAACCTACAATACATAACTGTCAAAGACAATAACAGTACTTGTAATCTCGAAAACAATAAGCACCCTCTCAACGTTTATTAACACTCATAACCTTGCCATTTTTCATCATCAAAACCTGTAAAGAAAAATTATATTCCGAAAATTTTCAGGAAAAAATGGAGATTCCTTCTAAGACAATTAATAATATCTATGACATTTAAACATGAACACATTTTTTTCAAACAACGGCTTCAATATTCACGAATGCAGAGTTGTCAAATGCAGTCAATTAAAGCCCTTAACTTTGCTTAATTTGCAAATAAACAAGTTATTCTTCAATTGCTTTTCAGTGAAAATTTCTATTTTCAATTTGTCTACAAACATTCTTTTTCTTATTTATTCACTCTCCTTCTGAAAAATAACTCAGGTAGATATATTTAAGGGTCCAGATAGCTCGTTTAAATGTTTTCAAGGGTTTAAAATGTCCTTTCCGAAATTGAAATAAAAATGCGATCTTAAATAACAAACAGAGAGGCTGAAATTGAAATAAGAATTCGATCATAAATAACAAAAAGAGAGGCTATATGAATAGAGTATCTGAGACTCAAGGGTCCGTTTTTAAAAATTTGAATTAAAATTTAGAAATACATTTTTTTCGATGATTTCAGATATTTAACTTTCTTTTAAATGTTTAAAATTGGAATTAATACAGCGTTTCTCGTAACTGGAATGAGATACACCAAAAAAGATAACACTTTTGAATTCAACTATAAAATTGTATATTAGTATATACGTTACAATTATAAAGAAGTATAATGAGAAAATTCATCATTTGAATAAAAGTGTTAATTATTTGAAGAGAAATTGAAAAAGGGAGAGTCGGGTTAGCGACGTCCAACTACTGTAAATAACTATGCCCGCCCGGTACGTGACAAATACAAAAGGGAAATTATATTACCGTCGGAGCACTCTTAAAAGACCACTAAAAGGGTCTAAATCAATCTGATTATCTCTGAGACTAAATCGTTCAAATCGAACCTGAAGATAGTCTCCAAGCGGCCAGGCTTTTAATAAATTAATTAATAAAATTAATTATATTATTAATTTTCATGGTGTTTTAACATAAACACATAATTATTTCTCTAATTCTTCACAAGCCAAATTGTAGTTTTATTTATTTTTATTTATTATTATTATTTTATTACGATTCTAACAATCATTTTAATAAATCTACAATAAACATGATTTTTAAGCAGAATATATACAGTTCGAATTGTAACCGCCAATTCATGATGCGATTCAATATCTTTGGTTTTATGAACATAATACTTCCACAAAAGCAATTCAATTGACTTTATTTACCGAATTTCGTGTGCTCAATTAATTACTATTCATCTGGTCGAAAATTATAGTTGGCAGATAGCATTCAAATGACTGCAACTTTCGAGGTCAGCTGATGCAATTCAATGGCATTGCTTTGTCCTCAATCTTCACTCGCTGGAGAGAATTAAATTGTTTCAAATGTTCGTGCTTGCCTTACGGTATTCAACACTATTAAGTTGACTTCAATGTTAAGCGTCCAAATCATAACTAAATGTATACACTTTTTAGTTGAAATTTTGATTACATTAAGTAGAATTGAAATGGGAAACAATCCTTTCCCGGTAAAGGTATTGAAACGCATATTTCAAATATGCGATTGATTACGCATTCAAAACTGTTCAAATTCTACAATATGTGTAAACATATTTATTAAATTCAATTCGTTCCTTCTTACCGGGCCTATCTTTATTTCCCCGTTCCATTTAACCTTTTTCCTATTATCAACGTTCCCCTTTCATTTTTCCCATTTCCGTATAGAAACCACCTCAGTGGCTTTTGCCAATGCCATATAAAGCCACATAGACCTATAAGTCTATGAGAATGAATGATGTATTCTGAAAAAATAAATATATTTACCAACAGACGTAGATAGAAACCACCTCAGTGGCTGTTGGTAATTCCATATAGGGCCGTATAAAACCAGAAATTTTTGAAAATCAATGTAGCATTCACCGAAACCATGTAAAGATACAAACAGAAGCATATAGAAAACCACCTCAGTTATTATTATCATTATTACATCATTAAGCCATTTCCCTTTCGGGGTAGGCGTGACTCACTCGGCAGGGGAAAGGAGTAGTGTGTGGAAGGGATAGAGATTTTTCAGATTGATC
>NC_046661.1:35694196-35696052 GCF_010883055.1 Belonocnema kinseyi | reverse complement strand
CCATGCATTTTTTCATGCAGGCTCTCGTGTTTCTGTGACTTCTTATGTCTCTTCTAAGTAGGGTCTTATTCACACATTCTAACCATTCTTTCCGCGGTCTACAACTGGGCACGTTGCCATTTACTTTACCTTAATACACTTGTTTCGTTAGTCGTTCATTGGGCATTCTCTCAACATGTCCGAACCATCTTAACCGATTTCTTGCCCATGTGTCTACTAGCGTCTCTTCTACACCACATTCTTTTAGAATTATCTCGTTACTTACTTTGTCCATTAGGGATTTCCCGCTTATTATGCGCATGAATCTCATGTCAATTGCGTTAATTTTACTCTTATCTTTTTCTTGATAAGTCCATGTCTCGCTACCGTATCCTTGTCTAACTCCTTGAATAATATCGAAACAGGCACTCAGTTTCCCATTCACTCTTACACTCGTTTTGCTACCTGTATATATTGTTTTTATAGCTTGTAGGATCCATCCATTGACTCCATACTCTTTTAGAACTTCCCAAAGTTTACTTCTATCTACCTTGTCAAAAGCTTTTTCTAGGTCAACAAATGTACAGAAAACTTTTTTTCCTAGTCTCAAACTTTTTTCTGTTATTTTCCTTAAGCTAAATATTTGATCTGTACATGACCTTCATGGCATAAACCCACTTTGGACTTCCCAAATCTTTGTTTCTGTTATTTTCATTACCCTACAAATAAGTATTTTTGAATATATTTTACTTACGGTGCTTAATAAGTTAATCCCTCTGTAATTATTGCACTCGCTTTTATCTCCCTTTCTCTTGTATATTGGTACGATAATAGCTTCTTTCCAGTCGTCTGGGACGTCTCCCATCTTGAAACATAAATTTATCAATTCGCACAATCTATGTGGTTTGCACGCGCCACCGTGTTTAAGCATTTCAGTGTAATACCGTCTACCCCGGCAGCCTTAGCGTTTTTCAAGTTCTTAATTATCTCCCTAACCTCAGTGACACAGACTTTTTCAATTGAGTTTTCCATCGCATCGTGTTCAACATCGCAGTAATGGTGTCCTATAGCTTCATCTCCGAATTGTCTTCTAAAATAGTCTCTGAAAGCCTCTATTATTCCGTCTGCATCATATACCATTTCCCGCCTACTATTTCTCATGTCGACAAATTCTGTTCTTTTGTTTCCTTTCATTTTTTTATAAAGTAGTTTCCTGCTTCCTTCAAAGTCGTTTTGTATTTTCATCTCTTCTTCCGCTCTAATTGTATCTTTACTTTCTTTAACTAATCGTTTAAGTATCCTGTTTTCGCGTCAATAATCATTTCTACGTCTACTTATTTCCTCATTGCTAAGACCTGCGATGTTCAAAGTTCTCTTGTACGCTTCTCTTTTTGCTTTTTGGGCAGCCTGAATTTCATCATTCCACCACGCATCACCAGACATTCTTCCGTTGGTAATTCCATATAGAGCCATACAGACGCGGAAATCTATGAGAATCAATGTGGTTCTCACCGAAACGAAGTGAAGATACCAACAGAAGCGTATAGAAACCAACCCAATGACTGTTGGTAATTTCATATAGGACCACATAGACTATGACAGTGTATGATAGTCATACAGTCTGAGAATCAATAGGACATTCACCGAAAGAAAATAGAGACACCAACAGAAGCATATAGAAACCAGCTCAGTGGCTGTTGATAATTCCACATTTAGCCATATAGACGCGGAAGTCTATGAGGATCAATGAGGAATTTCCAAAAATGAAGTAAAGATACGAGGGTAGTTCAATAAGTCCTTAGAATGACCAACAGATGGCGCGCGAATCGCTCCAAATCATCTGTTTTCAGTCAGCACCACTCCCGACTTGATATATG
>NC_046661.1:35684509-35694096 GCF_010883055.1 Belonocnema kinseyi | reverse complement strand
CCAAACTTGAAAAAATGGCTCGGTGGACAGAGATTTCCAGACAACGAAGACGTCATTGCCTCTGTAAGTGCTTATTTTGAGGAAATTCCGAAAACGCACTTTGCTGAAGGATAAAAAAACTTGAAAAGCGATTGACTAAGTGTATAGAGCTCCAAGGAGATTATGTTGAAAAATAAAAAAAAAATTTACCCAAAAAAAATTGTTTTTATACTTCATTCTAAGGACTTATTGAACTACCCTCGTAGCAACAGAAACTTATTGATGAAACCTTAGCGTCTGCTAGTAATTCCATACAGATTTTTATAGAAGTTCGAGTTCGATAGGAATTCATATGCAATTTACCTTGACAATAGGCAATACTTTGCGTATTGAGCTTTCTTCCGTATGGTTCTATACATTCTTTTATGGAGGGGCGCTAACTTTAAACAAATTAATGAAACGTCGCGCAACGTTAAAAGCGACTGCGACTCGATTCTCAAATTTCTTAAAAGAGTACCAAGCTGGGTAACCAAATATTATTAAATTAAAAGTCCGTTCAGAAAAATTTAGAACTTCTGCGACTCGATTCTCAAATGTCTTAAAAGAGTACCAAGGTGGAGAACCAAATATTATTAAATTAAAAGTCCGGTCAAAAAAATTTAGAACTTTAAGATTTCGATGAAGCCTCAGATCAAATTGAATTACTGGGCAAGGATCCGAATTGTGTAGGCGAACGTTTTCAAATAGATGAAACGTATCGTAATCTTATCGCGTAAGCCGAACAGTTAAAATTAGATTCGAGTCCATATATCTCCGAAGACCATTCTTCTCAGTTTAGAGGTTCCTCCTCAAGCAATTCAGAACTGAACTCCAATTATAGGGTCATAAAACTTCGTATCAAATTACCTGAAGCTTCTTTACCAAAATTCGACGATCGATACGAATTGAGATTGGTTATCATTTAAAGATGCATTTACGTCAATGATCGGTAGTCAAAAGGATTTAAATAACGCAGAACTGTTGCAATATTTAAAATCAGCTGAACGATTAATTCTTAGGAGACATCCGAGTCTTTTATGGCTCTTCCCACACAAGACGAAGAAACCGCGGAAGGTTTACGTCAATTAGCGGACGAAGTTCAACAACATCTCAAATCTTTGAAAATTTTAAAAGTAAATGTTACCGATCAAATAATCGTTCAATTACTCTAAGAAAAATTACATGGTAAAACTGCAGAGAAATGGGAGGAAATTCTTGAAAAAGGCGTCTTTCCCAAGTTAGAAGACATGCTAGAATTTTTATATAAAACCGCATCTCGATTGTCTAAACGCAAAAGAGAATTGAGGGAATCAGTCTCCAGTTATGGAAGCAAGACAAACATTCAGGAACGTCGTAAAAGGTACAATCAAAACTTGAACCAACAAACTTTTCTCCCATACGCGAATAAATCGTGCTCCATTATCCGACGGAGCGAGATAATGCATGTCGCTCTGTTTTAGATACATGTTCTATTGCTAATTTCATCACCGATAAGTTAGAAAAATTCACAACAAATTCGAAAAAACCCTCAATTTCTTGACCATATCTTGCATATTAGATATCATTCCGAACGAATCGATTAAACACGAACTCCTCGAATTTCCATCAAACTTACTGCTCGCAGGTCCAGAGTTTCACAGGCCGCGCATGTCGACCGTTTATTACGTTCAAGTCCTACCTTGTATCTCTTTTTTATCGGTAAACTCAATTTATCAAGTAAGAATCAAGACTTATACCTTCAAAAAACGGGATTGGGATGGGTCATAGGCGGAGATCTAGACTATATGAAAAATTCGAATAAACTAAATTGTCATCTAGAAAATCTGCAATTGAAGTTTAATCGTTTTTGGGAAATTGAAGAAGGTCAAATTAAAGACAATTTGTCAGCTGAAGAACTTGAATGCAAAAAGTATTTTCAGCAAGCCGTGTCTAGAAACGATGAAGGTAGATATATCGTAGCCCTACCGTTTAAACAAAATCCGGATAAATTAGGAGAATCTCGATCAAAGGCCTTGAAAATACTAAATTCGTTATCAAACAAATTCGTGAAAAATCTGGAATTCGAAAAAGCTTAGAGCGACGTCATAAACGAGGATAAAGATTTAAATCGCGCGCCCGAAGTCAAAAATTCGTCAAGTGCTCATGGATTTTATTTGCCGCATCACACAGTAATAAAAGAATCCAGTATGCGTCTTTGCCTTCGAGTTCAGGTCTTCCTCTTGATGATTTACTTATATTAGATCTCACTGTACAAGACAATATAGTTTCTTTCGTTCTCAGACTCCGCTTACATAATTACGTCATTTCAGCGGATATTGAAAAAATCTATCGTCAAGCACTAGTTCGGAAAAATGATCGTAAGTATCAGCGAATACTGTGGAAAGAAGCTAATGAAATAAAAACATATAATTGAATACTATTACTTTCAGCGTTGTAGCAGCTTTTTTCCTCGCTATACGATGTTTATATCAACTTGCCGAAGACAAAGAAAAAATTTATCCCGCGGCTGTAAATGTCTTAAAAGCTGATTTCTATGTCGATAATTTAATTACCGGGGCCGATAAAATCAAAAGGGCTCCCTGGCATACCGAAGGAACCGAATGGAGCCTCTACAAAGTACCCGTAAAGATCCCATTGGGTCCCCATTCGGTTCCTTTTTAAAAAAACTCAAAAACATAGCTAGATCAACTTTTAAACTGTTGAAATTCGGATACTACTTAAAATTTTCAATTGGAAACTCACGGAGTAATCGCAATACTTTTTTTTACAGCGGTAAAAAGTTAAATAAATACATAAGATCTATAACGCCTGCTGACTGCTACTTACAGATGATGCGTTTGAAGTGTAGCAATCAACAGGCGTTATACGTCTTATATTTTTAAAACTTTTTGCCGTTTCAAAAAAAAAAAAAACTATTGCGATTATTCCGTGACCTTCTATAGGGAATTTCAACGTAGAATTCGAATTTCAAGCATTTATAAAAGTTGATTTTGCTGTTTTTTTTTTATTTTTTTAAAAATCAACCGAATGGGGACCCAGTGGGGCCCTTACGGATACTTTTTAGATGCTCCATTTGGTTCCTTCGGCCCGCCAGGGCTATTCAAATACGCGGAGAAACTACGCTGTTATTAAGGCTCGGTGAGTTTAATCTTCGACCATGAGCCGCAAATGACATGAGAATTTTAAATGGAATTGATAAAACCGATATCATTCCTAACCTTCAATTCGACAAGGAACAAACTGTGAAAACTTTAGTGTACAATGCTAAAATTTAGAGCGAAAAATAAAAACTTGCTACTGAGTCATTAATAAAAGAGTAGGGAGATATCTGCTCCGAAACTAAGGAAAGTACAGATATGATTCATAAAGTCAATCACGCATTTTTGTCTTCTGAAAATATTCTAGGTATTGCCAATCAGCAGAAAGTTGCAATACAATGTTTAAAAAATCATTTTCTTCTTGGAAAAATTCAAAGGACTTTACGATAATCGAAGCACCCACACTAACCTTGCCGGTGCTACTGCTACACGTGCAAAACGGCCTTCTCTCACACTTACCCAGTTACACAGTCCCTAAATCAGAGATGACACCTCATTACTCTTTTATTAATAACTCAGTAGCAAATCATTATTTTTGGCTCTAAATTGTACCATTGTACACAAAAAGAATGAACAAAACTCATATACTTTTTCAGAATTTTTATCATTTATTTTCAATGACTAACACTCATTCAAAGTTGAGTATTTTGAAATGACCATGAGATTACGGCATGTTTTAACCTTTCACTCGCCCAGAAATAGTATAGGCAAAACCTTAACCTGCAACATGCATTTTGTCCTATATTTTTACAATATTTTTCTGTTGAGATTTTCAGTAAAATCTGTACAAAAATCGAGGTACCTAAACTTTTTAGACGGATAGTAGTAATTCTTTGCAGATTTCCTCAGTGCTGTATTATACGTTTGCAAAAGTAAAAAATGTATTAAATATACCTTTGAAAAGTTATTCATTGAAGGGCTCATAATTATGGGATATTATTTTTTTATTCATATAAATTAATATTCTAGAAAGCGTTTTTGGCCAAGCGCGTTTATGTGTACTGGAAGTATATTTTTACGATTTTCTCTGTCACCAATAGTATAAAACTGTGTGACACAGGAAAGGGGAATGGAGTGAGGATGAAACAGGAACCATTGAGCGTTTAAATTAATGACTAATACTAACCCCGTTTCTATCCGTTTTCAAGTCCCCCCTTTTTAATCAATAATTTTAGAAATTCAAGTACTTTCAAACTGAAAATCATAACATTTTTTTTCTGATTTTTACAAATAAATATTAGGGACCGCACTTAAATTACGTATCAGCTCAAGGAGGTGGAGTGGTCGAGACATTTTGTTACGATTTCTTACGGAACGGGTAGGGGGTCCTTCATTCATGTAAATAAATTTTAAATGTCAACTATTATATAATATCAATACAATTACGCATTTTGTTGAGAATTCAGCTTTGTAGGTTGAAAATGCAATTATTTTGTTAAAGTTTAATTATTCTGTTGAAAATTTAAGTATTTTGTTAAGAAGTAATTTTATGGTTTTAAATAAATAAATTTAACAATTTCAGATTTGTATCTGACATATTGTGTTAAAGAGGGCCTATGATCCATTATGTATTTTAAGTACGGCCCCTTACTTTTTGAGCATAATCAAAGGGAAAAGATATTCGGAAGTGGTTTGCATTTTTTCTAACATACTTTTCATTTTTTTCGGAATAAAATAAAGAAGAAGAAGGACGCAATGAACGTACATAATGAAATTAATTTAAAGTTTATGCAAGATGCAATAGCAGAGGAGGAGGAGTTAGCAAACGAAATCAATGTAAGTATTCAATTAATATTATAATGAGAATGCTATAAGATCAGTATGTTTTTCATTATTGAAAAAGCTTCCATTATCTAACCCAAAAAAAATTTGGATAGAAGCTGCAGATATGTTTTAAATAACTTATATAATATTTGTTATTTTATGATATCTTGCATTGTTTACGAGAAAAAAATTAAATTATCATTTTTTTTAAATCAAGTTTTCAAGAAAATATTTTTTTTACCATATTCTTTGAATAATGAAAATACGAAAAGAAGATGGATAAAGGTAATATTGGTCCAAATTGAATCAATTTAAACTTGAGAATGGTGAAATTTATTTTTCTGCTTTATTGTCAAAGTGTTGCTTTTTGAGGAACAACATAAGGAACGCATTTTTTAAAGTGACTTTCCTTTTTTTAACATGTTTTTTTCATTTCTCTTAGAAGAAAAAGAGGAACAATACAAACGTGGACAATGGAATTAATTCAGAATTCAGTCAAGATGAAAATATAGATGAGACGGAAGAGCCAGAACGTGAAATCAATGTAAGTACAGAATTATTATTATAATTAAAATAAGGTCAGAATGTTTTTAGTCATCAAAAGTAGATACGTTATTTAATTGTTAAACGAAAACAGACTTATACCTCAAATTTCTGTTCTGTAATTCGAAAACCTCTGATATCGATTTTCATAAAATCCAGTCATTCATTAAATTTTTCAAAAGAAAGTATTCTGGCGCTGGCCTGGTCTAGACCAGACCGTCTGGTTTTCAGTCCTAACACTGACTAGATGTTCTGGCCTAGGCCTTGCCAAAAGTGTAACGTTTTTTCTGGCTGCCCCAGGCAAGACCGTCTGGTCAGCCGCTAGTTATGGTATGGTCAGTGCCAAACCTGGGCCAGACCAGACTGTCAATGCGATAAGAAAAAAAGTCTTGTTTTGATAGTGTGAATTTCTTATTTTCTAGAATTTTAGACACCCCGTAACTTTTTCGAAATATGTCAAAAAAAAATTTCTGATCTAACTTAGAACTATTTTGTTCTTGGCTGGTTGATCAGCGCTTCCAGACTAGACGGTCCAGATAAGGTCAGGCCTGGGCCAGACTAGCGACAAACGTTTTTCTACGCGGGATAATGAAAAAATTAAAATTTTGAACTTTTGGGTAGCTGCGGAAACTGTTCAAGTATTCGAATGTTCGAGTTAGTTTGAACTTGACTCTATTTAAGAGAAAGCCGGTTCGACATAACGCCAAGTTTCAAGCTATTTGCACACACCTAAATGTAACATTATAAATATGATGTATCTATTGTTAATTTCTTGTATCGGTATTAGGGATAGTTTTTAAAGTATTAATGACTAAAATAGTATTTGGATGTGATAATTTACACAATTTTCAAAATTTGTATACAAAAATTGTCTGGAAGTTGTGTTTGTTTCGTTCTTTCAATTTCAATTAAACTCCTGTAACAATTTTAGGTGAATAAAGGCAGCGACGATATTAAAAAGCTGGGGTATCGAATTGAACACATTGAAGAAGAGACGATGAAGCTTAGAAGCGAAATAGTGGAGAAGGACAATATAATAAAGAAGCAGAAGGAAAGAATAATGAAAGAATGAAAAAGAATTGGAGAATTGGAGAAGCATATTGAGGCTTACAGAAAAAGAATTGAAGGTAGCTAACAACAATTTCTTATTTCACAGATTTAGAGGAAGCATTAAAAGAAAAAAATGTCAATCAACCGTCACCCATAGTGAGTACAATTTTATTTATATGTACGTTTGAGAAAATAAACTTACATATTATCCGGATACACACAATGATTTAAAATATTATTATAAATTAAAATTTTTGTTTTTACAGGTGATGCTAAATGATACTTTACCCGTTAACAGGGACAAATTGGACCTGTTAAAAGTTTCATGTCAAGGCAAGACATTAGTTTTTGTGGGAGGACTTGCCGAACTGTTTTTTGGAGAAGAAGTTTTAAGAACTTAATCTGTGCATGGGAAGATGAATAATAAATATAAACATGCTCCCAAGTTGCCACCACTGGGCTCAACCCGCTTAAATGCAGTTTTCGGTAAGATAAGTTTTGTTCTCATATAGTCATCTCTAAAAAATTTCTCGAAACATTTTTCGCGCGATTTTTAGCTACCATAAAAAAATGTTTTCCAATTTAACTATGAAATTGCAAAGAAACTGAAAATGGACTCTAAAAATGGACTCTAAAGCTAAAAAATGTTCCATTCGAAAGAAAAAAAACTGAGCTGCAAAGCAAAGCACTCAAAGTGGAACTCTTGTATTTTAAACTTTTAAAATTGAAGTTTAAAAGTTTTTTAACTTAAGAATGTTGTATTCAAATGCTCAATAATTTAACGTATAAAATGGAAGCTACTAACACTTTTTAACAAAATAATTTTAACTTAAATGCAGTCAAACTTCCCAATAATTTTTTTTAAACTTTTAAAATTTGTAGAGTTCAAACGTTATCATTTGCAATGATTCAAATTAAAGAAGCCATCATTGAATTCAAAAAATTTTCAAATTATATTATTCTAAGCATGTTTAAGTGAGAAACATTATAAATTAAATGATTACATTTTTTTATAAACTGAAGACTCATAGAAAACTTTTTAAATTAAAATTATTTGTATTTTAAATAGTTTTAAAATCCTTAAAATGCTTCAAAATTAGATTTCAAAATATTGAAACATCGACATGTTATTTTACATTTTTTCAAATTTTAAATTATTTTTGAAATTTGTTAGATTAGTCATTTTTTATTATAATGTACATCTTTCTAAATCTTTTTAAATATTCTCTTAAAATTATTGTTTCAAAGTAAAAAATTATTTTCAATTTTCCTAGGAATCTTAAGGCCATGTGATGAGTGGGTCACGTGATCGGATTCCTACCTTAACGACACATCGACTTGAAAATTTGGGATTATAAATAAGAAGCACTAAGAAAGATGTCTCAGGTCCTAAATTTGAATAATCATGAAAAAAGCAACAAAAAAAATTATTCACAAAAAAAACTTTTTTCGTAATTATACAAATTTAACACCAGAGACACCTTTCTTAGTGCTTATTTGTAATCCCAAATTTTCAACTCGATGTTGCTCTTCATGTGAAAATAAGTTAAGAAATAAAAAAAGGGCCGGTAAGGTAGGAATCCGATTACTTGACCCACTCGTCACATGGCTTCAAGGAAATATTTTTTATTCTTCTGAAGCCTTTCAAAATTCTTAAAAAGCTTTTAAATTTTTTGTTCAAAATCTGTCAAAATCTATTTTTTGTCCTAAATTAGGCCGTGGGCTATTTAAACCAAAATTTTGATAATAGTAGCCAGATTTTCTCGGTACACGTAGAAACTTCGTTTAAATTATTTGAAATCATTTCAAATCTTTAATTAATTCTGAATTTTTTCAAAATTTCTAAAAATATCTTCAACTTATTCACATTTTTTCTGAGAATAATAGGTGTAAATAGAATAGTTAAAGTTGTAACGTTCCAAGTTAACTTTTTTGTTTAGCTTTGAATATTTTATTTATAATTATTAATTTGAAGGAACAGTAAGATATTTCTAAATATTAATTAATTGTTATTTTTCTTAATTAAAACATTTCAAATTGAATGGTGTAAAAATGAAATATGTTAGTGAAAATTTTTAAAGTGAAAGACTGTCGAATTACGTACTCTAAAATGAATTATATCATAATTGAAAAAGATAATAATTAAAAGATTTCGTTATAATTTTGGTATTTTGAATAGCGCAACCTAAATCGAGTGAATACAGTTACGTTTCGGCAGTATAAAAATAGAACGAAAATCACGAAAGTATTTTGTTACGTTTCGGTCGGGTCCCTGATTAATAGTATTATATAAAACACACACATAATTTTAACATTATGTAGAAATAATTATTTTACATAAATATTGCAGACATTCAATTGTTTAAAAATGTATTCTGTTTTGCAGGTGGGTATCATCAATGGCTTCTCGAACAACGATGGTCACAGGAGATGGTTGACATTGAATTAAAGAAATTCTTTAGATATGTCGACTATGAAAGATGTTCTCTCCAATCTAGCGATATCGCAAAGCCGACTTCCAGAAAATGGAAAGCCAACTATGACGAAGAGGATCGCACACAAGAGAACAATGGTGGTAACAAAATATCGTTACACCCTCAACCTAAAAATTTAATTACCATCACGGCTGATGTGCACTATGAACCAGGCAGCACGGACAAAAAAATAGAAAATAAGGAAAACGAAGAGGCACCAACTTATAATTCCGTACCGCATTCCATAACTTCTATTTTAAACGATCCTATAAAAAGTAGTCTAAGCATTACACACGAGACAATTTTTATCCCCGATTAAAAAAAATATTTTATGGATTTATAGTTAAGATTAAACTTATTGTGTTATTATTTGATATTATAATAAATTATAAATGAATAAATTATTAATACAACCGTATGAATTTAAAGGGTACGTGAAATGAAAGGGTACGTGACACTTATCCGATTCCTACCTTGCCAACATTTTTTTTTAACCAGACCAATTTCGCTTGATATGAGATATCGACCTAAAAGTTTGGGAAAATATACGAGGGTGGATTGATAAGTTTCCGGCCTGACCAAGAGATGGCGCCACTAGGCCTACCTTGAGGTGGCGTTCTATAGTACCATCCTTAGATAG
>NC_046661.1:35678684-35684409 GCF_010883055.1 Belonocnema kinseyi | reverse complement strand
GTAGCTCACCCCCTCAAGGGATTTTTTTTGAAAATGCCGGAACAGGTCAACTTTATTTTTGATTATTGTGCATAAAACAATTAATTTTTTCAAGATTCAACATATTTTGGTATGTGTATAGTGAAAAAAATGGCTATCAAATATAGTTTTTAATTAATAAAAAACGGGGGTTGCGAGTCTGATAACTAAAAATAATACATAAATATGTACTTTTCAATAACAAGTGTTACCCACTTTGTTTGAGTAAAAAATTACGAATTGTATTCGAGAAATTTAAAAAAATTTATTTTTAGGGGTGAACTTCAAGGGTGGTTTTCACCCCTTAAATGGGCTTATGGGCACATATAAAAAAATACGTGTCGAATATTTTTTGATGTTCTACAACATATCACAATTTCAAGAAAATCGGTGAAGTACACCTCGGGTACCTTCCTTGTTAGTTAAATCAGTTGATAATTAATTAATCTGTTCACATGATATGAAGCATTAAAGAATTGTTTTCATTGAAACATTCAAATAATGTTTACATTATATTCTCCTTTTAATTTGAAGCAGCATTTTTATACATCTAAAATATCAATTACCTTGTAAACTAATTTAAAAGAATTAAAATATATGTACATATAAGTTTGAAAATGAAATTGATACTCTCATTTCACAACAT
The DNA here is from genome assembly GCF_010883055.1 of Belonocnema kinseyi. NCBI lineage: Eukaryota > Metazoa > Arthropoda > Insecta > Hymenoptera > Cynipidae > Belonocnema > Belonocnema kinseyi. The sequence continues at coordinate 35,683,745 of NC_046661.1, read as the reverse complement.
CACATGCATAATAAAAATTCATATAATTGCAATAGAAGTGTTTAAAAGAAAGAATAAACTTCTATATTAATGGTATTAGCTAATATTTAATCACATGATTTCAAATTAAATAATCAATTTAGGTTGCTTAATTAAAAAAATTTTAATTCAATCTTTATATACTTTTATATTGTGTACAAAATTAATCAGCTGATCATAAATTAAACATTTCATAACATAATAAGCCTCAGAAAATTATTTTCTTTTAAACAAACAAATTATTTTCACTTTATATTTTTTTTAACACATGTTTAAATAATTTTGAAGATTAAATTTAAATACTTATTTCACAACATATTAAACATCTTGGAAAATTGCAAATAGTTCAAAGCACTTGCACTGATACACCTTAACTTAATTTGATGCACAGTTTAGAAAATGATTTAGAAAATAAAAGTAAAGAACTTACGAATGTGGATTTATTTCTATGGTACAAGGCATTGTAACTAACGTGGCTCAAGGAAGTCGGTAATAGAGCACTCTTTCAATCTGCTCAATCGTTTTAGCTGCAATATTGCCGCAGATAACGCGGAGCCCCGAATAATCGAAGGTCGGGTAATCCAGGTTCTACTGTACTTTATTGTATGTGGAGTAAAAAACTCGGTGTTTGTATAAATTAGCGTTCATTAAATTCAAAGTGCTAACGATACAATGTGACGCAACGACAGTACATTGACGACTGACCCTTCCTTAGCCAGGTTGAGGTACCTAGGACCTGGATCTCCTTATCCAGTTTCTAACTTAAAAGGCTTGGGCCCAGAAAATTTGGGTTGGAAATAAATATGGACAAGGTGTTTTAAAAAGATCAGGTAAATCGAGGATTCTATATGGCTGATATTCTGATTCCAGATTTATTTAGGCCCGGTATAACTCCCCTACTGAGTAGATGCCTGTAAAGGTCACTAATAGGATTCAATATAAGGATCCTATAAGTAACCTATATAGGTCAGTATAGGTGCCTGTTAACTTCACCTTTTAAAGTGAAAGTAGATTCATCTGAAAATACTGTATTGTACAAGAAAAGAGAATCTCTATCAATTCTGTCCATCACAATGTCACAAAATTCAACCCGACGATCAGGATCGTCTTTATTGAGCTCTTGTACCAGATGAACTTTGTAAGGATGGAAATTAATGCTTTTTAAAATATTTCGCACTGTCTCAGGAGCAACATCACGCTGATCACTAGCTCTACATAAACTAAGGTGTGGGTTTTTAACAAATGCTTGGGCTAGATCCATCTGCATCTCCTCAGATCCTGCAGATTTTGGCCGAACGAATCTCTGAAGGTCCTTGATAGATCCATGATTCATACAGCGCCTTACAGTTCTTTCTATTGTTGATTTTGAGACAGGATTTAACCCTTCTCCATTACGAAAAATGCGATTAAAAAGCAAACGAACTTGATCATAAGATAGAACTCGATCTCCCCAACCACGCATCATTAATACAGATATCCTCTCTCGTTCCGAAAGTTTAGCTTGCGCCATAATAATCTTTTAGCGAAAGATAGTAAGTATGTACTCGTAATACGTAAATTTAGTTTCGATTTGTAATATTCGTATGGAAAAACGGTATAGAACTTATGGTATCGCCTTAGGCATTGACTTAGGTATCGAAAAACGGTATAGCACTATATAACTCTTCGGGGAGGAACAGAACTCTCACTAGAACACCTGGAACTTTTAATGAAAAATTTCCTTATGATTTTACAATATTCAAAACGCTGTAACCAAGATCAATACAGAGCTCACCAATGAACTTCTCCTTGAAATTTGCTTCAGGAATTGCACTGACCTCTTGGAAAACTTTATTAATTTCAAATAACCTCTAACTGACATTGAACGTTACAATTGACCTATGACTTGGGCACGTACCTGAACGTAGAATTTTCCGCTCTATCGATTGCAGATGTAAAAAGGGGGTTTCCATTTTAAAAAACGAAGTTGACCTTCAAAAAGCCATGAAGGTCAACTTTAAGGTCAAAATAAGGGTCACTATTGAATTCCTCGTTGAAATTCACTTCGGGAATGACCTTCACTTTTTTGAAAAATATTTTACCTGAGGAAATACCCAACCGTCCCAGGACTTTTTAGACACCCTGTTTAAAAACCTATACAGGGTCCTACTTTTAGGCAATCGCATAGTCAAAAATAACTACTGCGCAGCTGTATCAGCTATAGGAAACTACTGCGCAACACTTCCGGTTCATCATCTGTCCTATATAGGTCACTAATGGGATCCTTATATAGAATCCTATTAGTGACCTATATAGGTATTTGCAATAGGGTCTATATTAAATTAGAAGTAGAATTGATCTTAAATGGTTCCGAAGAAATAATAAAAGGATTAAGCACCGTAGGCAGATGTTTCGACGTTATCCTAAACTTCTCGACAATTCTAAAAACTATAAACGAGTCGAAACTGAAATAACAATCGAGAAAGTTTTCGAATTTAGATTTAGAGTCTTCACGATAAAAAAGCACTGAAAACGCACTGGCGAACGGCGCTGGGCCGCCAGTGCGTTTTTCAGTGGCATAGACACACCGATTTTCACTAACACTATAGTATATACTACTAACAAAACTTTTCAAAGATCCCACAGACTAAGAATGTAAATTCAAGAGGCTGCGTGCTTTCTCTATTTCATTACCTTCCCAGTGAGCACAAAATTTGGCGACGTCTTTACGACATCGTTACGACAACCTTACGACAACTTTACGACATCCTATTTCCATGTCGTTTCGGGGTCTTTGCGATATCGCAGACATCGTCCGATCATTCGACTTATTTACGATATCTTAAAGACACCTTAACGACATGGACATAGTACGTCGTAAAGTTGTCGTAAAAATGTCGTAACGATGTCTTAAAGAGGTCGCTAAATTTTGTGCCCACTGGGTTCTTGTAACAAACGTATTATACGAGCAAATACGTTTTGCTAAATTATTTTAGTAATACGAATTTCAGAAATTTTTCCTTCTTTTATAATCAACGGGCCTGTTAATTTCGCGTCTTCGAAATTTTTGAAACGAAAGCAACAAGCTGAGAAAAACTTCGAAACCCAACATGAAAATGGTTTCTTTGTCAGAAGTAAGAAGGCAAATGTTTCTTATTTGTTCTAAGGGATTTCCCTCCAATTTTACCCTGGCGAGCCGAAGGAACCGAATTGAGCCTCTAAAAAGTAACGGTAAAGATTCCATTGGGTCCCCATTCGGTTCCTTTTTAAAAACTAAAAAAAAAACAACAAAATCCCCTACTAAAAGAAGTCAGGAATCGTCAGAAAAAAGTCAGGACTTCTGATCATTTCTGACCAGTTTTCTTACGTTTCTGGCCGGAAATCGTCAGGAAAATTCAGAAATCGTCAGAATTTAGAACCTGAGGGACAATCCTTTTATGGCGCTCCTCGAAGCTATTTATATAGGCGGCCACAAATTTCTCTCGTCTCTTCATTCCTGACGATTCCTCACTTTTTGTGACGATTTTTGAAGTTCCCTGATTATTTTTTCGATTTCTGAACATTTACGACTGTTTTGTGACGATACTTCACCTCCAACGCTCGTGGCCGCTCGCAATTGTATACCTACAACATCATCGCAGGAGGTGCAAATTGGGTCGATTATATCAATATCAAAAAGGAAATAGAACCAGAAAGCTGATAAACCATGTTACTACACTCATCCACCCTCGGCACATCGAGACATTACCACCAGCTATATTGGATGAATTTTTAGACACTCATCGACAGAGACTTGATGTTCTTACTACAAGCCTGCGTCGGTACAAGAACAGTTGTGCACGAAGGCAACAAAATCAAAACTTTCAGACAGATGAAAGAAGGTTCAATCTTGAACTGAGAGTAAAGCCAAATAACCAGCAAGGCACCGAAGTCCCTCAATTGTAAGATATCACTACTGCTGGTCGGGTGTTTGGGGAAAATGAACAGATGCAATTTAGACACTGCACGGTTCAAGCTGGAGGAAGCAAGGGCAAGCAATAGCCCTGAAATGCAACTGACAAACATCACAGCTTTAGATGTTTCAGCGGTCTTAAAAAGGGCAAGTAATTGGAAAGCTCCAGGTCCGTACATGGTGGACAACTTCTGGTATAAGTACCTGACGAGTGTGCATCTTGCGTTGGCAAGGTGTTTTTAGAAGATCATTGAACACCCAGATCTGATGCCAGGCTTTACGCTCCAGGGTACTACGTATATGATACCAAAAAAACCAGACGCTCAAAGTCCATCGGACTTTCGACTGATAGTCTGTCTTCCAACGATTCATAAATGTCTTACAGCTATAATTGCAGATAAGGTATATTCTCATTGCGACGAGAATGACATTTTTAAAGAAGAACGAAAAGGATGTTGTAAAAACTCACTAGGCTGTAAAGATCTATTCACTATAGACGCTGTTGCCATGACTCAAGCTCCTAAGCATCAAAGGAACTTACACATGGCATACATTGACAACAAGCAAGCGTTTCCTTCTGTGCCGCATGACTATTTTCTTAAAGTCTTAGAACTTCACAAAATCTGCCCACACATTATTGACTTTCTAAGCCATGCGATGAGGCTCTGGGGTATAAGAATTAAGTATTCTGATCATGGACAACCAAGGATAACTAGTTCAATACGCTTTATAACGGGTATATTTCAAGGAGACTCCTTCAGCGCACTATGGTCCTGTTTAGTGTTGAATCCATTGAGCAAAATACTAAACAGCATGTCTCATGGCTTCAGATTTCATAATAATGAGGATGGTCATCAAGTGACCCATCTTCTTTACATGGATGACCTGAAGTTGTACGCTAGTTCAGGCCAGAAACTGCAGCAAGTGATCGATGTCACAAAGCACTTTTCCAATGATATCCACATGGAGTTCGGACTAGATGAATGTAGAACACTGCATATAATCAGAGGGGAATTACGAGGGTGGATTGATAAGTTTCCGGCCTGACCAAGAAAAACAACGTTTTTAAGAATTTTTTTTTTTATTTCTCAACATAATCTCCTCCAAGGCTG
>NC_046661.1:35676417-35678584 GCF_010883055.1 Belonocnema kinseyi | reverse complement strand
CTACAAGCTATCTAAGGATGGTACTATAGAACGCCACCTCAAGGTAGGCCTAGTGGTGCCATCTCTTGGTCAGGCCGGAAACTTATCAATCCACCCTCGTAGGGACCGCAGAGCTAGAGAACGAGTTCGAAAATGACATCGAGGCAATGTCTGCAGGCGAATCATATAAATATCTGGGTATTCTTGAATTTAAGGGTATTCAACGTACGATAGTTAATACAAGCCTAACGACTGCCTTCACTACGAGGCTCAGATTGATTATAAAGAGTTTTCTTAACTCGGCAAACAAAATCAGGACAATCAACACATATGCCGTCCCTGTACTCACGTACTCCTTCGGACTCATAAAATGGTCTAACACCGATCTTGAAAAGTTAAACAGAATTGTTCGCGTGGAAATGACGAAGCACTGAATGAAACACAGAAATTCAGCGACTGAAAGGGTAGTTCTGCACGACATTTAGGGGGTAGGGGCGTTGTAGATGCCAAAGACTGTGTCAGTCACAAGTTTTACAGTTGCGAGACTATTTTAACAGCAAACGAAATGTTGCGCTTTACAGTACCATCTATCAAGCGGATCTTGACTAAACGCCCTTAAATTTGTCCTCAGATGGGGCCTTGAATATCAGGGGAGAAACCATGGAGGAATTAGAAATACAACGGAGACAGGAAGTCATCCATGGCGAGCACCCCAACATGTTAGAACAAAATGAAGTTAATAGTGAGGCATCTAATATTTGGCTAAGAAAAGGTGTTCTGTATCCAGAGACGGAAGGATTCGGCATTGCGATACAGGACAAGGTTTTCAGCACCAGGAATTATCGCAAACACGTGTTACATCAAGACGTGGTTAACCAGTGCCGATTATGTGGAGATACCACCGAATCAATCGAGAACATTATTGATGACTGTCGTGTAACAGTTCAGAGAGAATATACGCACAGCCATAATTTTGTAGCGGGCATTATACATTAACAACTTGCCCTAAACCTAGGACTCTGAAAAGAATGGATGCCCTTCTAAAGATATATTTCAATGCCCGTTTCAGAAAGCGAAGATTACATCTTATATTGGGATGTTACTATCCAAACGGATCGTTACTATCTAAACGGATCATTACATCCGGGTCAATCGACCTGACATCGTGATGCGAAAAAAAGGTGGAAGAGTCTACATCATCGAGATTGCTTGTCCGCTTAACCGAAATTTACAGTCAACCTATACAACCAAGATCAACAAGTATAGCGAGTTAAGGGATGAAGTAAAGAACATATGGAGGAATGTGAATCATGCATCTATTCATCCCACTGTGATTTCGGCTGCAGGCAATGTGCACGTAAGATGCACTTAACATCTTAAACATTCAGGAGTCAGTAGGGTATTGGCAGCAGCTCAGAAGGCAGTTTTATTAAACACATGTCGCATTGTAAGAAACTTTCTTGATCATCAGGAAGCGAGCGACTAAAAACCCGTGAATTGGCAGATGGTAGCTCTAAGAAAGCATCCAGAGGTGACTGTTGTCACCTCCAACGCTCGTAATTGTATACCTAAAACATCATCGCAGGAGGTTTCAATCATCGTGTTAAATTATTTGAATTAACTTATAACATTCTAATCTTATCAGTCATTTGACTTAGTCCGTGGCTATGATGTATAACCGGGTTTACAAGAGTAAAAGTTGAATAAAAACACTGGAATAAATAGTAATTAATTAATAACAATGAAATATTATTTTCGTTTCATTTTTATTTATTTTTTACACATAAATTTATATTTACAGAAATGTTTATAACTTGAAGCCTAAGTAAACTGCAGTTACAAACTTTATTCCTTAAATTATTTCATTTTATGTTTACTATAAGGATATGTGACACTTATTCGATTTCCACCTAACCAACATTTTTTTGAAGAAATGAGGTATCAAGTTCAAACTTTGAAAAAAAAGACAAAAGGAACTAAGGAACTTTTATGTACTAATCATTATTTACATTAAAAAAAAAGTTTCATAACAAATTTTTTATAATTGTATAAAAGTATTAATACATAAACGCTCCTTAGTTCCTTTTATACGAGGGTGGATTGATAAGTTTCCGGCCTGACCAAGAAAAACAACGTTTTTAAGAATTTTTTTTCTTATTTCTCAACATAATCTCCTCCAAGGCTGATA
>NC_046661.1:35666529-35676317 GCF_010883055.1 Belonocnema kinseyi | reverse complement strand
CACGTATAAAAAAATACGTGTCGAATATTTTTTGATGTTCTATAACATATCACAATTTCAAGAAAATCGGTGAGGTACACCTCGGGTACCTTCCTTGTGAGACTCACATTTACTGGAATTAGTTGAACAGATTATGATTAAACAAAGTTTTCAAACATGGAAGTTCAAATTTAAAAAAAAGTATATTATTTACTTAAAGGTTATATAAATGAATATTTAATATATTTTACATGATAGAAGTTACACTCGTTACGATCATATGTTCACAGTTTTGACTATATAGCTCGTGTTGTTTTTCTGGCAAAGGCGTAAAGGTTTAGAAGAGTTTGGTGTGCTCGGCGATTTTCTTCTTTCGAAAAAAATGGAGCAAAGAGTTTGCATTCAATTTTGTGTGGAAAATGGAATCCAGTACTCTAAAACTCTTAAAATGTTGACAGTTGTATACGGTGAGTCTACTCTGAGTAAGAAAAATGTGTAAGTGATACAAGCTGTTCCAAGAAGGCCAAGGGGATGTCGAAGATGAACGTCAAGTTCGGTCAAATGTGAAGGTTTTTCTGACTGTCTTCTTTGATTACCGTGGCGTAGTGCATCAGGAATTCTTACCACAAGGTTGTACGGTCAATAAGGAGTATTACCTTCAAGTTATACGCCGTTTGCGAGAGGCGATAAGCAAACAACGTCCGGAACTTTGGAAAAACAATTCGTGACTTTTGCATCACGATAATGCACCTGCTCATTCATCGTTGCTTGTGAAAGCTTTTCTAACCAAAAACAGTATCACAGTCATGCCTCAGCCTCCATATTCACACGGATTTGGCCCCCAGTGATTTTTTTATTTTCCCAAAACTGAAGAGACCCATGAAAGCACATCGATTTTCAACGATTGAGGAGATAAAAACAGCATCGCTGAAAGAACTCAAGGCTATATCACAATATTATTATCAGAAGTGCTTCGATGATTGAAAAAAGCGTCAATAGGCTTTATACGTCTTATACTTTTTAAAGCTTTTTACCGTTGCAAAAAAAACTATTGCGATTATTCCTTGACCTTCAATAGGGAATTTTAACGTAGAATCCGAATTTTAACCATTTAAAAGTTGATTTTGCTGTTTTTTTCGAGTTTTTGAGAAAGGAACCGAATGGGGACCCAATGGTTACGCCTGGCAGCTCCGATCGGCTTTAAAAGGCATTGTAATCTTATTATTTTTGCCGCCTAATGGGGATTAAAAAATAAAAGACAGAACCGGCATACTTAGGGATTCAAAATTTCGAATACCTTTTAATACAAGGATTCTTACTGGTATAATCTGTGAAATAACATTTTATTAATGTTCAAAATACATCTTTTTTATTTAAATTATTTATATGAATCTTAGTTATGTTGTGAAATGAGTATCGGAATTCTGATTTCTAAATGATTGGAATCTATGGTATGTTTTACTTTTTTTTAAAATATAGTTTCAAAGGTTATCAATAACCCAAATTTTCTAAAAAATACTAGGTGAAAATTATTTAAATGATTCAATATGAAAATAATTCTTCAATGCTTTATAATGTTATGAGCAATGAACAGAATAATTAATTATTATTAGCTGAATAATTTTTTATAATATTACATTATATAAAGTTTGAATTCATTTATATTAGATACACTGCCGATGAAAAAGCACTGAAAACGCACTGGCTAACGGCACTGGGCCGCCAGTGCGTTTTTCAGTGGCTGTTTGTGCCGATTTTCAGCACCTAAACCGCACTGAGAAATGATGGAATGGTCATATAATGTTCCTATTGTATTCGTCACGTACCGGTCGGGTAGAGCTATTTACAATACCTGGCCGCAACCAAACCGCCTTCCGTTTTAGAATTTTCTTGAAATTATTAACGCTTTTGTTTAATTTATGAATTTTTTCATTATACATATTTATAATTATAACTTATGTGCTAATATACTACTTTGAAGTTGAATTCAAAAATGTTGTCTGTTTTGGCGTATCTCTTTCCATTTACGAGATACGTCATATTCACTCCAATTTTAAACATCCAAAAAAAAGTTAGATATCAGGAATAATCGAAACCCGCAGATTCTGAGTTTCTAACCTTCTCGTAGATAATTTCAAAATTTTACAAATTTTAAATTTTGATTTTCAATTTAATAGCCTTTTAAAAATTCAAATGGACAATTGAGAAGGGAAACCCAGGTGTAGAAAACTAGCGGTGCAGGTGGTTGCCGGTAACAAGCGTTGAATTCAGAAAAATGAAGAATTTGTATTCCTATGAATTCGCGATTTTTCCTCGGTCTGAAAATCCTCCAACGGGAACAGAAAAAGTGCAAATCCTATTCCTCTCAATCGACTTTGTAAAATTTAACGAAAGCATTTATTTAACCTATTTTTCAATATTAAATCTTTTTATACCTTTGAAGTTCGAAAAATATTCAAATTTATATTTATTTATATTTTTATGATTTATTTAAACGTCTTAAAAATGCAACAAAGAAATCTATGCAAATGTGTGAATGTAAATAATTCTAACTATAGAGAAGCAGAGTTGAATTGCACATATTTTATGAACTTATTAGAAGGAATTAAATAACATCAAAATATGACCACTTCCAAGGAATAAAAAATATCTCGGTGAGGTGCGTTACCGGTACAATTAGAAGGAATTAAATATATTGAAAATGCGTTCTCTTTGTGAGAATAGAAAACTGTGTGGCGGTCGCTATGGAAATAGAAGTGAATAAGTTTAGGAGGTATATTATTCTTATTGTGGTATTTTAGACAGATGGAAAAATTGCGCATTCAAAATAATAGAATAATCTTCACTTTTGCGCTGAAATCTGAAAACATTAATTTTTCTCTATTCAACGCTTATTACCGGGTGGTGAAGAAATAGCACTGAGTACGCACTGACCGGCATCGCGTTTTCACCGGCAGGGTATAAGCCTTATAATAATGGCTTATTTATATTTATCCTATTTCTATTACAATTATATAGTTTTTCGAAATTTTTATGATGTTTTGAAATGAGTATCTGAATTCAAATTTAAATTAATTTAATTCGTTTAATTTCAATTTCTGAATTCAATTTAGTACATGTGTTTTATTTTTTACGAAAAGAAGTATTGAAGGTTATTATTAACTAAAATTTTTAGTAAGTGTTTAATGTTTATGTTTATAAATATTTAATTTTGCCAGATCAGGAATAGACAGAGAAGAATCGTTAGAAATAATGAATAGTTCAAGTTTTATTTCAAGTATAGAATACTTGGCAGGCTAAGATCATTTTTGAGAACCACACAGATCACTCACTCGCTTATATAAACATTTTTGTGAGATGTAAGATTTAATATCTTTATTGAGTGAATCACTTTACTGACCCGAAAAGATTGGACTACGATTATCCGCGATGCACTGCTGCGCGCACACTGATTTTCTCAAGCGACAAGGCTATCATCACACACTTAAACTGAGAAATCATGTGACCTCAAACATTCATTTAAATAATAAGGAAACCGAAAATAGCTTTGAAATAGGCAATGTCGATAAATTGAATAATTTTCAATCGCAGAAAATTTCATACAGACGAAACATTATACCTTTAAATATACCAACATACAACAGCCCATTTTCTCCAGTAAATCTATGAAATTTTTTGTACTAACTGCCATCGATTTAAACGATTTTCTGAAGTAAATTCCAATGAGGGTTCTGGAATGCTGGTCAAAGGGGCTCCAATCAGAAAATGTCAAGGTGTAAGATAAGAAAAGTCTTCAGGATCATTTGAAGGAGGGACAATAGGACGGAATTGAGGCAAGCTTCGATATGAGTAAGAAAGGTATAGAACTCTTCGCATGTAAGAGTATGTGAACCTACAATTTTTTTTAGATGGTGTTTAAAACTCTTAACTCCAGCCTCCCATAAGCCCCCAAGATGAGTAGCGGAAGGAGGTATGAAATGCCAAGAAGTACCTTGAATTGCGGACTCATTATGCAAATTAGCATCCAATCTAAGATTCAAAAGGCAATTTTTTAATTCCCGTTAAGCACCGCGAAATGTCGTACCATTATCACTGTACAAGTGTACAGGTCTTCCTCGCATTGAAGAAAATCGCTGAAAGGCGGCGAGAAAAGCGGCAGATGAATGATGAGAAATAAGTTCTAAATGGAGAGCTGGCGTACAACAACAGACGAAAAGCGCAACGTAAGTTTTGTAACTCTTTCTGCCACGACCGGAAGCAACGCGAACATTAAATGGGCCTGCATAGTCCACATCAGAACGTGTGAATGGACAATGTGGGTTTACTCTAAATTCACATAAGTCCCGCATAAGTTATTGAGACAAAGCCGCTTTCTCACGTGTGCACTCTAGGCAACCTTTGATTAGTCTTTTAACCAAAGAGCGAGCTCCTAAAATGCGGTAACGCTGTCTGAGCGTATGTAAAATTAATTGCTGACCACCGTGTAAAGATCGAAGGTGAGCATGCGTGGCGATGAGCTCACTTATGTGGTGACGCGGCAAAATGATCAGATGCTTCTCATCAAAACTGATAGGAGCATGCCGTAGTCTTCCACTTAACCTTAAGAGATTATTGGAATCCAAAAATGGATTCAAACTTTTTTATAGCGAGTTCTTTGGAACCACCCTATCTTGTTCTTTCAAAGCTTTTATTTCATTAGAAAAGGAATTTTCCTGCACACATTTAATCCAAAACATAACAGTTTATTGGATTTCAATCGCATTAAGAGAAATAGTTGAAAATTTAGGTTTAGGCTTATTAAGTTTTGAGTACTTGAACACAAAGGAATCAATAAACCTTTTACAATAGGCCGTTACGCGAAGCAATCTTGGCCAAGAGGAGAATTTAAGCATCAAGTTGAATTCACTTTTGATCACACTTAAAACATGATGACTGTTTAGTGGCCGCTGTTCTAAATTTGTTTTCGAGGGGGTGCGTGGCGATATTCAGGCCATTTTAAGGAATGCAAAGTCAACCAAGGTAGGCCTTACCACCATAAGGAATGCCTTATCAATTTTTCGGGGGTGAGGCCCCGTGTAGCGCAGTGGGCCGGATTATCTTTAATAGAAATGTATAGTCATTTCGCATGTGTCTTAGTTAGCAACGCAGCTCTACACAACTCCAAACGAGAAATTGATACATATTTAACAGGGGCTACTTTAGATTTAGCCATTAGTAGGCAAACATGAGCTTCCTTTAAATCTTCACTAAGAATTCTAATGTGAACGGAAGCTGAATAAGCTTTTGACATAGCGTCAGAAAAGCCATGAAGCTCGAATTCAGAGTTTGTCTGCAGTTGTCGCGTCCATCTGGGAACTTTAAGTGCTTCTAATTTTTCCAGAGAACCATGATAATTTAAGCATTGAATTTTAAGATCATCAGGTAGTCTGTCGTCCCAGTCGAGTTTACGCAGCCAAAGTTCCTGCATTAAAATTTTTGCCACTATTATGACTGGAGTTATCCAACCCATAGGATCATACAACTTAGCTCTTAATGAAAGAACAATCCGTTTTGTTGGATTTTTTACTAAAGAAGAAGTTACTTTAAAAAGGAATGAATCAGACCCAGGATCCCAAAATAAAACTAGAACCTTCAGCTGAGCTTCCTCCGCTAACGGAAATTCGATAACACGTGCGTGTTCTCCTGAGGGACAGTCTTCCAATAGTTCGGGTTCATTTGCGGGCCATTTTCGTAACTGGAAACCGCCAGCTTCTAATAACAATGTGACTTGAGCTCGCGCCTGTTTAGCCTCAATCTGACTATCTGCACCAAACAAAACATCATCGACGTAAATATTATTTTCTAATATAGTTTGGGCTAAAGGAAATATATTTCCTTCATCATAAGCTAACTGCTTAACCACCTTGTTAGCCAAATAAGAAGCACAGGCAGTACCGTAAGTAACGGTTAAAATTCTATAAGCAACGAGTCTTTTACCAAGAGAAATCCAGACAATTCTTTAATAGTCGCAATCCCGAGAGTCATCTAGAATTTGTCTAAACATTTTTTCAATGTCAGCCATATAAACAAAGCGATGTGATCTCCAATTCATAATGATTAAAATCAAATCATTGAGAATCTTGGGGCCGATGTGAAGATGAGAATTCAAAGAAGAATTATTGGAAGTTAAACTGGAAGCGTTGAAAACAGCCCTCAACTTAGTATTGGAACTACAATCCTTGAAGTCCCCTGAAAACTCCAGTAAAGTGATCTGAGGTAGTTTAACAGGCAAGGAATCATGACGAATAATTTGAGACTAATTTAAACTTTCATTAGCCTTAGTCTCAGGAGTAAGCAAGACCAATTGATTATATAAAAAATCTCGCGCATTGAGATAAGCATCTTCAATAGCGAGATACTTAGACTTTGTGAAATATTCCAATTTCTCACGTTCAGCCGACGTATTTCCAGCTTTAATTTATAGATGCAGGGTTTCACAACTCTTCCAGCGTTGGTCAAGAAGTTCTAGTCTTGATTTGAGGGTGGCCACTGTTATATTAGCTTTTCCAATTTTCTTAAAATTGGTTTCAGTGCGTAGAATAGCCTGAGAAGTCTCTGATAACTCAGAGAATAATGGATCCATTTTAACAAAAGGAGCAATTTAATTTGAAAGTTGCTGATAATTAAGCTAACATTGAAAAGTCTTAATTTTCAAACTATAGAACTGATTTACTTTAGTTTTAAAGTGCCCTGACAAAGCGAGCAAATTTTAGTGTGCGAGAGCATAATTATTAATAAAATGTTAATAAATCATCATTGAAATACTACGGTCTGAATTATTATTATTTTGTTTATCAGAACGAGCCTCTCTCATCATGGGTAAATTAAAGTTGTCATCTTACCACTGAAGAAGGTTAGAAATCGATGAAGTCTAAAATTAAATATGTTGACAACCATCCAAATATCAGCTGGCAAACCTGTTATTTCATCCTTCAGGTGAAAAATAATGAAAGACCGATCCAGTGCAGAATGACAGCATGAAAGAGTACAGTACAGACTGTTTGGAAAAGGACGACTACCTTACAGTACGTGCGAAGATGTTGTCACCAGCTTATATCCTTGCTATGTGACCTCAAGCCGTCATAATTTCCACCTACTTCTTGTGCTTTCGCCTAATAAAATTTCTCACTGTGGTCTTTTCTGTATTAACTTTACAATTTTGAATGTTTTTTGGCGATCTTCTATCCGGCTCGAAGGACCATTTGTTTAATGTTCATGTTTATAAATATTTGATTTTGCCAGATCAGGAATAAACAGAGAAGAATCATTAGAAATACTCAATAGTTCAAGTTTTATTTAAAGTACAGAATACTTGGCAGACTAAGACCATTTTTGAGAATCACACAGATCACTCACTCGTTTATATAAACATTTTTGTAAAATGTAAGATTTAATGTCGTTATTGATTTAATCACTTTGCTGATCCGAAATGATCGAACTACAATCTGTGGCGATTCACTGCTGCTCGCACACTCGTTTTCTCAAATGACAAAGCTATCATCACACACTTAAACTGAGAACGGGGAACAGAAAAAGTGCAAATCCTATTCCTCTCAATCGACTTAGTAAAGTTTAACGAAAGCATTTATTTAACCTATTTTTCATTATTAAATCTTTTTATAACTTAAAAGTTCGAAAAATATTCAAATTTATATTTATTTATATTTTTATAATTAATTTAAACGTCTTAAAAATGCAACAAAGAAATCTATGCAAATGTGTGAATGTAAATAATTTTAACTATAGAGAAGCAGAGTTGAATTGCACATATTTTGTGATCTTATTAGAAGGAATTAAATAAAATCAAAATATGACCACTTCTGAGGAATAAAAAATATTTCTGTGAGGTGTTTTACCGGTACAATTAGAAGGAATTAAATATATTGAAAACACGTTCTCTTTGGGAAAATAGAAAACTGTGTGGCGGTCGCTATTGAAATAGAAGTGAATAAGTTTAGGAGGTATCTTATTTTTATCGTGGCATTTTAGACCGATGGAAAAATAGCGCATTCAAAATAATATAATAATCTTCACTTTTGCGCTGAAATCTGTAAACATTAATTTTTATTTATTCTACGATTATTACTGGGTAGGAAACCGAAAATAATTTTGAAATAGGCGACGTCGATAAATTTAATAATTTTCCATCCCAGGAAATCTCATAAAGACGAAACTTTAAATAGTAAGGAAGTAAGCTTACAATATATATAAAGTAAAAATAAATTTATTATTTCAATGAAAAAAAATTTCTGAGACTTTTTATGTTGTGAACCGTTTAATTAATTATTAGCTGATAATTTTCTTCACATTTTCTTAATATTTGTTTGAATCAGTTATGAAGGTTATTAATAAATTAGACGTGTAGAAATGCTGTTTCAAAATTTAAAGGAGAATATAAAGTAAACATTATTTTAATATTTCAATGAAAGTAATTGTTTCGTGCTTTTTATTTTTTGAACTGATTAATTAATTATCAAATGATTCTATTATACTAAACTTAGATTTTCTAAATGAGGTTTAAAAGTTTATGATTAAATAAAATTTTCAAAAATGAAAGTTTAAATTGAAAAAGAAAAATATAAAGAATATAAAAGTTATTTGAATGTTTTATAAGAAAATTATATTTTAATGCGGTTTTTTTTTTGTAAAATGGCCAATTAATTACACAGCCACCCAAAAAAAAGTGTGCGGATCTGGTGAAAAGACACACGTATTCTTATGGATTTTGGGGCGCTGAATTCAAATTCGGTATCAAAAATCACCCATCACGTCCTGGTTGAGCCATAACCTCATAAAATGATGAAAAATCATGCACTGAGGCAAATAAATTTCAAAATAATGCCAGTGATAACCTAACAAAACCTGACCTAACCTAACCGATTACGCTGGCAACCCTGTTCTTAAAAGTCTTAAACGTAAGCCTAACCCTTTGCATCGTCCCTTCGAACAAAAAAGGACACGTTATAGCAGGCAGAAAATAGACTGAAGTAGGTCTATAAATCAATTTAATTACGATAAAAACCAAGATAAAATGTAAACACGAAAGATAGTATAAATATATCACTTAAGTCTAAGAAAAGCAGAGAGAAAAAAATTTTGAATAAAACTCTTATTCATTTGCATGTTTAAGTTACAGTTCTACATTTTAATTGATACAAACATTGTCAGGTTAATTGAAATGGGGTCAATTCTACTTGTAGTTCTAAGTTTCTTCAAATGAGTAATGTGCGTCTAAATTTTTAACCACCTGTAGTACAATGAAATGAATTTTATTGTGTTACAACGGGAATACTTAAGTTGTGTTGCGTTAAGCAAAATTTCGTTAGGTTCTTTTAAGTTAGATTCATTTGTAGATTAAGATCGAGTTAACCTATTATATGTAGCACACATTTAAAACTGAGAACCGCACGCTTACATAGCTACACGTGTGGTTGAATTTTATTCGGCTAGGTTATGTTAGGTCGGGTTTTGTTAGGTTAGGATAGGTTAAACCTCTATGTAAGTTAAGCCGAAGCTGAATGAAACGGTACCGCAAACACAACGGGACAACACAATGAGTTTAATTGTGTTACGTGAAGTTAAGTTAGGTTAGGTTAGATCAGGTTTTTTTAGCTTAGGATAGGTTTGACCTCTTTGCAGGTCAAGCCTAAGCTGATTCAAACGGTACGGTAAACACAACGGGACAACACAATCAGTTTAATTGTGTTTCGTGAGGTTAGGTTAGGCTAGGTTAGATTTATTTCTAGGTTAGGCTCGAGTTGACCCATTCG
>NC_046661.1:35661001-35666429 GCF_010883055.1 Belonocnema kinseyi | reverse complement strand
TTTTTGAAGTGAAAATTTGCATCACTGGCATTATTTTGAAATTTATTTGCCTCAGTGCATGATTTTTCGTCAGTTTTTGAGGTTATGGCTCAACCATGACGTAATGGGTGATTTTTGATACCGAATTTGAATTGAGCGCCCCAAAATCCATAGGAATACGTGTGTCTTGTTGCCAGATCCGCACACTTTTTTTTGTGTGGCTGTGTTATTAACCGAATATCGTTTTCTGAATATTGTAGTGAATAAAAGTTAAAATTTAGTTTCTTAAATTTAAGTAACATAAACCAATTATTTACTTATAGGTTATATAATGGAATATTGAATATAATTTGCCTATTAAAAGCTGATTTATATTCACATCTATATTGTTTGAATTAGATACTTTTTCAAATGATTCTGATGTAGTGAAATGACTCTCCTAGAAATAATCAATTGAGATCCATAAGAAATAATATAACTAATATCTTAATCGTTCCAAAATGTGTTTCTTAATCGTGCCAAAACGTTTGACAACAATTGAGCAATTTTGTCTGGCGGGAAATATTTAAAGATAATTATTAACTTTTTTGGAATAATGCTACGAAAAAATGTGCTAATAATTTCGAAACGTGGAACTTCAGAAAAGCGATTTAAGTGTTATTTTATTATTTAAAAATGTCAAGATGTTATTAATTGAATAAAGTTACCCAATTAAAAATTAATATTAGAGATAAAATATTTTTTTGGTAAGAAAGAGGTCTCAATTTTTTGTTATTCGCAATTATTAACACACAAACACATATTATGATAAAAAAAGTTTTTATTAATTCAACTTTCTAAATTTTTACTTTATTGAAATATAAGTACTCAAAATGATGAACAAAATTCTTTCTTAATTGAACATTAAATTTACATCAATGTAGGTGTTATTATATTTGGTAATCCGCAAATTATGAATCGAAGAAAGAAATCAATAAAATTCAAATTTTAAGTTTTTCAAGCTGAATATTTTGTTATTTAAAGTATTAAAGACTAAATTGCAAATTAAACCAATGAAAGTAGAAGTTTTCTGATCACTGAGCGTTCTAATCATTTAATTAAAACATTTCAAATCGCTTCAAGATTTAAATCTAAATTAAAAAATGTATAAATAAAAATTACAAAAGTTTTATGTTCTAAAATTTAAAATTCATTAATTTTCCTGATATGCATGTCAAATTTCATGAATTAGGAAGATTTAGAATTGAGAATTCTTGACTTTTAATCTTCAAAATCATAACAATTTATATGAATTTTTATTTCATTTTGTTATTTAATTAATTTTAATTAAAAATTTGTTAGATTTAAATCAATTAATTTAAATTTATTTATTTATTTAATTGTTATTTGTTTTTTATTTTGCTTATTTAGACATCTTTCAAAATTCAAGAGTTTCTGATAGTAAATATTCTAAATTGCAGATCGTTAAAATTCAAGAATTTTCCATTGTAAGTCTTCAAAATTGAAATATTTAAAAAAATTTCCATATTATACATTTAAAATATAAATCTTGAAAATTGAGTCATTTGAAATTCCAAATCTTCAACATTTCAAATAACGGCAGTACTCAGAGTACAGATATTTTTTTACATTTTCGTAAGAAAAGGTTACATTTGTGTAAAATTTTACGTCTGGACACGAAAAACAGGTTTTTACGAGTGTTTCTGCCTGTATCAGAAACTAACGATCAAGTTCATTGGCTATTTTGGGCGAAAATTCAAAAAGTTACAGAATTTTCAAAATTTCTGAGACAATTTTTTTCAAAATATAAAAATTTCATGTACGGCTATTCGTAATAATTAGAAATTCGAACAATTCACCGTGTTGGCTTCTTTTGATAAAAAGAATATTACCAGAATTATAGCATTTTTAATAAATTTAAACAAAAAATACCAAAATGGAAATTGTAAACTAAACACTATGCAAGATGCGCAAAAAAGAAGAAAAATAAAAAAGTGTGCACATTCAAAACATCCGAAACTTTTTTACCAATTACTTTTTGATACGAAGGGTAGTTTTTGTTTTACTCGTAAGAAAATAACATTGCAAATATAAGAAATGAGTGTTTGGACAAACAACATAAGCGACGAAAAAAATAAATAGATAAAAGTTGTTTACCGATAAAGTGCTAATGAATGTGTTATTAATCTAAAATGCTATTAACAATTTTCTGTGTTATTAATGTTACTAATGTCGTAATATTTCGGAAACCTGAGCATTTTCTTCGAGACACTCGATAAGCACACATAATGAGAATACATACATAAAAAATACATAATAAGGAGTAAATGAAAACAAATTCACGAATTTGAAAGGGTTTCGATGAAACCAGACATAGTCAAGGATGTTCAGAAATCATGAATTAAAATTCAACTATAAGGCACGAAGGTTCAAAATGTAAGTCTTTAACTATCGCAATTTTTTTACAATAATAAAATGTTATATAAATAACAAGTTAAGCTTCATGTACCAAAAAAATAAGGAAGGAAAAAAAATAAACAAGTGACCTCGCAATACCTTTAATGCATGCTTGTTTGATTTATTTTGCCCTTGGTCATTTCTTCATTTTTTAATCCATAAAAAATATATATTTGTCGATATTTCGGTGTTAATTCAACAAAGATTGTCCAAATCATGAAATTTAATTTAGGTTGTGTCCAAATATAAATGCAATAACAAAATTATTCTTTTTTATTCATAATGTGTCCCCTAAGGATTTACATGACTTCCATTCCTTACAATCTTTCCGTTTAAATCTACATATTTTTTACAATCTTATCCTTTCTATATATACAATTATTTACAACTATTTACATAAAGTCTTATATCTAGTTCCTTATTTCTATTTCCTGCGATAGCGCAATTTAGGACTTGTTAGCAAGCGAGTGAGCGAGCGAATGAAAGCGAGAGTGCAAGCGAGAGAGAGAGCATGAGAATGCAAACGCATCTTAGTCTACTTAAATTTTACTTTACCATTACTTACCATTTTCACGCTTCTAATCTAAGCGACTTCCGTTTCCTTTTTCTTTCACTTTTTTTATACCCCCATTTACCTTTTTCACGTGCATTCTTTCATTCTCCCTCATTCGCTCCTCTAGAAACCTCTAATTCCTTCATCCATTCTTCTCCTAATCCATCTTCGGCTAGAATCTTAACCACATTTTCTTGCTAGCTTCCTTTATCTTGCATTCCTCTCCTACATCCTTCCTATACATGCTCCCATGTTTCCTCCACCCATTCATACATTCTACACATTCCGTTCTCTTCTTTTTCCCAGTACATCCCCTCCCTTACCTCGTTTCCCAGTCTAAATCTTGCTATTCTGGTCCACCTTCTCTCTCCCTATCCCTTTTCTAAATACTTTGGCAGCCCTTCCTTTTTTATCATCTTATACCATTTATTGTATTTTGATTCTTCAATCGCCCCCCATCTTTCTGTTAATTGTCTTTCCCTCTTCCTCTTTTCTAATTCTTCATATTTTACTCCAGTCCCGTCTTCTATTTCTCTATCATTAAAGAACTCCCTCCTTTCTTCTTCCCACCTCGTTAATTCGATTGCCCTCCCTCTCCTCTCTTCTACCTCCATCAAACACTTTCTCGCCAACTCCTCTCCCTTTCCCTCCCTCAGCTTTGTCTCAAATTTCCATGCCCTCTTTCCCGCTCTAATTCTTAACTTACCCTTTTCGCTTCTTCTCTCACCATATATCCTGGCGTCCTCCAGTCTGTCCCTAGTTTCCACCTTATATACCTTTCTTGTAAACTCTCAATATCTTTCCTTTCTTTCCATCCCCATATCTCTGCTCCATAACCTAAAACCGGCCATACCAGCGTATCAAATAACCACATTCTCCGTCTCCAATTTTTTTTAACCTCCGTTTTCCTATTCCCCATATCTGTTTTATTACCCCTGCTGATTTTTTTATCCTTTCTCTTACATGAGCTGTATGATCTCCATTCGTCTGCAAGATATATCTCAAATATTTATACTCTGACTTCTTCTAACTTTATTTCTTTCCATCTCCCTGTCCATTCTTTCTTCCTTCCTCCTCCTTTTCTAAACCTCATTATCATTGTCTTTTCTACATTTACATTCAGCTTTTTCCCATCTAAGTATTTCTCTAATCCTGTAATTAATCCCGGCATCCCTTCTTCATCCTCTGCTATCAACACTATGTCGTCTGCGTATGCCAGGGTATATATCTTTTCCTTCCCTATCCTAACTCCTCCCCAACCCTTTCTCCTCATTTCTTCTTCCAAGTCTGATATTAATAAATTAAATAAAATTGGGCAGAGGACACCCTTGTCTCACACCTCTCACCAACCAGAAACTATCTCCTACTTGCTCTCCTACCTTTACCCTGCTTCTTGTCTCCCTAAAAATTTCTGATACTCTCTTTATTAATCCCTCTCTTATCCCCTTCTTTACCATAACTTTGTCTATTTCGCCTCGGTCTAATGAGTCAAACGCCGCCTTTAAGTCCACGAACATTGCTATCATTGCCCCTTTTTCCCTTTTAATTCTCTCATTTACTAGATAGTTCAGAACATATATGTTGTCCATTACCCCCATTCCTTTTCAAAACCCTGTCTGATTCGGTGACTCGATCTTTTTTTCTTTAACTTCTATCTTCAATCTCTCCGCCAAATAGCTACATATACTTTATACAGTGTTGGCATCAACTTCACCCCCCTATAATCTTTAACCTCCTCTCCCTTGCCTTTCTTTACTATTGGAATAACTACTCCTTCTTTCCATAACTCTGGCCACCCCTCTCCTCTCCATACTCTAATACACATTATCCATGCCCATTCCTCTAGTTCCTCCCCTCCATATTTCCATACTTCATTTGGGATCTCATCTATACCAGGTGCCATTCCATCCTTCATTATTCCTAAAATTTTAATTATTTCTTCCCTTGAAATTTCCTCTTCCTCGTCTTTTTCTCTACCATATTTTCCTCCCTTTACAACTTTTCTCTCTACTCCCCCTAGCAAATCCAAAAAATATTTCTTCCATTCTATCATTTCAATATCTTGGTTTACTCTTTTTCTTCCTTTTCTTTCTCTATTTACTACCTTCCATACCTCTTCTTCCGTCCTAGCCTTCTCTGCCTCTTCCTCAAACCTTTTATTCTCTTCCTCTTTCTTCTGATTACACAATTCAGTATACTCTTTCTTTTTTTTCCTATATTCTTCCCCATTACTTTTTTCTTTTCTCCATTTTCTTAATTCCTTTCAGACCTCCTTTTTTTCTCTTTGCATTCCTCATCCAACTCACTTTTATTCCCCCTTTACTAACTTCATTATTATTTGTGCACTCTAATCCTATTTTTATTTCTCCCATCATTTTTTCCATCTCCTCGTCCACATTTCCCTCTCCCATTTTGATATTTCTTATTTTTTCTCTAAAC
>NC_046661.1:35659433-35660901 GCF_010883055.1 Belonocnema kinseyi | reverse complement strand
GAATAGACTAAAATATCTGTAGAAATTGCAAACTATACAAATATAAAAATACACACTCAATAATATTAAAGAACTATGTATCGATATTGCACTAAAAGTTTTTTCTATTTGAATAAAAATATAATATTGTGAAGTAAATAAATTGTTACACATAAAAGAATATGAAAAGATGAGAAATAACAAAGATATATTTGGAAATAATCAAATAACTTTATGAATATTACAAAATATATGAAACAGAAATATAAATTATACATTTAATTTTCTCTCTGGTATCTATTAAAATGACCATGTTTTACAAAGCATGGATATTTTACGTTTGTTATGAAATGTAAAAACGCATTAATTGGCAATTTAATTTTAATTTCAATGGTTCTTTGCCAAGCTAAGTTTACCATCGGTGTACCGAGAGCTGCTTACAGCGCTCCAAGTGGCTCTTGGCAAACTATATCGAAGGTGGCTTTCTACGGGGAGCGGAGGGTAGAGGGGAAGTGACTTTTTTCGCCGGACGCGCCATCTACATTTATGGCGGGCAACTAAGCCCGCACCGCATCTACGTTTATAATATCTTTGGTGGCGTCCCATGATAGCAGGATTACCTTGTGTTTTGTGTAATGCGTCAAATCACTAGACTTTCAGCCAATCAAATTGTTTCTCTGTATAACTAGGAGAATACGATTGGTTGAAATGTCTAGTGTATTGACGCATTACGCAAAACGCAGCGCAATTTTACAATCATGGGACGCCACTCTAATCCCACCCTAATAATTTTCTGATGGCGTCGTTCCGCGGTGCGCGTGTTCATATTCCTGTTTTGAATGAAGTCTGAATTGGGAGTGATAAATTGGTTATACTTTCAATACTTTTTGTTTGAAACGATACATTTGCTTCACTTTCTATGATATTTAAGGTTATAAGTTGTTTATTTCTTAAGTATATGAATGTATTTCTGAAGGACAGTAAGGAAAATGTCTGCATTGATAAAAAGTATCTTTTACGTTCTATCCTATATCATACAATGAAAATTTCATCAAAGAATACGTATAATTTCCCAAAATCTTCGAACACTTTGACATTGGAAAATACTTCAGCCTTAGCATTTTTAAATCAGCTATCATGCCGTCACTTCCGTTTTATGCATTTCAGTGCGTAAAATTTGTTTTCCATTGTCCCATGCATGCGTTTAAACGCAGCGGACATAATGAACGCAATTTAGGAACAAATAGGAAGACGCATCTTCCATAAGATCCGCCTAAAGACTCTCCCACAATGGTCGTAAGCAAAGAAATTATAAACGCAAATACGTTACGGGGCGTCAGAGTGGGGAATTACATATTGTGACGTCCAACTCGGATGTCGACAATTAATAATTTAGTTTTGATAGTCGATAAGGAAGAATTTAACGTTATCTATGTCGCGGTAATTTAAAATGTTGTTAATTCCTTTTCTATATTGTTCACTATTTGAG
>NC_046661.1:35653987-35659333 GCF_010883055.1 Belonocnema kinseyi | reverse complement strand
AATATTACCGGTAACGTAAGTCCCTATTTGACTTGAGCATGTATGCTTAAGGCCGCTAGATGGCGTATGAATTCACTAAGTAGGCCTTAGCCCTACGTCACAATATATAGGACATCACATTTTCTGTCCTGTGGTGAATATTTAGTACCTGTATTCATCGTAGCACGCCAGCGCTACGCGCACTAATTAAAATAAATTAAAATAATATTCTTCTCAACGATTATGTTCTTCTCTCTCCAAGATTCACAAAAATCTTTCAAAAACTAAATATAAATTCCAAACTTTCGTTCTAAAAAATTAAGTGCCCACCCTTCACAATTTTATGAGCTTGTCCCCTCGAAACATTCGGTTCAGGGAAACAAAGTACATCCTGTGCGGTCCACAAGAGGCTTTCCAGATACCGCCGAGTCTCTGGCGAATATGTATAAGCCATAAAACCAAACCCTCCCAAGCAAGACTTTTGCAATGGATTCAAACGCAGATCGAAAATCCCCTTTTTTATGTATAGACTTGGCCAGTTTTTCATCTTTAAATTCTTGAGAAAGCGTGAGAAACTCTTATGCCCAGAAATTTTTGAATTTGACAAACCTCATTAGGAACGGCTGAGAGGTACCTTTTTATTCGATTTTGAAAGACAGGAAATGAGCCTGGGACTCGAAAGGGGGGAGGGGCACTGCGGCTTGTGATAGGATAATAATCTTTAACGAAAGCATTAACATTCGCATTGTATCACAACATATTCATAATGTCATTTAGCCCAGAACTTCGAATTATAATTATAATATTTATAGCTGGATCTCGACAAAGTGTAGGCTAGTTAAGAATTTATTCGTAATTGACTTTCTGGTCATGAAAATATTATAGACAATTTCATTGGTACTTCTTAGACATTACTATCATCAGATTATTATTGATATTAATTTTTGTCACAGGCTTAAGATGGTGACTGCCCAACATGTCGAAGGCATTTTTGGTTGGGATTGGATTTTATTTTGATCATTTAACACGGGGCTGTCCCGTTATATATAATCAATCACGGACGCATTTTTATAATGCAGTCAAGTGATCTGATGAGAGCAGTGTGTCCCGACATATTAGACAAAGCCTGGTTTTTACCCCATCATTGATAGACTGGATTGCAGTCAAGTAAACGATGGGGGGACCTACAGCTTAAGGTGGGTTCCGAACCACCAGAAACTCGGTAAAGGTACTTAGAATAATTCTCAGAGGTACCGGCTTAAGGATCTGCAGCTAAAGAAATAAGTCTAATGAGCACCTAATGACTTATAGTTAGATTTTCTAGATTTTCAATATTAAAGTGTAGAAAATACTTTGGAAAAGACGAGTAGATAAATTGTAAGTATCAGGAGTTTAGGGAAAATTAAAAGTAAGCCAAAGGGAACGAAAGCACGAAAGGAAGAAAAGGCCTAACCCCCTTGGTTGGAGAGGAGAGGGCTCGAAGCAGCCCCTGCGTGAGCGAGGATCCAGCACCCTGTGTCAGAGCTTTAAGCCGTACGGTTCTTCTCCTTGTTGCTAAACGCCGAGTGCAAACATTTCGAATAAAAATAATTCCACCTTTGTTTAATTAATCTAAAATTTGGTGTTTTATTTCGTATATTAAATATTAAATCCTTTTCTATAAGACTTTCAGCACAACGCGAGGTGAACTTTAGTTCTTCACAGTAAGGACTCTGGCTCCTTTCGGCGGTGAAGTTCGACGGTTGACGACGGATTAAATCGTATCATTCAAATTTCGCGTGCGCATCAATTCCCGGGCATTATAGCCCTATCGAGGTGCTGCCCTCACCTTAACACGAAATAGAAATCTGGTTTTCTCATTCTTCGTCAAATATGGCGGTAAAGCAGTAGAAATATGTTTTGAGGATAGAAAGGTTGATATGTATCGCTACATATAAATACGGAACTACCGAATAAATAATTTATTAAATATGAATAGCGCAATGCCTAGATGCACCAAAATACATATTTGGAATAAATAATGGAGAAAAATATATGATATTATGGTAAGAAATAAACTGAATTTTCAGAGTAATACTCTGAAAAATTTAATTATGTTTATACTTAATAAAATCTTAATTATTATGATTGCTAATATTTTCATGTTTCTACTAATGACAAATATGATTTTTTATATTATAATGTTTTATACTTTGAAGTTTAATTTTCATTACTATACTGAACCGAAATTAGAGTACATTCAATAATATACAGAATTTTTTGGAATTCTGAAACTTGAGACAGGTACTTTATACATATTTTTTTTTTAAGTAAAAAAGAAATCCTCGAAAAGCGATTTTTAAATTTTAAATAAAGAAACGTTAAGATGAATTAGTGCTTAACAAATTTCTCTCTGATAAATGTATATTTTTAAATAAAAATAATCCAATATTTATACAAAGGAAAAGCTTTTGTAATGTTTAAAGTTAAAAAATTATTCTTTAAATTCAAAAATACCACAATTGAAAACATTTATATATTTCTAGGTATAAAATTTTTGTTGAAAGTGCTCATAGTATCTTTTTTTAATTGCAAAGAATGCTTGGGAAATGTTACTAGGTTCGAATAAAATTAAAGGAAAAATTTTTTCCGTTGAGGCGCACGTGTTGTTACATTAATTTGTTTATGCAATTTTTATAGAATTATTTCGATTTTAAATTCAAACAATAATTTATGCAAACTTTAAATATTGGATGAGATTTTCTTTGATAAAAATACTTTATTATCATATTTTTAGTAAATAAATCAGATTTATTATGAATAAATTTGTTAAATTCTACAATTGTATAATTAAGGAATATTTCAGTTATGATATTTTATAGTTATGAAATCTTATTATTCGGGAATTTTTTAATTCGGTAATATTGTAAACGCTTCAGAAATTTTCTTAATCGGGAATTTTATTTTTTAATTTTATTACGTCGGAATTGCACAATGTACAGAATGTAGTTTTCCGGGATTTTTCAGTCGTCCCTAGAAGTACAAAAAAATGGACAATTTCATACAATTCGGCATCATACAGCGAATTTCAAATTTTGAAAATTTGCTGTAATTTTAATTTCGACTCCTGGATCTTTTCGATTTTCTTAGTGTATTTATTAAAACAAAATTTATTATAAAACAATTTTTTAACTACAAGTTCTTATTTATCTTATCTCATCAAATACCAAAACTTTAACGTTGAAGATTCATTGTATATAACACTGGAGAGCATTCAATATTTCCGAGTCTAATTTTCAAATTTTGCAAGCTTAATATATGATTCGAATAAAAAATTTCTCAGTATTATTATAAAAGAAACTATAAATATATGTTGCTTAAATGTAAACAATGACTGTAAAAAAATGATTTTTAAGTCTTCAATTCAACAACTTGAATTTTAACGTTAAAATTTATGTTTTCAAAATGCTGGCTTATGGTTTAAATTTTAACGATTTTCGTTACAAGTTATAGGGTATGTCGAAAATAATAAATTCTTTGATTCGATATTGATAAAACGCGAAAAAGTCCAATGTTAAGTTAAAAGTGTAAAAATCCCGTTTTCTATGCTCATTGCAAGACAGCGAGTCATTTTAGGCATTTAGGTTGAGGTATACAATTATTTTTGTTTTAAACAGGGTGGCCATTTTAATCGCAGAAAAAATTCCGGTTTTTTTCATGGTTCGCAAACATTTTTCACGGTCAATAAAATTAAAAAATTCGAACTCTAAAGCTACAAATTTCTCCATTTGAAGTAATAAAAACTAAGTTGCAAATTGTGTTAAGCCTTTTTAAGCCAGAGGTACTAAAAATTAAACTATTACACTTTTGTTACAAATCGTAAGACTTCTTAAATTAAAAGTAAAATTATTTTAATTTAAAATAGTTTATAAATCCTGAAAAATCTTGTTCTTAATCTTACACAATATAAATGTTTCCTTAAAATATTCCAGATTCGTTTTTAAAAATTTTTTAACCCTTTTATATTTTCAAGTTACTCGAGTTTTTTCTAGGAATAATAGATGTTTCAAATTTATCATACATCAAATTTAGGAATTTTACTTTTAAGTGACTTTTTTTAAATAGAAAAATGAAAATTATAACGCTAAAAGTTAAGTTTTTTATTTAGTTTTGAATACTGGATTTATAGTTTGAAATCTTCATTGAACAGGGAAATATTTCTAAATATTAAGCAATTATTCTTTTACCTTAGACATTTTCAAATTTGAGATTCAAACAATATTTTAAATTATAATCCAAGCCTTTCATTATGTATATATATTTTGAAATTATTTTGAATTGAAAATGGGTTATAAAGTTTTAATCACGAGTTTCCATTTGTTTATTGCTAAGACTTTCCAATTGAAACAGTAAATTTTTAACTTTAAAATTGGAAAATTCTTCAATTTTAAACAAATTCCGAATCGTGTTGTGAAATCAATTATGAATCACTTGTGAATCCTTGTTGTCCACTTCAATTAAAAAAAGAATCATAATTTATATTCGCAGTTTATAATCTAAAAACGATTTCTATCTAAAATTATAAATTTGAAACGCTTGTAATTTTTAATTTTTTAAGTCTTCAAAACTGCATTCTAAAATTCGAAATGAAGAATGTATGCTTAAATATTAAACCTTAAACGGAAAATTCTGAAGTGAAAGATTTTCGAATTACGAACTGTAAACTGGTTGATATAATAGGGAAAAAACAATTTAAGCAATTGTTTGAAAAACTAATTTTTCCCCAATAAATAATTTTGACCAAAGAAGATAATTTCCAAATAGTTAAAGCTATACTACTGGACCTTGCTTTTAAAACGGAAATGTATTTAATTTTTTGTATTTACCTTCGCAAGGATGAGAGATCTAATTGAGGGTTTGTGAGATTTCCAAGGGAAGGTAGATATTTTGGAGGATTGAGACAGAATTGTGTGGAAGCTTGTTTGGAGATTTGTGACAGGGTGGGAAGACTGTGTTGACGGATTGGTAGTAGCAGGGTTGGGTAGCGACAAAGAAAGGCGTGACAGGTAACAGGCGGCGACGATAGAGGCAGGGAAGATAGAAGGCGGGAAAATTTGAATTTTATTAATGGCTAGTGGAGCTAGTATCTCTTCGGAAGAAATAGAATTAGAACAGGAAGTCTTCAGTACGCCGAAAGAGATAAAGAAAAGGAAAGCAAGGGGGAAATATAAAAAAACTATAGAAAAGGAAAGATTGAGAGCAAAAAGCGTAGGGTCCATAGAAGCATTTATCAAAAGGAAGAAAGGGGAGAGGGAAAGCAGTGAAGAGAAGGAAGATATCGGGGCGAGTATAAAATACCAGAAAATGTTTAGATCGCCGCCGGAAAAG
>NC_046661.1:35652379-35653887 GCF_010883055.1 Belonocnema kinseyi | reverse complement strand
TTTAATGAATAAATATTTATTGGAAAAAATGGTTTGATTTATTGTTTAAATGCTGGAATTTTCTAATTTAATTTGTTGTGTAATTCTTCAATTTTATGTCGGCAATTTTTAAATTCGGTAATATTGTAAACTGTCGGGAATTTTGAAATTCAGGATTTTTATCTTTCAACAATTTTATAATTTCGGAAATTTTCTTCATCGTTAATTTTGCTTTTCATAATTTTTCTGTCGTTCCAATAATATTTAAAAACGTCTAATAAAATATATAAAATCGTAGCAAAAACATCTGCAAGAATTTGAGGTAATTTTGTTTGCAGAATTTAACAACGCTTTGAGGAAAAATGGGAATCATTTTAAAAGATATTTAGAATTTTTTTAAAAAGTTCGAAAATAATATGAAGATTTCAAAAAAAATTAAAAGGAAATTTAGATTTTTTGTTATTTTTAAATTATTTGTTGACTTTTTATTTTTAAAAATTACATAGCTTCATGATGTTTACAAATATTGCAAATTTTTTAAAAGTTTTACCAAATTTTTAAAAATCTGGAAGATTTTAAGAACATTTTTGAGCAAGATGTTACAACAAATTTGGGAAAAATGGAAATCATTGGAAAAGATGATTGAAAGTTCTTGTTAAAAAAATCAAAAATAATTTCAGATGATTTCAAAAAATTAAAAAGAATATTTAGATTTTTTTATAATTTTGAAATATAATTTCGAAGTTTTTTTAATGGTTTTAAAAGCTTTAAAGATAGGCCGAGGCTACTTGTACCAACTTTTTGGTACAAATATCCGGATATTTTCGATACGAATTGGGGATAATAATAAAAAATATTCTTAAGATACTTGGACAAATTAAAAATTATTTTTATTTTGAAAAATTGATTTCAAGAGAATATTTGAAAATATGCTAAAATATACATTTACAAAATAGACCTTTTACATTAAAAATCGAACAAAAAGAATAAGAATGTATCAGTTCTTATCGGCATTTTCACACCACTCCTCATATCTCGGGTCGCTTTTCTGTGGGAAGCAGAAGAGAATCACATCATCACCTCTTTTGTTTGCACATCCCACGTATGCACAGCAATTGCGTGAGGGCATTTTTAGTCACTTAACACTTTTTTTAAACAAAATAATTGCTCAAATATCCAATCAAAGATTTGCATAAAACCTTTAAATGGCTACTGCATAATCTGACACCTGTGAATTAAAAGGATGCGAGTGTTTTGTTTTTCGAGCGCGACATTCGATCTCGCACTCATTTCTCCGGCAATCTTATAAATCTGTTTAAATACAAGACGGCTCA
Source organism: Belonocnema kinseyi (assembly GCF_010883055.1). Classification (NCBI taxonomy): domain Eukaryota; kingdom Metazoa; phylum Arthropoda; class Insecta; order Hymenoptera; family Cynipidae; genus Belonocnema; species Belonocnema kinseyi. The sequence goes on along the minus strand of NC_046661.1, from coordinate 35,652,574 downwards.
ACCGTGAATGTTCCACATTAAAAATAACCAAACAATATTATTTTCAATAAGTGTTTATAATTTTTGCCCAAAGAAGATAAGTTCCAAATAGTCAAAGCTGTACTACTGGACCTTGCTTTCAACCGGAAATGTATTTAATTTTTTGTATTTACCTTCGCAAGGATGAAATTTGCGAAAATTGAAAAGCTAAAATTT
>NC_046661.1:35644252-35652279 GCF_010883055.1 Belonocnema kinseyi | reverse complement strand
TTCAATTAATTCATGATTATTAATTTTTTATATATAAACTTTCAAGTTTACAATTCAAAATTTGAAGACTTGAATCTCATCGAGTTGAAAATTATTCTTATTAAATAGTTGAAAATGTTTGAAAATTAGATTTCCAAAGCTTTGAAGTTTTATTGATCCCATTTTCAAAACTCTAATCTTTACAAAAGATTTTTAAGGATTTTAAATATTTGAGGATGTTTTAAAAGATGTAAAGTAATCTTTAATTTGTTTTTATAATTTAAAGGAATTTCAAAGAAATAAAAAAATTTTAGAAGGGTTACTTAAGAAAATTCAAAAGTACTTTAGAAATCTTTAAAAAAAAGTTCTAGGTATTTCAAAAGATTTTAAAGGATTTGACGAATTTGAGAAAATTTAAAAAGATTCCAAGGAATTTTCAATTGATTATGGTAAGTTAATATGAGATTTTGAAGGATTTCATATATTTCATGGTGTTTTTAAAATTTCAATATATTTTCAAGAGCTTTACAAAATTTCAAGAGATTTCGAAAGATTTCAAAAGATTTTAAATATTTAAGGATGTTTTAAAAGATGTCAAGGAAGTTTCAACTTATTTTTTATTATTTTAAGAAATTTTAGAGAATTAAAAAATTTTTAGCATGGTTATTTAAAAAAATTCAAAAGTACTTTGAAAATCTTTAAAAAAAATTTTAGGGTGTGTCAAAATATTTTGAAGGAATTGCAATATTTGACAGTATTTAAAAATGTTCCAAAGAATTTTTGATTGTTTGCGTTAATTTAATATGAGATTTGTTTTAAAATATGCATACAATTTAATATATTTTTGCATATTAACTGTTATTAATAGGGACAATAGGCCCAATTCGCCCCTGGATATTAATGATTTAATAGACAAAGTAAGATATGAAAAAATAAGATATATATGTTTAAAATAAGATATATTAACTTTAAAAATATAAAATTTTTTTATCCTTTTCAAATCTTCAAAATTCCTAACAAGATTTTTCTTTCGAAATTTCAAAAAATCTATATTTCGCTCAAAATTTATCGGCCTTACAGCAAATAACTAGCGGAAAACATCGACTAAAATCATATTCATACAGAATGTAAGCAGTCAGGTTTTCGAACAAATTAAAAATATTTTGACAATTTTGAAAGATAATTAAAGAATATTCTTCAGATTCATATGAAAATTTAAAAGGATTTTTTTTTTTTTTAATAAATTGTTCGAGAAAATTTAAAAAGATTTCTCAAAATGGTGGGAAAGAATCCATAATGTCTTCAGCAATTTAAAAATTTTTTAGAACGTAAAAATTGTAAGAAAAATTTTGGTGTTGAAGTGATTAAAAATATTTTAGAAGTTTAAATGATTTCCTAATATTTATAAAATATTTATAAAACGACGAGTTTTCAAGAAATAGTTAAATATTCTATCAAAAAAATATCTTTCAATTAAAAAACTCTGTCATTATTTGCAGGATTACATGATTTTTGCACTTTTCCCACAACATTTAAAAAATGCAATGACCCTGTCAAATCTTCCAGGTTTTGTGTAAAAGAAATAATTAACTTACGTTATGTCCCATTTGTGTTCTAAATCAACATTCATACCTTTCGAACACACAAAAGTTATAATTAGCCTTTCGACTGAAGTGTACTTTAATAAATTTTTCTAATTTCACTACACCAAAAAAACTTTAAACAAATTATTGAAAAAAAATCGATTAAGAAAGATTTTGAATCACATGCTTAGAAAGTTTTTTAAAACTTTGAATGGTTTCAAGAGAATGACACAATATTCTTAAGATTAATCCGAAAATTTGCAAGGAGTTTTTTTATATTAATTTTTTGATAACATTTTTTTAAACATTTCTATAGATTCTACGAAAAAATCGGAATATTTAAGACAAGTTTATTAATTTTTAAAATATTTTTTAAAATTTTAAGAAAAATTCGCTTCCGTTTCAGACATTTAGAAATTTTAGAAGATTATGAGTGATTAAAAAAAATATTTCCGAAAATTTACCAAATATTTTTTAAAAACAACTTACATTTGTAACAAAAAAATGAATTTTATACTAAGATTAATTTTCAAGCATTAAAAAGACAAATTAAATAGCTCAATTCTCAACCTAAAAACAACGGATTACAAAAAAGTTTAATATTCAATAAAAAGAAGAATTTTTAAACTAGAAAATTAATTTTCTGATAAAAAACCGAGAAGATAAATTTTCTACCAACAAAAACAGTGAATGCAAAAAATATATAGTAATCTTTAAACAACAAAAAGTATAAAATTTAAATCAAAATGTTTGTTATTTTCCACCATATTTTTTTTATCGTTATGTACTAAGAGAATGATTAAAATTTTGATTAATAGGCTCTTAAATTAATCTTTGAATACCAAAAAAAACAGTTATTTTTTCAAAATGTTTAATTGTGCATAATTTCAAAAATTCGCTTAAAATCATTCAGATACTTTTATGTTAACTTTTTAATCTAAGCATCCCAAATTCACCTAGCATATATGCGAAATTACCCACTCTTATCTTCTCTACCGACATTGACAAACTGAAAAAACGCCGCCCTGTTTGACCGCTCAAGTAGAACCGTCTATCATCTATTTCAGTTCATAAACTGGCCTGAGTAATTGGGGGCGCTTGATTTCAGTTCGCAAAAGCCTCAGGTAATAGGTGGCGCTGGCGAAAATCGTTCGAAATTAAATACATGGGATCGCCTATCTCCCACCTCATCTCTGCTACTATCATCAATCTCAAACTATATTTCTGGACTTTTAAACAAAGAAGATTCATTTTTACCGAGAAAGGCGATTCTTTCGTTACATAAAATTATTCTTCAAGAATAATATTCTTCCATTTAAAATTTTTCTTTCTAAGCTTACATTTTTTAATTAGAGAATTTGTAAATGCTTTCTTAAAGACTTAAAACCATTTCAAAATTTAAGAATTTTCAGATTTTAACATTAAAACTTAAACGGTTACAATTTGAATGTCTTAGTCATTAAACAAATGTGATGGTATGACTGAAAGTTTATAAACTATTTTCATCTTAAAAATAACTTCATAATAATATATTCTTCATTAAAGGATTTGATTAAATTTAACATATTGTTTCAGTCTTAAATATTCAATTTTAACCTATTTAATTTAAATTTTTAAAAAAGACTAATTATTGAATATTTAGAAATATTTGAATTTTTATTTAAGAGAAGTAAATTGAAACCTAATATTTTAAAGTAAATAATCTTTTAATGAATAGATGGACAAAGAAATCCTATAATCGTTGAAATTTCAAAGAGCCTTTAAACTTTGAACGTTACAATTTTAATTGTTGTATTTGAAAAATGCTCAAGGTAAATCTCCCATTTTAAAGTTTATGACACTAATAATAGTTTATTCACATTCTAGAGTGGATTAAATGTATTCTTGATATAGGTTTTATAGTCATTTCATCACGTATTCGTGTTCTTTAAAGGTTATATAGTCACGCGTTTCGCCATCTGTGGCCGATCGAGCATAACATTACTCTCGGGTTATTATAACAAAACTATAGTATGGGAGTTGACAGGCTGCGTAGTTTTTCGTGTCAACAGTGCTCCAAAATTTTTGTGGCGCGAAAGTTTTGATTGAAAAGTAAGTATTAATTATGAGGGTTTCGAATGTGTTATTCAATGTAACTGAAAGGTAATGGAGAATTCAGATATTTCCTTCCGCCTTAAAACTAACGGGAAAAAACGGTTGGAGGAATTTGTGCGAGTGTTTACAAACAACATGGTTACACAAAAATTGGGACATTTACCTTCATTTGTAAGCGAAATTTTTACATTTTGATGTATAATTTACAAATAAACATTTGTAGAAAAAATTTGAGTAATTTAAAGAGTTATTTAGTAGTTTTAAAAAGATTAAAAATTATCATGCAAATTTTAGAAAGTTTTCTTAAAATCTTCTGGAATCTTTTTTAAAAATTTTGTTTCAATATTTGAAAAACTTTTTAAATATTCTCTTAAAATAATTTTTCAAAATGAAAGTTATTTTTAATTTCCCTAGGAATCTTAAAAAAATGTTTCTATTCTTTTGAAGCCTTTTACAATTCTTGAAAGGAATCTAATTTCTTTGTTTAAAATCTACGAAAATCTAAATTCTGTTTTATATTAGGCCATCATTTCAAGTTTTACTTTGAGTTCAAATTTTGTTTAAACTTCTAAAAATCTATTAAAATTACTCAAATTTCGCCTACAAATAATAAATATTCAATTGTTATTTATGTATCCAAATCGTAAAGCAATTTTATAAAATTTGCAGGATTTTCTGAAAATTGTAGACGAAAATCAATTGATTTTGACAGATATTTAGAAGTTCTGAAAAAATTTCCAAAATAATTAATAATTTAAAACAAATTTAAAACAATTTCTAGATTTCTCAAGATTTTGAAATAAAATTTTGAAGCTTTCCAAGGATATTTAAACTATTTAACAAGAAAATAATTGAATTTCTAATTTAAGAAATGTACAGTTAACAATTTTTCAATTTTTCAATATTTAATGTTTCTAGCTTAAAATTCCTTAAAATTATATAATTTTCAAAATTTTAAAGTTCATTGATTGATTTTTTATTGTTGTGCATTGAAAATGATAATGTGGATGTATATTTTTTTATATAGAAAAATGTTAGTACCTTCAATTTTATACGGGTCAATTATTGAGTATTTGAATACAACATTTTTTAATTAAAAACTTTTGATTTTCAATTTTAAAAGTTCAAAATTTAACAGTTCTACTTTGAGTGCTTTCATTTACAGTTCAGTTTGTATTACCTCATGTGTAAAATTGTTTAGCTTTAGTGTTCCATTTTTTAATTTCATTGACCGTGAAAAATGTTTGCGAACCGGGATCAAAACGGTAAATTATATCGCCGACTAAAACGGCCACCCTGAAAAGATGAGTTTTCAAGTGGAACAGTTGAAATGCAGATTCTGAACTTTTTCTCAATTATTCACTTCCTATCGTGAAGTCTTCTTTGTAACTTGGTTTCATCTGTAAAAGTTGCAATACTCATACTATTGCCTTAATCTGAAGTAGCATAAAAAAAATGTTCCACAAAATTTCAAATATCCTTAATGAAATTACAATATAAAATTTCGTATCACACACGCTTTCCCGCGATCTCACTATATGTTTATTCATTTATGTACATCTTTTTAAACAAAGATCAATTTATTTTATTTATAAAAACCTGTTATATGTATATCATTTTATTTTCATATATTAGAAAATCATTATTTCATATTAATATAAGATCAGAACGTGTGACTTTGTGTATACTGAGAGGGTTTTTTGTGCTCATTTAGTGTATATGTATATACGAATTATAAAAACGGATATTATCATAATACAGGATATGATATCGATATTTTACATTTATTTATTTCTGCTTTCCCTACCGAAAAGAATCTTTGAGCATATACTAAAAAATCTTTAAGTCAAAGAATCTCAGAGAAATTCTCCGCAGGCACTCAGGTAGATATTTTTAAAGGTCCAGAAAGCTCGTTTAAATAGTCTGAAGGCTTTAAAATATCCTTTTCGAAATTGAAATAAGAATACGATCATAAATAATAAGCAGAGAGGCTATCTCAATAGAGTAGCCGACACTCAAGGGTCCTTTGTTAAGCTTTAGGATTAAAATTCAAAAGTAGATTTTTTAAATTCAATAATTAACAGCCTAAAACATAATAATTCGGAATCTGCGGGTTTCGATGACTTCAGATATCTAACTGTTTTTGTAATGCTTAAAATTGGAATTAATAGAGCGTTTCTCGTAAATGGAATGAGATACGCCAAAAAAGACAACATTTTTGAATTTAACTAGAAAATTGTATATCAGCATATAAGTTATAATTATAAATAAGTATAATGAGAAAATTCATCAATTAAAAAAAAGTGTTAATAATTTGAAGAGAAATTTAAAAAGAGAGAGCGGATTAGCCACGACCAACTACTGTAATTAACTCTGCCCGCCCGGTACGTGACGAATACAAAAGGAACATTACATTACCGTCGCACCACTCTTAAAATGACCACTAAAAGGATCTTGAAAAGGACCTAAATCTCTCAAACTATCTTCGAGACTATTTTGTTTCAACTCGACTTTGTTTATAGACTCAAATGGGCCAGGCTATTTCGCTAAAGAAAACTCAGAGATTTCTTTCGGTAGGGTTGAGCCGCAAAACATTCGCGTTAAAAGGTACAGTTCCTCAGGTGCATTGAGAGGTTATGTTCTCCATATTTCTAAGTGTTTCTTCTATATGACAAGTTAGACGTTATATATTTTTTTATACTTTAGATCAGGCGTCTTACAAATTGCGCTATTTTTTAACTAATTTAATTTATTTATAAACTGTATAATTTCTTCATCTTTTACTTAGAATCTTCGCTCATTGCATTTACTTTTTTCCAAATATACTTCATTCTCGCGCGCTCACTTATCCAATATGGATAGCTATGGTGGAGTTGCTCCTTATCGGTTAACTTTTTTTTAGTTGCGTGTGGCTGGACTAAGGTGCTATATTAGATGGGAATATGTAAGCTGCCATTCTAGTTTCCCGCCAAATTTAAAATCGCTAAATTATTATCGAATTATATAAATACACTTACATGATTTAGATTATTTATTTTTTAATTATACTGAAGCATTTTTATCAAAACATAAATTATAAGTAAAATTACGTGACATAATATATGAAATATTTAAATTTAACTATATGATTTTTTAACCCACACATTTGCCAAAAAGTAGCTCTTGCAAAAATTATGATTGCAAACGAAATTTTACTCAGTTTATAAATAGGCGTGCGCTAAAACTATAATCATATGATTTTTTAAATACATATTCACAAATAATAAAATAATAATAGACTATAGGTTAAACATTAATGCAATAATTTTTAAAGAGTTTATTATGATAGCTATTTATATTTCACATCATACGTCCTTTTTCTTTGCGTGGGTTAATGTGCGTCGTTCTGTACAAAAACGGGTTCGTAACCTTACTTTCTTCTGGATCTGATTTCGCTTTAATATATCAAAAAAACGCTCATAGGCAATTTAATTACATGTAAACATAATCTTCAGATCCCTTATATTTAAATTATATTGTGATAGTCATGAGTATTACTAATAACTTCGCATAATCTTGAATTTTAATTCGGTTTCCATTTGTCGCGTCTACAATTTATGATCCACATAGACAGTCTTTCTCTTCGTCCTAGTAGAAAACTGTGTAGTTTAAATCCATCCTCGCTTCTATTCGTACAAAACGAAGCACTGCAGCAGACCATTTTTCTTATATTCTAAACTTAATTTTAATTAAACTATACGATATGCTTCTCACACTACTTTCCGCGAACTGTCCAGGGACCAGAATGGGGGTTGCATATTGCTGTCTAATATAGTACCCTAGCTAGACCATGTATTCTTAAATCATGCTAACTACAGTGTTGAATGTGTCATCGTCATCAGCGCTCAAATTCAACTTAGCGTCCTTATGTTGCTATGGTAACCAACAGGGCCGCGAAGCTGGTATGCATAATTACGACGCAAATGGAACGTCCTTTGGCTAGCCGGATGGCGATTTGTGATTGGTCAGTTAATTTTTTTCTAATGCAAGCAGATGGAACATGAGTAGGACGGAGTGATGAGTAGAACTAATCACCATCCTTAAAAAGGACAGGTCCACTTTTTCGATTTTTTCTCTCTTTCTATTTCCTGGCCCACTTCCGACAGCCGTAGCCAGCGCAGCGGTCCAGTATTTTATGTCGATGACATATACTGGATACGAGATAGCTTGCGAGTGGCATCCCATGAGGGTGGCGTCAAAGATATTATAAACGTAGATGCGGTACGGGGAGTCAGAGTGGGGAATTATATATATAGGACATCACATTTTCTGGCCTATCGAGGTGCTGCCCTCACCGTACTACGAAATCGAATTCTGGTTTTCTCATTTTTC
>NC_046661.1:35642419-35644152 GCF_010883055.1 Belonocnema kinseyi | reverse complement strand
CATACTTTTAAATTTTTAACACTTGCAATTTATTTATGATCAATAATGTTTTGTTAATAAACTTCTAAGTTTACCATTCAAATTTTGCAGACTTGAATTCCATCAAGTGGAACATTGCTTATATTTCATAGTTGAAAATAAGATTTCGAAAGTTTTGAGTTTGTATTGATTCCATTTTCAAAATTCTAATCTACAAAATTGCAATATTTAACGTTTTGAAATTTTTCTTTTTTTCTAAATTTCAATCTGAATCTTTTAAAATTTTCAAGAGATTTCAAAAGATTTTTAAGGACTTTAAATATTTGAGGATGTTTTAAAAGATGTGAAGGAATTTTTAATTTATTTTCACAATTCAAAGGAGTTTCAAATAATTCTAACAATTTTAGAGAGTTATTTAAAACAATTTCAAAGCATGGTAGAAATCTTTAATGGGTGTGAAGGTGTTTTAAAAGATTTTGAAGGTTTGAAATACTTAAGAGTATTTTAAAAGGTTCCAAGGAATTCTCAATTGATTACAGTAATTTAATATGAGATTTCAATGGATTTGATATATCTCAGGATATTTAAATAGATTCCAAGGAATTTTCGATTAATTTTAATAATTTAGTATGAGATTTTAAAGGATTTAAAATATTTTAGGGTATTTTTAAAATTGCAAGGAATTTTCAAGAGCATTGCAAAATTTCAAGAGATTTCAAAGGATTTTTAATATTTTAGGATGTTTTAAAACATTCCAAACATTTTCAATTAATTTCAATAATTTAAAGCAATTCCAAAGAATTTTAATTATTTTAAACTTTTCAAGTTGAAATTACTACTGCTTTGTTAAAAATGTAGTTTTTTGTTTGTTGATATATCAATTTAGTTGAAAAATTTGTTTTCTGAAAATTTAATTATTTTGTAGACAATTTTCGTTTGCTTTTGTTTAAAAATTAATTTTTTTCAAGTACAAGAAAATAATTATTTTTTTATCGAAAAATTAACTGTGATTAAACATTAATTTTTGTATAGAAAATTAGACTTGGTGGAAGATAAATTTCTTTTGTGCAAAGCTCATATATTTTATTAAAAATTCCGTTTTTTTAGTTTTGTTGAAAACAATTTCAACAATTTTTTTTAATTTATGTATTTTATTCAATATCTTTTTTTTCGTGCAGAAAATGAATTGTTTTAGTTGAAAGCTGAACTATTTATATTTAAAAATAGTCAAATAGTTATTAATATTAATATAATATTTTATAATTCTAATATTATCATGAATAATATATATAGTAGTAATAATATCCATATTATATACACCTGAAAAACATAACATTAAAATCGATTCGTGCATGAAAGTAAGAATAACGCGAAACATCAAAATCGCCAATTTCTTTAATTTCTTTCTAATGGGGATCCAGATATAAATAGAAGACCACCGAAGTTTTTCAAAACTTTCATATTGACAACAAAGATATCTTTGTGGTAACTAATTGAGCAGAAACTTAATTGGTAAATCATTTCAGAAATTGCTAACTTTCGTCATTTACCGGCGCGCAACTTGCGCCTTTAAAATAACTCTTAGGTAATCCGCCAAGAGGGCGCAGTTATCAGCGCATGTTTTTCACATTCTCTTATTCCATTATCCCGGTTATTAGACCGTGGGCTGACAACGTAAATGGGAGCGTGATACGGATAAGGCCAATTTTCACATGAGATGTTCGTCTGATGATGAGGAACGTAAAAATGGGTGC
>NC_046661.1:35641075-35642319 GCF_010883055.1 Belonocnema kinseyi | reverse complement strand
CCCCCCACCAAATGTGCAGAAAATATCCTTTTGTTAAAAATTTGTTATATAATTTTTTTTGTATTTTTGAACCTGCAGACTAAAAATTCGAAAGAAAAAAGTAAGAAAAATGCACAGTTTTTAAACAAACACTTGTCAAAGTTTTAATTTTTAAATGTATTTTAATAGGAAAATGCTTATTTTAGTGAAATATTTGTATTCCTCAAAAAATCTTTGTTAGATTTGGCTAAAAGTTTCACAGTTTGACTATGAGACTTACCGAAACAAAAGGTTCATACACATGAACCAGAAAGATTAACGATTTTTTAAGGATAAAGCATGTTTTGGCTGTATTTACATACCTATGGAGGTTTAAGGTATGAAAATACCCCCAAAACATGCTCTGTACCCAAAAAATCGTTAATCTTTCTAGTTCGCGGGTACAAAACTCTTGTTTCGGTAAGTCTCATAGTCAAAAATGTTAAACTTTTAGCCAAATCTAACAAAGATTTTTGGAGAAATACAAATACTAAACTAAAATCATATATTTTTAAATCCTGCATGCATTTTAAAGGTCGCATGTCAGCGTCATGCGTGCGAGCTTCAGACGTGCGAGCGATATGCGTCGCATATGAAGACTCATCTGTCTGCTCGAGTGAAGGCGCTGCGAGCGAGCGATAACGCTCGCACTGTGCGCGCATTTTGTTATCTGGGTAATAGGTGATCAGCTGGCGTTCGTTGACAGCAATAACGACATGAGAGGTTGTCGATGAGATAAAGTCCCAGTAAGTGTTCAAAATTTAGATTAATTGCCGAAATCAATAGTATGGTCTTCAAAAATCCAGTCTATCCTTCTTCTCGGTCCCGGTAATGAGGCGAATGACAGCTCCCAACGTCACGAACCTAACCTTACAGAATTTGAATGCCTAATTGACGGGTTGACCAAGAAAAATATATATTTCATTAAATTACTCAAACAATCCTAAGAATTAAGTAGAATTCCTCTTAAAACTACCTCATGTACTAAATGTGAGATTCTCATAACTTATTGTTTTAAGTGAAAGTGGCTGACGCCAATTCATAGCACAAGACTTACGTTATTCGTGTACTAATTTTGAGCACACCTTCTTTTAAATTGCTAAAGATACAGTAGGTGGTTGAAGAAATGGGAAAAAGAAGGAAAAATGCGAATAACTTGGTAAATATTAACATTTTGAACAAATACTTCTTATTCATCTTGGAGTATACCTGTAATAGAGTACCTT
>NC_046661.1:35639385-35640975 GCF_010883055.1 Belonocnema kinseyi | reverse complement strand
GCTTTCTCCATTGTTGTTAACATGGGTAATAATGCTTTCACAGCCCCCCCCTCCCCGAATGTATCAGAGAACGTAAACAGAGTTTTCTGAACTCCAGAAAAATTCTAAAAAGGCACAATTGTAGTTCTTTAATTCCAAAAGCTGAATTTTAATATAATCAAAAATCAAAAAGTAAGATAGCGCGAATTTTTTTGTTGTGCTTCATTGCAAATTTTTCTGAATTTAATTAAATATCAGAGATTAAAATTTCTTTAGCTAAAAGCCAAGAAACATGACATTATTTAGACGTCACTGAGAAAAGTGTTTTCATCATATCAAAATCAGCATTTTTGCCTGCTTATTAGGAATTATAACACAGTTCAAGGGGGAAGCAGAGCGAGATGTCTGCGAAATTTAAAAAATTTTCGGAACTTAGTTCGAGACAGAAGAGAAGATGATTGTTAACTGTTCGTGAAAATAGACATAATGTTGAACCGGATTCTGATGATTCTACCGCTAATGAGCCCGAAATATTTCAAGGACTACCATTGGACGTTTTTCCTGCTGAAGATATCCAATATGCCCTTGAGGAACAAGTTTCTAATTCTGATGTTGGTGAAGAAAGTCAAAGCTCTAATGAGGAAGACATCAATAAAGATTTGGAAAATGATAATATTCCTCCGAGAATTATAAACGACGATGCTACTAGCGGGTAAAGTGATTCAGAAAACGGGAACGCAGAAATGGAGATTCAACCAAATCTGGCGGATTTTCAGAGAAGAGCTTTAAAAAATACTTTCTTAGCTGCAAATATGAAACACAGCCAAGGAAACGTAGTACTTGAAACATTAAGACGGTTTCCTTTCAATTTGATTTCCTTACCTAAGGACGCGCGAACTGTATTCGACACCCCGACTATTGTTGCTAGCACTAGAGTTCAGCAAATAGCAGGTGGTGAATATCTGCATATTGGTTTTAAAAAGACTCTTTTGCAGAAATTGGAAGGTCTTCCTGTAAATATGTTGCCAGAAAATATCATTATCGACTTTAATACAGATGGTGCTAAAGTGGATAAAGGCCTGGATCAATTCTGGCCACATCAATATAGAATATTAAATATTTCAGACAAAAGACCTATAATAGCAGGCATATTCCAAGGGAGACACAAACCAACCAATCCCTTTGAATTTTATGAACAATTTGTTCAAGAAATTACACAAGTACGTGAAGAAGGTGAAATTTTAATAAGGAATCTACGACTTCCTTTGATATTACGATGCTTCATTGCCGATGTACTTGCGAGGGCATTCGTTTTAAATCACTATGGCCATACTGTGGCACATGCCTGTTCTAAGTGTAAAGTAGAAGGTCACCGATGTGCGGTTGCGGGCGTTGCCGGGGCAATGGTCTTCCCAGGCATCAGACATGAACTTATAACAGACGATGATTACGAGAATGTCATCGATGAAGATCATCACAAAGGCGGAAGTCCTTTATCACCTCTGGTGCGATTGGTTACACGTGTTCCATTTGAAGCTATGCATTCTGTTTGGTTGGGAAATGTTAAAAAAGTCATTTCTGCACATGTGGAAGGAAAATTTGGATTTCAAA
>NC_046661.1:35626368-35639285 GCF_010883055.1 Belonocnema kinseyi | reverse complement strand
ACAATATAGATTAAAATGATATAAGAAATAAGCGAACAAATTGAATTGTGGAAGCAAATAAGGGTTTTTTAAACAATGAAGGTAAGATGTAAATATAAAACTGATTAATATACAACCTTCATTATAAGTTCAAAATAAATAATAATTTATTGTTTCAACAATTGAAAAATATTTGAAAATAAATTTACTTCACTTATCGGTAATAACTCACAGTTCGACGAATTTTTGAAGAAAAAAACATTTTTTAGACAAATGGAATTTGTTTGAATAATTAAAATTATATTAAGCGATGTTGATAAATATTTTACCAGACCAATGTAAATAATTTTAAGTAAAAAAAAGAGAATACAGTTCTCAAAAGCTCGTTTTTATGAAGAATTGACATTTTGGGTTTTAAGGGTAGTTTTCAGGGACCAGGCGTCGATCCAAAGAGGTGACCTGGAAGGGGCGAAATTAGGAAATTTCATACACACAAAGAGCTATGATGATTAATGAAATTGACCAATTGTATAAACAGGCTCAATTGGATTACTAACAACTTACATGTGATTATGAGATTAAATAATTTTTTATACTTGTTCTCCATTTTGTAGCAAACACGAAAAAAGTTACTACGGGCTAATTTTTTAAATTTAATTTACTGAAAATTGTATAGTTTAATACAGAAAGTGGTAAATAAATTGCAGTTTTATTGACAAAGTAAATAAACATATGTTTAACTTGTTTTAAATGGAATTTCTCGATTTATATTGGCTTTAAAATTATTTGCATGTATGCCAGATGTATAATACGTACGTTTTCAAAATCTTGATCCTTTACTTTTCAAGAAATTTTTTCAACAAATGTCTTATTTATGAACAAAAGTTGTATACAATATGTGTTTTTATAAAAGGTTTCATTTTAAAATTAATAAAAATTAATTTTTTAATTTTATTCCTTAATGTAAGTATAATATTTAATTATAAAAGACGTAATCTTTAACAAAATTGACATATTTTCAGTTTTTTTAATCTGGGAAAATATATGTCTAAAAAATTGTAGAAAAATACATAGTAATTGTTTAAAAAGCAAACGACAAATTAAGATTTCAGAAAAGTACGCATTATACACGTTATTAAAATTTTTGCAATAATTAGTGTATAACTAGTTAACATTTTGGTTAAATTGCAGAATAGGGGCGTCACCTCTGTTTTTCCTGGAAAATTTTTTTTCCGACAACAGACTATTAGAATCTTTAATTGAGGTATAAATGAAGTGATTTCAGAAGGCCAAAGTTTAAAATTATTTTTACTTTTATTAAGAAGATGTCTCAAATGTGGGTCTGTCACGGTCTTACATTATTTCTATGACCTGCCACAGGGGTGCCTTCCCGCCCCCACGAGACGGGGAAAAGGGGCAGGGGTGTGATTTAACATTATTTCTGCGACCAGTCACAGGGGTGCCTTTTTAATTAATTAATTAACTATTGAATTTTAATTATTTACAGTATTTCTGGCCGTACGGATGTTAAGTACAATCCTTTCGATGTCGTGATAGACCCATATTTGAGACATGTCATTAATAAAAGTAAACATAATTTTAAACTTTTGTCTCGTCAAATCACTTCATTAGGACTTCAATTAAAGATTCTGATAGTTTTTTGCCAAACAAAAATTTTCTTCCAACCAAAATAGAGCTGACGCCCCTATTCTGCAATTGCACCAACATTTTTAAGCATAAGACTTTTTAAATTATTTATTTTTGCATTAATTATATGTTTTTAATTAAAGCATTGATAACTGCATATAAATGTTGTTCAAACCAACTTTTTGACAAAGCATCTGTAAACAATTCTTACATTTTCGTCGCAAATTCATCATCAGCTGTCACAGTAAAAGACACTCTAATTAATGAAAAATTTGTACAATATATTTTTTCATATATGAAAAGATATACTGTATACATCCATTACCATTTATACAATAAAATTTTTCGTAAACCCATTACTATTTAATGAAAAATTAAAACTCACCTTTTATTACACATTATACGTGAATATTAAAAATGCATCATTTCAAAAGTACTTGATAATTGATTAAATTAATTTCTTAGACTTATACTTATATCTTTTGGAAGGATAATTATTACAATAAAAATAAGTATACAATATAAGTAAGAGTAAGATAATAAAAAATCCTCATTTTGGAAACTTACCCAAATGGTTTTGGATATTTCCAGGTTTTTAGCTCATGTACACATATTATTAACCGAGATATTAATCTAATTTACGAACATTGTTTTTTTAAAATTATTATTCACGTAATTCTTAATTGCTATAAAACTCAGTTTTTACATAAATCTTTACTATTATTATTTATTTCCTTATATGCAGCTTGAATTTTTACGCTACAATCTTTGAAACATCAAATTTCAGGTTATAACCAGTTATAACGTTAGAGACAGGTTCAAGGCGAAATAGCCTACTCTTCTTATTTCGCCAGTCTTCCTCCCTCTCTCATGCATATTAATTCCATCAGGCGAAATAAGCAACATATACTGTGCTTATTTCGCCAGACGTATCTGACGACGTAGCCACTCCGAATACGTTATCGAGGGCGAAGCGCGCGATTAAGAGATATCGAGCGAAGCGAGCCGTAAAGTAAGGTTATGTTTTTATTACCAGCACGCAGATGAGAAGTGAAAATCCTTCTTCTTCCTCTTTTATGATAAGAAAAAATCCTTCGTTCGTATTTCAACAAATCTTTTGGTGATGAGCAATTATAAGATGCAGAAAAAGAAAAAGACACGCGGAACACTGACTGACTCGGACGGAAAACTCTTAAATAATCTCAGCTCTCAACTGAAAGCGTGGGAAGTGGGTTTATGGCGAGACAACGGCGGGGAGAACGGCCATCATTATTTTAAACGACTGAACGCGCTTTTCAAATTTCTGATATCAGCATTTTTATTTTTTTTTCTCGTGATGCAATTTGGAATATTTGAATTTTAATAAATAAACAATATCTAGGGTTTAACTAAGATCTAATTTGATCATTATTATGGAATTATTATTTATTACTTATCTGCACGATTTATGCACGCGTGCGTCGCAGACAGCCTCTCATACGCAGTCATACGTGAAGGACGTCGTGATGGCGATATGAGACTCAATGCGCACGCACGCTTTTACCCATCACGGCGTTACGGCTGGTGATGGCAGGATGCGTGCGTTATGACTCGCATGGTGCGACTCGCACGCGTGCTTGAAGTGTGCGTCGCACGATTGTTATCTGGGTATACATACTTGAAATGTCTCATGAAGTCTGTCGTACAAATCTCCAGACAGAACCACCAGGTGGAACGTCAATGTCCTTTAGGAATTTTTCACGGTACGGACGTTGAGTGTCGTTCTCCAGCCAAGCAGTTCTCGTGTGTCAACTATGTCGAGTGGTACTCAGAGAGAGTTTTCTGAGAAATTTTTGTTACTTACAAATATCCATGAGTGAAAATTGGAATCAAATTACTCTTATATTAAAACAACACCAGTTAAATTATTCTACAAGCAATAGGAGCACGTTTTTCTAATTGAAAGGTCGGCCATTGTTTTCTTTATATTTGTACAATGAAAATATTTAACTTTTGTTCCCTTTTATATTAAAAGTAGATACCATGTGTGATGTATCTACCATTAGTTGTTGTGGAAGTTCTTGGTCCAAACCGGCAAACGCGTAAGGGCGGCTGACTTTAGGATCCGGTCTACTTCCTTATTCGATAGGATCCCGGTTTGTAGTTGTAGTCACAATAAATTTAGAGAACAGATTTGTGATTTATTTAGGTAGGAGATTACATGTAGAGGTTATCATAAGTGGCCATAAGTTGAAAGGCCTTTTTGATACTGGTTCCTGTTGTAGTTATATAGGTCAGCGAGCGATAGACAAGTTTAAGGATATAGTAGCTAAGTTACCTAGTAAATTCTATTCTGGGGTAGTTTACCCAATTGGAGTGGTAGAAGAAAACTTAGGGATGGTTAGTTTGTTATTTGAGTTTCTAGGTTATAAACACCATATGCAATCCGTTTGGCCCCAACTTTTGATTGTGAGGTTCTCTTAGGGCATAATTTTGCCGAGATTTTTGATCTTCAAGTTAAGTATAGGAAAAGACTTTGGCAAATTGAAGAGGGATTTTGGCATTCTTATGAGGGTGATAGAATAAATTTAGACCTTGAGTTAGAGAAGCCGAAAAATCGTTTAAATTTGGATCAATCTCACGTGCAAAGAAAAGAAGTTGTTGGTTTAAAATGTTCGTCACAAAGTCATGTAAATTTACATATTTTAAGTCCTGATAATATGGCGTCGCCAGGAAATCTTGTTTGTCAAGTAAGTTTTGAAACATTGCCGTGTCATCGTGTTGTTCTTGAGAATCAGTTTCAATTCCCCGTGTCCTGTGCCGGTCTCAAAGAAATACAACCGAGTCAGTTGAAGATATTAGAAAAACTCCTAGACAAAAAGATTCCGTCCATGCCGGAAAAGTTTTCAGCCACCCACCTAGCGGAGCATGTAATAGATATCCAAGGTCATCCACCAACTAAACAGAATTATCGCAGATATTCACCTAAAGTTTTAGAAGACCTGAGAGAATAGGTGGATAAGATAGAGAAAGAGGGTTTAATAGAACCTTGTGATAGTGGCTGGTGTAATCCGGTGGTGATGGCAAGGAAATCGGATGGTGGCTTCAGACTTTGTATTGATTTTCGTAGGTTGAACGAAGTTGCGAAAAAAGATGCTTATCCAAAGCGAAACATAACGGACATCCTCGATATACTTCGTTCGGCAGAATATATTTCGAAGATCGACCTTAGTCAGGCTTTTCACCAGATTCCCTTGTCCAGAGAAAGTAAAGAGTTTACTGCTTTCACTGTTCCTAGAAAGGGCCTATACCAGTATACTCGAATGCCTTTCGGTCTATCGAATTCTCCGGCTACCTTTCAACCCCTTTTAGACAGACTAATCACACCTGAATTCGAACCTTATGCCTTTGCGGATCTTGATGACATCATTATAGTTACCGAAACCTTTGATGAACATGTTTACTGACTGGGGCGTGTTTTAGATGTGATAATCAATGTTGGCCTTACCATAAATAGGGAAAAGAGTGAGTTCTGTTGCAGGGAGGTCAAGTATCTGGGGTATATGGTTAACCAGTCGAGTTTTCATGCAGATCCAGAAAAGATTGAACCGTTTACTGGTTACCCAGTCCTAAATACTTTAAAGAAACTTAGGCGGTTGTTGGAAATGGTTTCGTGGTACCGAAGGTTTATAAAGGATTTTTCGGCTATGGCTGAACCTCTATTTCGCCTGTTAAATAAAAGTCGTCGATTTATATGGGGTGAGAAGCAACAGAAATCCTTTGAGCTGTTGAAAACAGCATTAACCTCTTCTCCTACGTTAGCCCTTCCGGATTTTAACCTGGCTTTTTCATTGCAGACTGATGCCAGTAGCACTGGTCTGGGAGCGATCCTAACACAAAACGTAGATGGCACGGAGCCGATTATCGCTTACGCAAGTCGGACGATGGCCCCCTTGGAGAGGAATTTTACTGCGAGTGATCAGGAGTGTTTGGCTGTGATCTGAGCGACCCGGAAGTTCAGGCCTTATCTTGAGTGTTATCCTTTCGAGGTCATTACTGACCACAGTAGCCTTCATTGGTTGTGTTACTTGAAAGACCCAACTGGAATATTGGGACGATGGGCTACCGAGTTACTGGGAAACCAGATTACAATCAGGCATAGGAAAGGCGCTTTACATCACGTACCAGACGCTTTGTCGCGTATGTATGAGCCTGATACTGAGGTTGTGAGTTCCATCGGTGAAACCGACGATCCCTGGTATTTGCGTAGGGTAAAAAACGTTCGAGAAAGGCCATTGCAGTTTCCTGATTGGAAAATTGAGAGAGGAAGATTGTAATGCCATAGACCAAGCTCCTTCATCGACGCACTTTTAACGGATCTTGAAGCCTGAAAAGTGGATTTACCTCCAGAACTCAGGAGAAAAGCTTTAGAAGATGCCCATGGTGAAACTAAATCCGGTCACCTTGAAGTGGAAGACACAGGCACGTATGGCTCTCTTGTATTATTGGCTTGGAATGTATAAGGATGTGGTTACGTATGTTCGGTTCTGTTCCACCTGTCAGAAACTCAAGGTTGCACAGGCTGGTCCAATAGGACTTATGGGAAAGCGTGTGATAGAAAAACCATGGATGGTGGTTGCAGCGGATATTATGGGTCCGTTTCCGCCTAGTCTTGCTCATTATCAATATTTACTCATATTTCAGGACATGTTTACGAAGTGGATAGAATGTGTCCCTTTGAGGAAAGCTAATGGCGATAGTGTACAGAAGGCCTTCGAGGATTGTGCAGCTTGGTATTCGTCATTCAACTACTCCGCCGTATCATGCCCAAGCAAATCCGGTTGAGAGAGTAAACAGAGTGGTGAAAACCATGATGACTTCGTTTGTCGAAAGTGATCATCGAGATTGGGATAAATATATTCCAGATTTTCGCTTTGCGTACAACACTACAGTACATAGCACAGTGGGTTCGAGGAGAAATAAAGAGAAAGTTCACGTTAAGGATCTTAAATATTATTGGTCGGTTGATGAATCGAGAGTTAACGCGTCTTGCTTTTCCCTAGGTCTCGATGAAGAAGAAGGTGCCGAGGTTTCCCCCGACAACTGTTCAATGCCTGAGCAGGTTGACGGGAAGGTCACGCAGACCTGTTCCGAAGCCACGAGAGAAGAAGTATTGGTCGCAGACAGGACTCGAGCCATGTTGCCTCAGAGGTCGGATGACCCTCGTACCCTTCAGCAGGCCGATCGTGTCTTCGCTTTTCCCAGGGGTGCCACCTCTTCCATCGGCTTCTCCAGTAATTTGTTTGGCTCCGCGTGGGGATTCTGATGATCGCCGAATTGATGCAAATCACCCTGTAATTGAAGCCCTCGCGGAGGCAATTTTAAGGAATCTGTATCTCATTATTTAGTTTATAAGTCTTTTCATGCCGTATGTAGATTATTTGATGTTTTTTATTTCTTTTTCCTTTTTCATAGACACATGAGTTTGGTGGAAAATTTTTCTTGATTTTAACTTGTACTAAATGGCTGGGTTTTTCTGGCCGATCGAACTGAGATGCCGAGTCGAGAGTGGATTGCATGCTCCCGCTGAGTTTCACTAACCGTGTTGCCAGTCTGGGAGGGGGTTTTGTATCGTGATCTTTTTTTCTCTCTTTTCTTTTCTGTTTTTTCTTGTAAAAGAAAGGGAAAAGAGAACAAAAATACGCTGATCCACTCGACTCTTGCTGCACGAGAATCTCACATTTAGTACATAAGGTAGTTTTAAGAGGAATTCTACTTAATTCTTAGGATTGTTGGAGTAATTTAATGAAATATATATTTTTCTTGGTCGACCCATGAATGAGGCATTAGAATTCTGTAAGGTTAGGTTCGTGACGTAAGGAGCTGTCATTCGCCTGATTACCGGAATCGAGAAAAAGGATAGACTTGATTCTTGAAGAGCGAAAATTGGAATCAAATTAATCTGATATTAAAACAACACCAGTTAAATTATTCTGCAAGCAATAGGAGCACGGACTTGAGAATCAGGTGGGTGCCAGTTTTCTTTTTCGTCTCGGCATCATGTTTTTTTAATTGTAAGGTCGGCCATTGTTTTCTTTATATTTTTACAGTGAAAATATTTAACTTTTGTTCCATTTTATATTAAAAGTAGATACCATGTTCGGATACAATGAGTGAAAAACTATCTAAGTCGAAATTGCTGGAAATCCTTCATTTAATTGTTTGTGCGATGCAATCGTTTGTATTCGATCTTTAAATCTTAAGAAAGGGCAATTTTCCTCGCCATGTTTTTCAAGAAAACTAATTTTATAATGAATAAAATTTATATCATGAATATTATTATTCATAATAACCTACTTACCATAACTTACCACTGAGCAAGTCGGTAAAGGTTAAATAATCTGAATTATAGATTTTTCTCTTTTTTTTTTAATTCGTAATTATAAATCGAACGTTTTCCTTTTTTAGTGGCACTTCCACAGGCGCCTGGCGCTAGACATTTTGGTCTAGTCTTTATTTTATTAACGCTTTCAGGTCATATATTAAAAATACATGTGTAAGCACGTTAAGCAGCCAAGTAACGGCTAAATGATAAATTTAATTTTGGTTTAAAAATCCCGTTGCAAACTATTTTCATTTTTCATTATTTTCTAGAAATTATTTTTTTCTTTTTTGGCTTAAAATTTGTTGTTTACCTAATAACGTAAGTATTCTAATTGAATACGAGTATTACGTCATACAGATACAAATTCAACTGGTTGCATAAAAATTCTTTTCTAACTTACAATTAGACTATTGTTTGACGATATTTTTGGGTAGCAATCAATCTTCTTCGTCTAAAATTTTAACTATTTCACTTTTGTTAAAGTTTAATTATTTTTTGGCGAAACATTCAATTTTTCAATTAAAAATTTGACTTCTCATTGGAAATCCTACGATGTGTTAGAAAATTTACCTTTTTTTATCAAAAATTAGAACTATTTCGCTAAAAATTCATGTACTTTTTTGAAAAACGTTAAATTTGAACATTAAAGATTAAATAATTGAACGTCATTTCAATATTTCCGACTCATTGCAACCGGCATTTTTGTTTGCAAGATGCTCTCTGAAAATAAAAAACATACAGCAAGGACGTTTACTATGCAATCATACGGAATATAATGATATAACTTTAGCATACATTGCAACCCGTCGTGCATCTGTGTAATTCAAAAAAGTAGTAAATAGGCGATTTTAATTCAAGTGTTTAAATCCCCCGCGCTCGAGGTCTTGCGCTAATAGGCCATAAGCTTTGAGCCTCAGATGACTTGCGCAAAAGATGTACAACCTAATTCGGAAAGAAGGTTATGTTCCCCAGGATTCACCACGCATCCCAGAGATAAATAATGAGGTATGAATTAAAAACAATGTAACACAATATTAGAATGTGTTCACAAAAATTCTCGGGACGTGGTTTCTTTGGACAATTTTCTTAAATCTCTGTTGGCGAAATATTTTTTATTCGTTGAAATCATTGAATTATTTGAGATCTATAATTAGTAAAAATCTTCTAAAATGTTTCTATAGTAGCGGAGACGAAATTTGCAAGGTCGCTGCACAGCCAGCTTATAAGAATAATTCGCCGCTTCTTACATCTCATCATTTGAATCTCAGATTCATCGTTGCAATTTTTATAATCATACGGATTAGAAATTTCATTGCAGTTAGTCAAAAGCTTTTGATTCCCATATTTAATTCAATAAGTAAAACAACAGATTTTATCACCAATTAATTACGTAAAACCTGCAGAAATTCACTTTATTTCATTAATTAAGTTCGAAGTACAAAACGATTTTGACACTTGTCAAATGTCAAATAGCACACACGTACCGTTACATTAATGAAAACTCAGTCATTACTCTTGCAGCTGTAACCATTTTGTCAGTTGGAGCCGATAAATATCCTCTTCACAAGTGATCTATCCATTCGCCTGGGCGTTTTTGAGGTAACGAAGAAGTATACAAGCCAAGAGACGTATCCCGTGAGAATCGCCAAGCGACATATCCGGCAATATATTTTAGTCCGTCATCTGCCATTTTTTCAGCAGCCAGTGTCATTTCTAATGACTCAGAAGACCTATTTCCTCACCCGTCGGAGAAACTGTGTTTGGACATGTCACTACAATGTAAACAAAATCATAATATTAATGACTTTAATTTTTCCCCGGTACATACGAAATGTATCTATTGTGCTTTTGCCATACCATGTTATACGTCAAATGAGAAACTGCTGATAAGAAACATGCGGAAGCGCCTCACCTTAAAACGTACTGCACCGCTATTTGAAAAATTTAGAAAAAAATATTTATATTTTTTTAATACGGGAAAATCGATTTTATTTATAACCAACCTGAATCCGGCTCATTCTCATCTTCTTCACCTGCCGGCTTTTTGAATTCGACCAACTCTGAAGAAATGGATCGTCTACTTCTCCTTCGCTTATTTCTACAGACAGGATGTTGCATACTTCTTGCATTATGACTTCTTCTTTTTTACTGTCAATGAGACCCATGCTACTTATTTCGACAAAGTCATTATCAGACTGTAATGTGTCAGGGCTATCGCAGATGTTGGAATATTTAAATAAATCTGTTGCATTAACTAGAAGACTTTCTTTCAAGTCTAATTTCACATTCTCATTCACGTTTGTCGCAGACGTGGAAGTACTCTTCTGTTCCGTTGCCTTATCTTGTAAGTCCGATGCATTGATAAGACTTTTTTCACTCCTATCTTTTTCCGTGTTACAACCATCGGACAGTGCCTCCCTGGCGTGCTTGCCAAGGATAAACCATCGCAAACGATACAATACTTCCAAAGAAGTTGGATGATCGTGGCCTCTTCCAACACCGCGAAGGAATGAAAAAAATTCTCAAGACATCCTGATTTAATTGATTCGTCAGTAATTAGTCATTGCCAAAGACTTCTTGAAGATTCTTGAACAAACTTGGCAACCTATATGGATTTACTATTAAAATTTGAGATGGTTTCTGAATGGAATTCCAAGAGCGTTCCTTCTGTTATAAGTATTTATATGGATATCCATACAGGATTTTCCTGTCGACACACTAAGTCCCTAAGCATCTACATGGATTTATATGAATGTTCCTAACATGTAGTGTATATGGAATTACAAAGAAAATTTGAAGTGGTTCCTATATGAATATACAAATAAGATTCCTTTAAAATTGTGCTAATTCCCTACTTCTATATGGTTTTATATGTATTCTCCTGACATGTAATCTTTATGTCATTGCAAACAGCATTTTAAGTGATTTCTATATGGATTTTATAAGTAGGACTTTTCTGATGACGCGCTAATTACCTACTTCTATATGGATTTATATGTATCTTTCTAACACGTAATCTATATGGAATTACGAAGAAGATTTGATGCGGTTTCTATATGGATATACAAATAAGATTTATTTAACATTGTGCTAATTACCTACTTCTATATGGTTTTATATATATTCTCCTGACATGTAGTCTATATGAAATTGCAAACAGGATTTTAACTGATTTCTATATAGATTTTATAAGTAGGACCTTTCTGACGATGCACTCATTACCTACTTCTATATGAATCTATATGGGTGAAAAGGGAAAGGAAAAGAGAGAAGGAGAAAAATAAAAGGGAAAAGAGAAGAATAGGAAAAATAACAAGGGTAAAGGGAACCATTCCCCTACACCCTTTTCTCACCCCCCTTGCATTTTCTTTCCCCTCTATCAATCCCCTTCACAGTTTTCCTTTCCACTTTTATTCTCCTATTCCTCTTTAGCGTTTCCGCTTACCCTTTACACCATTTACCCTTTCCCCTTATCTTTATTTCCCCGTTCCCTCTACTTTTTTCCTATTCTCCACGTTCTCTTTTTATTTTTCCCATTTTTAACTTTTCATTTGTCCTTTCCTTTTCTTCCTTCGTAATTTCTCATTTTTTCCTTCATTTGTCCTTTCCCTCATTCCATTTTTCTGTTTCTCTTTACCGTTTAACCTTTCACTTTTAAGCTTTCCCTTTTCATCCTTTCCCCGTTCCTTTAAACCTTTTTTTTCTTTTCCCTATTTCCCTCTTTCCCCTTTTCTTTTCTTCTTTCAATTTTCATCCTTTCCCCTTTCTCATTTTCCCTTTTGAAAAAACGGAAAGGGGTAGATGGAAAAATGAGTAAATGAGTGAAGGGAACAGGTTGGAAAGGGAAAGATTAAAAGGAGAAGGGGGAAGGGAAACAGAAAAAAGGAATAAGGAAAAGGAAAAAGGAAGGAGAAAATGAGGCACCGGAAAGGGTGCAAAGGGAGAGGAAAAGGGGGGAAGAGACAAATAAAAGGGAAAAGAGACTAGGCATAAGAACAAAGGTAAAAAGAACGGGGAAACAGAGGAAAGGGAAAGGTGAAGGTGTGAAAAGGAAAAGAGGAAGCGATTAAGGATAATGGGGAAATGGAAAAATAAGTAAAGGGAACGGGGAAAAGAAAAAGGGTGAAATGAAGAAAAGAGAGAAAGGTTGAAGGGAACGGGGAAAAGATGAAAAAGGAAAGGTTAAAAGGGGGAAGCGAAATAGTTAAAGGGAATGGGGGAAAGAAAAAGAGGAGGAAAAAATTGGAAATATGAAAGGTAGAATAGGGAAAGAAAAGGGCGAAAATAAGAAAAGGGAAAAATAAAAGGGGAACGGGAAGAACATGAAAAAGGGTGAAGAATACGGGGAAATGAAGACATGGTATATGTATGTAGTTTGTGATTTAAGCTATTTCGCAACCACAACATTTATCAAACTAATTCATAGTAAAGTAATATTACATTTAATTAATAAAATGAATGCACCTCGCTTTGTTCTATTTAGATAATTTGGATCAATTAAAAATAGAAGTAGTGAATTTCAAATGTTTTTTTCATGATAGTCAATGAGGCATTTCCCCAGAAGAAATAAAGATACCAACAGAAGCATATAGAAACCACATCAGTGACTGTTTGTAATTCCACACAGGACCGTATAGAACCAGATGTCCATGAGAATCAAAATCACATTCACCGAAACGAAGTAAAAATACCAACAAAAGCATATAGAAAACACCACAGTTGCTGTTGTAAGTCTGTAAGGATCAATGATGAATTTCCAAAGATAAAGTAAAGATACCAACAGAAACTTATAGATAACACCTTAGCGACTAGTAGTAATTCCATATACCAGGTGTATACATATGAAACCGGTATTTTTTCAAGAAAAGAACACATTTATTTCAAGAGAATGATAACAAATATTTTATTCAAAGTATGCGCCCTCGCT
>NC_046661.1:35617040-35626268 GCF_010883055.1 Belonocnema kinseyi | reverse complement strand
GACGTCCTCAAACGATTTCGGTGGTTTGCCGCGGTCAGCGTTTCTCACATCAAAATTGCCACTTTTGAACTTGTTAAACCACTCATTACACTGCGTTCGAGCTGTCTGATTAAATCTAATAAGACTTTTTTGGTTATAGCTTTATCGAAGTCAGCGTAAATAATCTGCTTCCACTTCGTAAATAAACGCCGAGCCATTACAGTCTGACATGCCCTATGCGGTCCTAATATTTGCTGCTTTCTTTTGTCAATGGAAAAGAGAGGTGATAAATGTACTTCGTCAAAACTTAGAACTGTAACCTCATCTCTTCTGCTCATTTCTTCACCTTTCTTTTTTATGACTTTTAAAACGTTAACCAAGACACCTGGATCAACATCGAATTTGCTGAAACATCGTCTTAATGTTGAGAGCCCAGGTAATGGAATTTTCACAACCTTTCTCAAATATTCGTAGATTTTTGAACTAAGGGAGCGATTGGAAATCACACCTACAATATCCTCTTTGCACCACGTTATCCGCTTGCCAGGATGCAATAAGCCTTTTATTTGTCCTGGAGTGAAGATAGCTTTCAGTCTGTTACTATTTTCTTTATTTTTTGAGGAAACAAAATTCAATTTGGCTTCAGCATACTCACATCTTGTTTTATAAATGTGGCAAGATTTTTTCCACATAGTCTCTTCCTTTTTGTCCTCGAAAAATGGTAGAAGTCGCTCTTCACTTTGCTCCCTTAGTATTTCATTCGTCCTACAAAACCTGCCTAATGTCTCACGTAGCCATCTGTTTTCATTTTGTAGCTCATTCTTGGAATCCTCATTTTTCCTGGCTTCCAAATAATGATCTGTCCGTTCTTGAAAGTAAATGTGCTCCTGTGGAAGCTCTTCCACCTCTTGAAGAGGCTCGACCCGTTCCTCATTTTGAATCGGTTCAATATCCTCCTTTCCAAGCTCTTTCAACTCCTCAACCATTTTATTTTTCAGCTGATTCAGCTCTCCTACATCATTTTCGCGATTTTCTACCTCGAAGATAAACGAAGTAATCGCAAAAAGCATTTCGTCGCTTTTAGGCGATATTGGCTCCTCTGATGTTGAAGTAGAAGTTCCGCGTCTCTTGTGCTCTTTTTTGGGTAGTTTTTCCGTTGGGACGGCATCCTTGCGAAGTCTTCTTATGGATGATTTAAGAGTCTCGTTCAACAGTTTCGACAATGAAGGAACTTTCAAAAAAGGAGTTAAGTTTTCAACCAAAGACAATTTTCCGTCACGAAATAAAGAAATTCGACCAAATAGTTAAATTAAAAAAAAATAACTTTAAATAAAAAATCTGGATTCAACCAAAAATAGTATAGTTAAATGTCCAGTTTAAAAAAATAAATTTCAACCAGAATACGAATTTTCAAACCAAGTTGAATCTTTAACAAAAAAAAATGAATTTTTGAAACTGTAGTTCAGTTTTCAACCACATAGTTGAATTTTGATCCAAAAAAAGATGTTTATTTAAAATAAAAAAATACATTGCAATTCAACCAAAAAACACGAATTGAAAATAGTCATATTTGAATGAGATTCAATTTAAACAAAAAAGTTGCATGTTTAATCGAATGAAATGAATTCTCAAACCAAAAAGACAAATGTCCAATTAACGAAAATTTTCTGTCAGGAAAAAAAAAGAATTGCAACCAAATTTTAAAATATTCAACCTGAAAAGGCGAACTTTCAACCAAAGTGTTGAGTTTTCAGCCAAGAAAACTAAACCAATGGTTCCATTTTCAACCAAAATAGCGGAATTTTAAACCCAAAAACATAAATTTCCAAACAAAAATATAGTTTAATTTTCCGTACAAAAACGAATTTTTGACAGCCACCAATAATTAATTTTTAACCAAAGAGGTGAATCTTCAACGAAAAAATGCATTTTTAAGAGAGTAATTCAAATGTTGGCCAGGTAGTTCGATTTTCCACAATAGTCATTTAAAAATTTTTTAAACAGTTCAATCGTACCAAAAATCTGAAACTGTGGATGAAAATAAAGAACTCAATTTTTTATTTAAAAAAAAAAATAATAACAAAAACATGCTCCCCCAGATATTGAGTTTATGAATATAGGTAAATAAAGTCAAATATAACAAAGTTAACCAGTCCCGAGAAAATCGATCGAGAATGGTGACGCTACAATTTCACAGGTTTATTAAGAAACGCTTAGGGAAAGAAGTATTACTTCTTAAATCAGGTTAAAATATTCAAAAATTGAATCAAAATAATAAATGTCTGACAAATTAGTTCACCTCTTTCAATCACATATTTCAATTCGCATCCTAAAAAGATTTCAATTAAAACTAAAAAGTTGAATTCAATCAAAAATAGAATAGTTAAATGTCCAGTTTAAAAAATTAATTTTTAGCCAGAAAACACTTTTTCAACCCAGGAGTTGAATCTTTAACAAAAACAAAAATGAAAGTTTAACAAATTAGTTCATTTTCAACCAGATAGTTGAATTTTTATCAAAAAAAATTCTTATTTAAAATTAAATAATACATTCTAATTCGACCAGAAAACGTAAATTTTAAATATCGAATAATAATAATAATAATCGAATCAGATTATATTTCACCAAAAAAGGTGGATTTTTAACCAAATCAGATTAATTCTGAAACCCAAAGACAAATTTTCAATTAAAACAGATTTTCCGTGAATAATTTAAAGAAATTGTTATGCTAATAGGTTCAATAAATTATTATTACGTTCGCAATGTTACCGAAATGATAGTTAAATTTACTTCCAAACAATAAACCCATTTCAGATCCAATTATTGTTTATATCTATAGCTATAACCTGTGGACATTCTACATCCTATACATATATTTCTTTAGGCACTGTGATATGCTAAAAAATAAAACTCTGAATAATATTACAAATTTCAATAGACATTTCTACATTTTTTCTCTCGATTTTATATATACGATGAACTCTCACCGTGTTTTGGGTTGATCTTTTTATTTCTGCACACTTTCTGCCACTCTGCAATGTAATACTCCTCCTTCGGGAAGCGAAATAAACTAATCTTTGGGTTGTTTTTCTTTACTTGATTGACACAATCGTCAACTGCACAAATGTTTGGCATTGTTATCTGCAATAATATACAATGGAATTAAATTTACAAGAGAAGTAAACGTACAATCATCATACCATTAAGCCTATATCTGTAATAATAATTAGTCTACTTTTTAACTAAAAGTTTTCGTGACTTTCTATTTTAATATGTGCCCTTCCTTTTTTAGCAAAATATCACCTGAAGAATTATTTATAAATATATTTCGCAAAGTAAAAAATATTGTCGAAAAACAAACTAAGATAACATTTTTCTACGAGTATTATACTTTCCATGGCAAAACATCTGAAAAAAGAGATGTGTATACGTACCTTCTTCTTCTTTTAACAACAACAAAAGATGTTAACCACTTATTTGTTTCCCATTCAAAAATTTATCTGCATCATTGTAACACAGTCTTATTCATTTATCAAAAATGTGGAAATTAACTTAAGAGGTTATCTTAATAATGTCAGCTACCTTGTACACTTAATGAACACGAGCAGATCATCGTACAACCATTTGAGTAGCTCATTTCCTCTTTGGAACCTTCCCCCATCGTTAAGAGCCGAAAGAGACCGGTCGTACCCGATCATGCACGAAGCTGAAAGGAGCCAGTTGGCGCACAATTTAAATGTCTAAATTTCAAGTTTTATACCATTCGCACGGGTAATACATAAATTTAGAATGAAAAATATATTATATTCTTTACAATGGTTATAAATGAATTTCATTATATTTTTTAGAATTAATGTAGAAAACTGCTGGAAAAATCAGAGAGAAAAAATCAAATATAAAACAGAATAGAATTTTATTTCTTCACGAACATGAAGATCTTAAAATTATTTATTCTGAAATTGCTTAATATTGCCTCTTAATTCGAAAGTCAACGACAACTTTCAGACTAGTGTATCATTATATTACTGTTACAAAAGTTTCTGCTCAAATAAACATTGTAATAAAGTAACGTTTCGTAATTTTACTAATTCCCGCATCAGACTAAAATTAAAAATAATGAAATTATTTTAGGAATTAATAAAGCACAAAAATAACTTTATAAACATTATTATTAGCTCATGCATGAAATTCTCCGCTTATTATTTTTATAATAATTTATTCTGGAATTGCTCAATATTGCCACTTAATACAAAAGTCAACAACAACTTCCAGACTAGTGTATTATTATATTTCTGTTGCATAAAGTTTCTGGTGCTAAGTGTATACCTCATTTTAATAATGTGATTGCTTCTTCAAGTCATTCTAATATTAAAAACAAAGGTCTCAAACGATAAACATGGATAAAACAGTTAATATCTATACAGGATTTGACCATGTATATTCTATACTAGCAGACCATCAGCCAGCGACAAAGAGACTTTTGCAGTAATAATAATAATAATAATAATAATAATACATTGGAAATTCCAAGTCATTTTCAGTTTCTTAGGTGTTGTTTTTTTAATTTTCCAGGTCAAGTAAAATTAATTTAATTCTAATTTGAATACTTTTTTCATTATTACAATAGTTACAAACCATATAAATAAAGTGATGGTTTTTTGCATACTTTTTTCGTTATGACTTAACGCAATTAATAGTCGGTTGCTCGTTTTATACTTTCTTGAGTATTTCAAGTTATAGTCACAGAAAAATATCATAAAATCGAGGTGCAAGTGATAATGGACGACTGGCCATATTCTATATACTTAAATAAAGACAATAGTCAAATACATCTTCCGGACTAATGTATTATTTTATTACAGCTACAAAACTTGCTCCTCAAATAAAACATTGTAATAAATTAACGTTTAGGAATTATACTAATTCCCTCATCATATTAAAATTAAAAATAATGAAATTATTTAAAGAATGAATAAAACCTAGAATTAATCATTTTTATAATATAATAATAATTTTTATAATTTCATTTGTAGGTTTTATTAATTCTTAAAATAATTTCATTATTTTTAATTTTAGTCTGATGCGGGAATTAGTAAAATTACGAAACTTCACTT
Organism: Belonocnema kinseyi; assembly: GCF_010883055.1. Lineage (NCBI taxonomy): Eukaryota > Metazoa > Arthropoda > Insecta > Hymenoptera > Cynipidae > Belonocnema > Belonocnema kinseyi. The sequence goes on along the minus strand of NC_046661.1, from coordinate 35,621,175 downwards.
TATTACAATGTTTGTTTGAGCAGAAACTTTTATAACAGTAATATAATGATACACTAGTCTGAAAGTTGTCGTTGATTTTTGAATTAAGAGGCAATATTAAGCAATTTCCGTAGAAACGATTGTAAGAATAATATGCGTTAAATAGCATGAATGAGCTAAACATGTTATTTTTGACGACTAAGAAGTACAGGTATATGTAAAAGTCTAATGAGTTTGTTCATAAAGAAATAAAATTCTATTCTGATATATTTGATTTTCTCTCTCTGATTTTTTAGCAGTTTTTTCTACATTAAATCTAAAAAATATAATAAAATTCATTTATAATCATCGTAGAGAATATATATAATATGCATGAATGAATAATTACAAACATAAGGAAAAAAGCAATATTTTTCTTTTTAAATTAAGGTATTACCCATGCCAATGGTATCATACTTGAAATTTAGACATTTAAATTGCGCGCCAACTGGCTCTTTTCGGCTTCGTGCATGATCGGGTACGGCCGGCCTCTTTCGGCTCGCACGATGGGAGAAGGTACCAAAGAGGAAATGAGCCATTCAAATGGCTGTACGATGATCCGCTCGTTAATAAACAGAGAGCGAACGAGCATAGTCTGAAGTTGCGCACGGAGCGTAGTCTCAGCTCCCTCGTTGCGGAGAACCTACGAAGGAATAATAAGGAGCAGGCCTATCCGACTCCCCGACCTTTTGTACAGCAGCTGTTGTCGCTTACAAGTTCCACATAACGGGTGAACTCATCCGCTAGCCACCAGATAGCGCGTCGTTCATCCTGCTCCAGAAAAACATTGAGTCTTATGTGTCAAAACTATTTAAATAATAAGATAGCGGGTTTTAATTTATAATTCTGACTTTTGGTGATAATAGTGAGATATAGTGCGTTTTCTTAAATCTTTTGATGTTTTGAATATGGGTCGTTACAAGGACAGGTCGTGTATAGTATACCCTTTTGTAATTGGGGATACAACTACTGCAAAGAAAAGTGGACTCTTCTTTTAGTTCCTTCAGGTTCGGATCGTCTTCTTGAATGGGAAAAAGCAATTCCTCGGCAGGATTACATTTCAAAAAATAGTCAAGTTGTTTGTGAGCTACATTTTTTACCCGAACAAATTGTCAGGACACGAGAAGCAAAGGATCCCGATGGCAAGGTTATGTCCTCGATATGTATGTATTTTAGAAGTTTTATACTTCACATATTATTAAAGAATAATTTAAATAGAATTCATACTAAGAATTAAAATTAAAACAAATGTACAGGTATTACACATACGTTAACGAAACAGGAAATGTCAGTGTTTTGTCTTCATACAAAAGTATTGTGAGAGTTTATTATTATAAGCAATATTTTATAGAACTTTGTGAAGCATTATTTATAAAATTATAAAGTAGGAAAACAGATATGTTTTGTGCTTTTTTCTAAAGTCAATTTTTTTTTAATCCTCACTAACTTTTGTCCTATTGAAATATTTATCGTTTTCTTTTTAAATTTGGAAGCGTTTATTGTCTTATTTTGAAACCGACCGAAAAATATAATAAAAGCTTCAAAATTAATAAAATAGTTGTGGTTTTTCTAAAAATATGAAAAGTTGTTTTAAAAACAACCCAAAATTATATATTTTCTGCCAATTTCGTTTTACAGTTTTAGTTTCATAATAAAGATATCTTGTGAGTTTTATGCGGGTTAAATAAATATCAGTTTTATGCCGGCTAAACTATTTTTCAGGCCGGGAGAATTCTTTTTTTATTGAAAATTGAATTGCTGAATTATTCTTTTTAGACGTGCAAAGTTTGATCTCAAACGTTTTCATATCTCTCGTTGTTTACAAGAAAAAATAGAAAATCTGATTATATGAAGAAAAAGAATTCTCCTCGCGGCAAAAGTTACTTGGCCCTCATAAAACACAGAAGATATCTTTATTATGAAACTAAAAATTTTAACCGAAATTGTAAAAAATGTATAATTGTGGGTATTTTAAGAAACTTGTTACATTTTCAGAAAAACTACCGCTATTTTATTAATTTGAAAGTTTTAAAATATTTTTAGTGGGTTCCAAAATCATACAATAAACGATGTCAAATTGGAAAAGAAAACGATAAATATCTCGATTAGATCCAAAGTTTTTGAAGATTAAAAAAAAACTAGAGATTTTGAAACACAAAATTCAAATAGAATTTCATAGACATTTTTTTGAGCAAATTGGAAAAATACATATCGCCTCATTTACTCTAAAAAAGAACGTATTTTGTCCCCGAGAGATTCTGCAATTTCAACTGTAAAACCTTAAAGCCTGCATAAAATATCATTTTCGTAAATTGCTAGATAAATTTGCCGATAAGAATATTATTTTTTGTTTTTCTTCCAACTTCTTCTCGAGTGAACTTGGTTTTTATCGTAGCCACGGACTAAGTCAAGTGAATAATGAGATGAGGATGTTACAAGTTCATTTAATACGATCTTTGAAATGTTTGCAATGATGTTTTAGGTACAAAATCCGGAGCATGGTGTAATTTGTATTTCGTCTTTTACAACTGTTATACTTAAACAGCGGCCGCGAGCATTGGAGGTGACAATAGTCGCCTCTGGATGGTTTCTTAGAGCTACCATCCATATTGTTATGTATAACATATTATATTTATTATATTATATATTATTATTACTATTATTATACCATTGAGCCACTCCTTTTAATTTCTGAAAAAAATTCTGTACAAAATGATATATAGTAAAAGTTCTGAAGTATTTAAAATTTTTACATTCTCATCATTTATGATTGAGAAAGTATTAGAATTGTCGGAAATTTGACATCACACTTTTTCAATGGATTTCCACGTATCGAGACCTCCTGAATCCGAAAATCAGGTTTTCACGATGGCGTCTATCTTTCTAGGTCCTAAAAGAAAGGACGAACAATTTATCCTAATGACTTTTTTCGATAAAAAGAAAATTCTCAGAGTTATAGCGTTTTCAAAATTTTTTTAATCAACCGAAAATCAACATTTGAAGCTGAAAAACGCACGATATGAAAAAAAGTCAGGAGAAGAAAAACATTTCTTCTTGAATTCCCTACAAGATTATCATAACCAATTTTTGAATTTTCTTCAAAAAACGAAAATTCAAATTTTGATTACACAAAAAATAATGGAAAATGAAAAATTTCATTTTGTGGACAAACTATGTAGGATACAAAAAAAGATGGATTAACAAAAATGGTTATCCCAAAAACGATCTACAACTTCGTCAAGAATCACTTCTTGATAGGACGCGTACTTTTTGTTTTATTCGTGAAAAATAACGTTGAAAAAGTAAAATAAAAAAAAAATGTGTGGAAAAACGACGAAAGTTACCAGAAAAAAATCCAACAAAACCTGTTTACAAATGTCTTTCGGAAATCGAGCGCGCAGCGCGAGTGTCACGATGAGAATATGTACCTCAAAGCCTACAGATCTTTGAGAAACTTAATCTTTGACTATACTTAATGAAGTAGACAATTCAGAATATGAAGACGCATATAAATACTGTCATCTAAAAGAGATCTTTTTGATAAGGTTTTTTTCAAGCATTCCAAATGCAAAGAATAAATATCCGAGCGTGAAGCGCGAGGTAAACTATTATCGAGCGCGAAGCGCGATATTCAACCGTCGCGTGCCCGAGGCGCGCTCAAACTTGCGCGCCGCGCGCGTAGCGCGCGATGAGAATGTGCCCGCGAAGCGGGCAGATTTTTTGTTCTAAAAAAAACGGAAGTTTTTATTGAAATTTTATACGTTTTTATTAATATAAATATTTTAAACGCTTAACACTGCAAACAAAAAAGATTAATGTTTGTCTGTATTTATACATTAAACTTTTTTCTGAATTTGTACTTGACTGATCCAATTAGTTTTTAAGTTTTGTGAACTAATGATGAATATCTACATACCTTAAGGCGCTTCAAACGGCTGTTAAATTCGCAAGGGGCAAACTAAACCTAAATGGTTGAGTTGCTGAACACCACATTTCAAGCACCTGATCCAAATGCAATAATACCGGACGGTTCAGCTCGCTTTTTCCCGAAAAGATCCCTTTTGTTCTTGTAATTTGTAATCGAAAAAAAAAGTTATTTCTCGCTCGAAAGTCGCGC
>NC_046661.1:35606782-35616940 GCF_010883055.1 Belonocnema kinseyi | reverse complement strand
TATTACTAAACTTTAAAGAATAATGTTTAAACAAATTCTTACATATTCTTGTATTATTGCCCATTTGGTCTCACGTAAATACACACGCCCGCTATTAACTTTTGAATCCGCCAGGCGGCGACACCAGTGCGGCTCACAGCGAATACAGTGAAACGGTAGTATAGAGGTTGCGAGAGGCAGGAGCGGGGGAATCGACTGTATTCTCACGTGTCCCTCAAACGACTGTCAATTAGACTACATCAAAACTACATCTAAACGCATGAATTGTTGGCCACAATATTTTAATCACATAATCTAAAGGCAATTATACCGAATCGCTCAGCTCGCTTTTTCCCGAAAATGTTCTTGTTGTTGCTGTTTTTTGTAATTGAAAGTTGAGATTATTTTTTCTCGCTTGAAACTGGCGCGTTGTGTACATTACACGTGCGTATACCACGACTGGTTTCAAGAGCGGCAAGCGGGGGGCTTCACAGTCTGCCCAAGTTAGTAACCAGGGGTCAGTATTTTTAGAATCGCATGTCTAAAACAGGTTTCTACGATCCAGTAAAGAAGTATAATATAATTTTTTTGGTATCTTCACATAAACTTCGCTATGAAATGACTGTATTCATACGTGAATTCATTATCAATTGGCGAATTACCAAGATAAATGTTTTAGCAACCAAAAAGTTTTCCACTGTGAAACGTAAAGAAAACAAAGTTTGTAATTTAACATTTTCAACATTTTGAAGATGTTGAATTTGTAACATTTGTAGTTTAAAGTTGTACAAATTTTTCGCGCCAAGGCAAACAAATCATTAATGTAATAAGTAACACGAAAAATTGTTATTCATAAATTAGCGAACAAAAGTTAGATCTAGTGGGTTTATTACCTACATGGCAAAAAATGATTTTAATTTTAAATTGAATTTAAATTAAATAATTGATCAACTTCCAATTCTTAATTTTAATTTTGTTGTCAAAGAAAGAGAAAAATATAATGGCTCGAACAAAATAGCAAGATTATTTTTTTAATTTTTTGAAACTACAAAGTCAATTAGACAGGAGGGACTGGAAACCAAGAGACACTGGATGCCGGTCGTTCGGGTGCCAAAAAATATTCAAATCATTCATACTCAATTTCAAGAACATTAAGAAAGAATATATTATATTATGTTTCATTTAGAATATACTATTTGAAAAATATGTTTGGAAAAATAATTGTTCAAACAAATTCTATTTTTTCAACAATTAAAAAATTGTTAATACTTTGTTTGTACACTATTCAGTCAGAAAATAAATTGTGTATCTTGTACTTAATTTCATTTTTTTGTCGAAAAAATTTGCTTAACCAAATAAAAGTTTTTTAAACAAATAAAGATTTCTGAAAAATTAAAAGAAATGAATCTTTTCTTTCCTTTACATTTCACGGTTGAAAACTTTTTGTTTGCTAAAACATTTATCTTGGTAATTCGCCAATTGATAATGAATGCATGTATGGATACAGTTAGTAACTTCGGCAGACTGTGAAGCCCCCCGCTTGCCGCTCTTGCACCCAGCCGTGATATATGCACGTGTACTGTACACAACGCGCCAGTTTCAAGGGAGAAAAAATAATCTCAACTTTCAATTACAAAAAACAGCAGCAAAAAAAAACATTTTCGGGAAAAAGCGAGCTGAACGATTCGGTATAATTGCCTTTAGATTATATGATTAAAATATTGTGGCCAACAATTCATGCGTTTAGATGTAATTTTGATGTAGCCAAATTAAAAGCCGTTTGAGGGACACGTGAGAATACAGTCGAGTCCCCCGCTTTCCGCTCCTGCCCCTCGCGAACACGATACTACCGTTTCACTGTATAACTCGGGCGATTTTCAAGCGAGAAATAACTTTTTATTTTCGATTACAAAATACAACAACAAAAAGGATCTTTCCGGAAAATAGCAAGCTGAACCGTCCGGTATTATTGCATTTAGATCATGTGCTTAAAATGCGCCGTTCAACAACTCAACCATTTAGATTTAGTTTGCCCCTTACGAATTTGACAGCCGTTTGAGGCGCCTTAAAGGTGTTATTTATGTTTTATTTGTATTATTATATACATGACATTAAAATTTTTCATGTATTATAGTACTTATATTGTATGTTATTTAGTTGTACATTTTAGAGAAATATACTGAATTCGTTGATTTTGCTAATATCTACTTATTCGTTTAATTTAATGGAAGCTTCTAATGTGTCCCCTAAGGGTTTACATTTTTCTTACACCTTCTCTATTCCTTTACACACCCTCCACACACTTACTTGGTGGTGGAAGGGGGACCTACAGTTTAAGGTGGGTTCCGAACCACCAAGAGCACCAGCCTTAAGTACTTAGAGAAAACCTTTTTCTCTAGAGGTACCGGTCCCACGACTCTCCGGAGATGAACAACTCCCTTGCTAGGCTAGTGTTCACCGCATGGGCCACCGAGATTCTTCCAGAGTGCGAGGCGGGAATCGAACCCGCAAGCCGAAGGAGTGGGTCCAAAGCCTATGCTTTAGCCCCCACGACCATCGTCCCACTTCTAAGATATTGTTATATCATAATTTTATTCTGTTACATTTTTATCATAATATTTCGTTTTCTCTTAGGATTTTTATTTTTTCAATATAGTTCCGACTGCCAATTTGTTAAAGAATTAATTTATATTTGTTATTGGAAAATGTATTCTTAATATGTAGTACCTATTAATCATTTCATTAAAAACACGTACTTATTTGCACATGTTCAATACCTATTGGTAGTAGCAAACGTCTGTAAGCAATTTTTAAATAATCCTTTTTCAATAATCCTTTTACACTTCAATGACTTTTATATTTTTTTAATATCAATTACCCATCAAAGAATTGTTGGTCTTAATTATATAAGCTGAGATAATACTCTGGAATGTTTTTACTTAATATTAATTATTGAGTTTCCCATAAGAACAATGCTTTTCTAGAGCAGCACGATTGACGCGCCACCTGGCGGATTAGTTCACCTGCGAAGTGGAACTTGTAAGCGACAACTACTTTTCTCAGTAGTCGGCTAGAGCTGATAAGGAGACCCAATTGCCAGAGGGAAGCCATTTGAAACTGGCAATAGAAACATTACCGTAAGTGGTAGGCACATTACAGGAAGATCTTACATTTTCGTGCGCAGGTGTCTTCTTCATGTACATGGAAAAGTGTGCGAGTGAGAAAGTTTGTCAAAATGACGTAAGTTAGAGAGGTTATGTTCTTTTGTTGATCATCACATGAAAGATACACGAAATAAATATATAAACAGTATTTTCGGTACTTGTTTGAAAAATGTGTGAACAGATTTTGAGAAGAAAAAGTATAGGTAACTTTTAAATTTGTAATATGCTACAAAAATAATGGAAGTAATATAACTTGATTAAAAAGTTTAAATTTTTTCCAAACGTAAACATGAAAAATATTATAATGTCATTAAAAGTTATTATGAGATGACTCAGCTTATAAATTGGTAAATTACGTATTTATAAGCATGTATACAATTTAATCAGCACGGATAATTGCAAATAATGTGATATTATAATGAAGCGCCCTACCGATAGAAATCTCAGAGTATATGCTAAAGATTCTCAAGGCTCTGAGAAGCTCTGAAAAATTCTCCTTAGGCACTCAGGTAGATATATTTAAAGGTCCAGGTAGCTCGTTTAAATTTTTTAAAGGCTTTAAAATGTCCTTTTCGAAATCTAAATAAAAATACGATAATAAATAACAAGCAGAGAAGCTGTAATTGAAATAAGAATTCGATCATAAATAACAAGCAGGTAGGCTATATCAATAGGGTAGCCGACACTCAAGGGTCCTTTGTTAAGCTTTCGGTTTGAAATTTAGAAATCGATTTTTCTAAATTTCATATTTAACAGTCTTAAATATAATTATTCGCTTATTGTATGTACAGTGAGGGCTTTAAAAAGCGAAGTGTATTCGCCTTCTTCGGCGTGCAACTTACACCATAACCCGGCAATTGACACCTCATGGTTTAGAACAAAAAAGTTTTGCCACCTGAATAAAAAAAAAACGACCAGAACCTCTCTAAGGGTATGTTCCGATTTGAGCAGTTGAGAGTTATTTAAAGTTTCAAAGTTGGCAATGCCAATGTATAAGCATATGCTGCCGGTGCGCAATGATGCCTATGCTTATGCATGGCATTTCCAACTTTGAAACTTTAAAAAACTCTCATATACTCAAATCGGAACATACACTTTTGACAAACTTTCTCACTCGCACACTTTCCCATGTATAGGAAGAGGACAACTGCGCACGAAAATTTAAGATCTTCTTGTACATACCACTTACGGTAATGTTTCTATTGCCAAGTGGGGAAATGGAGTTAGGTCTCCTTATTATTCCTTCATGGGAGAACCGTCCATGGAGATAGGAATAAGATCTCGTCGCGGGGTTGATTCGCAGGGGGGAAGGCCGCCATATTTGATTGTAAAAATTGTACATATAGGTATACATATATTGTGTACAGCTGCGATAATTGTTTTTTGTACAAGTTTGCATTTATTTTGTCGAATTTCGCAATGTAAACAATTTTTAAATTGTGAAAGAAGAATAAGAAGAAAGGTGTGACGGATATGTTTCACAAGTAAGTAAAAGAAACATTTTTATTTTTTAATAAATAAACCTAAATATATGTTAAATATAAAATAAACCGATAACAACAATTTATAAAAATGGAGCTACACTTAATAAAACTACACTTAAAACTGACAAAATGTCAGTGATTTTTCTGAAAATTTTGGAACTCAACTTTCTCAAAAAGGCCGAGGTTTATTTGTTTCTTGATTTTCTTTTAGGTTGGTACTATTGTCATTATCTAACTAACCATTACTGAAAAATGATAATTTACATTTTGTCCAGAAACAAGACGAGATACGAAAAAAGACAAATTAGCTAAGTTATTCCTTTTAAAACGCTCTAAAGAAAAGACTTGGCACTTTTCTCTATCTTGCGTTTCTTTCAAATTTCCGGTAAATGTTTCTTTCGTATTTCATCTTTTTTTCGCACAATATGTGAATAATAATTTTTCAGAAACAAAAAGATTCTTTCTTCCCTGCAGAAAATTTTCTCATTAAATTCGTCACGAGTTATAAAGTTCAGATACTCATAACTCTAAGGAAAAAAATTGCTTAAAATCGTGTTCAGCCTGCATGATTTGAAATCAATGCAGGCAAATGACACAAAATATGTGTAAATAATGTATATATTTTACATAATTTTCCAACTGTATGTATTTATAGCAATACTTCGTTATTAAAATAATTATATCCTGCAAGAAAAAAGGTGTTTTTTCTTATCATTATACAGTTCAATATTATTTGCAATTCAAGATGGCCGACCCCAAATGTGACTTCTGATCAATCCCCGCGCCAGAGTTAGGGAGCATGTGGCTAGTCCCCTCTTATTCCTATGTCCATGGAACCGTCGCATGGGGAGAAGTGGTGGGAGGCCGCGCGAACATTTGAATGTATATGGCTGTGAAAAGATGACAGCACTGAGTAAAATGAAAAGAAAATAGAGCGACAAATGATAAGTTGTCATCAATGCAAATACAGGGTAGCCGCTGGACCTGGAAATAGGGAAATGATAATGCATTTATTTTTTGACCGGTAATTTTACAAATTTTTAGAATATAAATCTGTCCAGCTTTGATTTCGACGGTGTTTTAAATAATTAGCTAATTTTTGTTATAATTTCAATTATGATAGAATTATGATAGAAATATTTGAGATAGGTGGTTTGGGGTTAAGAAGAAAAAACATTTTTAGTCGATCAAATTTGAATATAAATTAAGTAATAATTTTTTATTGAATCGTACTTTAAGTATAACAAAGTAAATAATAATTGATTTATCAAGATGATTCGGAATCAGTTCATATTTTTAAAATTTGCCGATTTGAACTTTAAAAGTCGAACTGTTTCAATATAAAAGTCTTATTAGTTAAACTAATGTAAACAACCGATTGAAACTTTATGACCTATTTAAAATTGTAAAATAACTTTTAAAATAATATATTTGTAATTAAAGACTTTAATTAACTTTCAAATATTGTTTCATTTCAAAATATTACATTTTTAAACCATTTAATTTGAAATTTTCTAGTTAAGAAAAATAACAGTTATTTAATATTTTGAGATATCTGACTGTTCATTTAAAATCAGCAATCACAAATGAAATACAAACAACTAAACTTTAAACGTTACAATTTTAATTGCTCTATTTAAAAAAATTTAATTTGTTAATAAAATTTTTGAATTGTTATGTATAAATAACTATTTAACACCTACTGTCTTTAACAAAAATTTAAGTAAGTTCAAGAAATGTTTAGAAGTTTTGACAAAAATTCAAAATTAATTAAATATCTGAAATGATTTCAAATAATTTTGAAGATTTTGAAGAATTGTGAAGAACTTCAAAAGAATAAGACACATTTCCTTAAAGTTCATAAGAAGACTGAAAATGATTTTTTATTTTGAAAAACTAATTTAAGAGAATCTTTAATAAGATTTAGAAAGATTTACAAAACTATGCAAAATGAATGTGGAAGATTTTAGGCATTTTTTTTTTAATTTGGCATAATTTTTTTAAAAGATTGAGGAAAATTGTGAATCATTTTAAAAGATATTTAGATGTTCTCAAATGCTTTAACCCTCAATAAATTGAATTTCAAGAATGGCTAATAAAACATTGTTATCTGACATTTAATTTGAAATGCTTTTCCGGCACCGTTTTATTTTATTTCAGGGTTGCCGTTTTAATTTATTTATTGACCGGGAATTTTATATGTTTCTTCAGACCCAAAAATACAAATCCACGTTTTAGGGAATTTTAAGCTGGAGAAACTGAAAATTGAACATTTACATTTTTTATAAACTAAACTCTTCTTAAATTAAAAGTTAAATTGTTTCTATTTCAAATACTTTTAAAATACTTCAAACACTTTAAAATTTTATTTCAAAATCTTGAAAAATCTTAATGTTGTTTTACGTTTTTCAAATTTTTAATTATTTTTAAAACTTTTGAAGAACTTCTAAGTTTTTTTAAAAATCATTCGCATTTTCCCCCAATCTTTGTAAAAAATTATGCCCAATTAAAAAAAAAAAAAATTGCTTAAAATTTTCCACATTCATTTTTCACAGTTTCGTAAATCTTTCTAAATGTTTTTAAACATTCTCTTGAATTAATTTTTTTTAATGAAAAATAATTTTAAATTTCCCTGTGAATCTTAAGGAAATGTGTTTGATTCTTCTAAAGCCCTTCACAATTCTTAACAATCTTCGAAATTATTTGAAATCATTAAAAATATTTAATTAGGTTTGAATTCTTTAGGAAACTTGTAAATATTTCTTGAACTCACTCGATTTTTTTCTAAGGATAGTGGATATTAAATGTTTATTTATACATAACAATTTAAAAATTTGAGTAACAAATTAATTTTTTTTATGTAGAGTAATTAAACTTGGAACATTGAAAGTTTAACTTTTAGTTTAGTTTTGTGTTTTTGATTTGTAATTACGGATTTTAAATGAACAGTCAAACATTTCTAAATATTAAATAATTGTTATTTTTTTAATTTAAAAATTTCAAATTAAATACTTTAAAAATGTAATATTTTAAACTGAAACAATATTTGAAAGTTAATTAAAGTCTTTAATTACAAATGTATTAGTTTAAAATTATTTTGAAATTAAAACTAGTTCATAAAGTTTCAAACGGGTGTATACATTTGTCTAACTAATAAGACTGCTACTAATAAGACCTCTGCTCAAGTGCAGTGCAGCTGTAAGAATTATATTTTTTTGGGTGATGAAATTGGTTTCACAATGGATTTTCACCGATAACACAAACTAAATATGGAAACAAATCGATCAAATGCAATCAAATGTTAAAGTCTGTTGGAATCGTTCTATGATAAATCGATTGCAACAGACTTGAACATCCCTGGCGGACCGAAGGAACCGAATGAAGCCTCTACAAAGTACCCGTTAAGACCCCATTAGGTCCCCATTCGGTTCCTTTTTAAAAAACTAAAAAAAAAAGCAGCAAAATCAACTTTTAAATTGTTGAAATTCGGATTCGACGTTAAAATTTGAATTAGAAACTCATGGAGTAATCGCAATACTTTTTCTTACAGTGTTAAAAACATTAAAATATAAAATACCTGTCATTTACATGGGCCGAAAGCGACTTCAAATGCATCTTCTTTTAGTAGCAGTTAATAAGCATTGGGGTCTTAACGGGTACTTTGTAGAGGCTTCATTCGGTTCCTTCGGTCCGCCAGGGATTTGATTGCTTGTGATCGATGATAGATTTTATTTTGTTCAATTTTTGGTTTGTTTATTGGTTATTATTATTCATGTATTTATTTCAGAAAAAGAAATCAACGTAACCTATAAAATTTGGCCTGAAGGGGGGTGGGGTATCATTGATCTAGGCAATAGTTCTTGCTATGCCCCCTAGGTGGCTCTGATCTTGCATTTTGCCACAATCCATGATCCAACAAACCATGGTCCCGCCAATTCGATGCTCAAATATGTTCGACTTGAAGTGATTTGGTATGGACCGACGTCCCCCAGCATACTCACTGCATTAGCGCGAATGGAAGGGGAAGCCAATTGTCATTCATAACTGTGAATTGAGTTTCAGGATTGAAATGCTAATGAGAACATAGTAAATAAACAAAATATTTGTTAAAATTTGCTCACAACAAAATATAGGTTTAGATCCTATAATTAAAATTTTGTAATATTTACGCAATCGCATTTTAAGTTTTAAATATTTGAGGATGTTTTAAAAGATGTCAAGAAATTTTCAATTTATTTTTTATAATTCAAAAGAATTTCAAAGAATTTGAAAAAAAATTTAGAAGGATCATTTTTAAAAATTCCGAAGTACTTTAGAAATAAAAAAAAAAGTTCTAGGTATTTCAAAATATTTCGAAGGATTTGAAAAATTTGAGAGAATTTTAAAAGGTTCCAATGAATTTTTAATTGATTACAGAAATATTAATATGAGATTTTAAAGGATTTGAAATATTTCAGGGTATTTTTAAAATTTCAAGGAATCTTCCAGAGCTTTAAAAAATTTCAAGAGAATTCAAAAGCTTTTAAAGGATTTTAAATATTTGACGATGTTATAAAAGATGTCAAGGAATTTTCAACTTATTTTTATAATTGAAAGGAATTTCAAAGAATTTAAACAAGTTTGGCAGGTTTATTTAAAAAAATTCTGAAGTACTTTAGAAATCTTTAAAAGATGTCAAGGCGTTTCAAAAGATTTTGGAGGTTTCGATACATTTGAGAGTATTTTAAAAGGTTCCAAGGAATTTTCAATTGATTTCAATAATTTAGTATGAGATTTGACAGGACTTAAAATATTTTAGCGTATTTTTAAAATTGAAAGGAATTTTCAAGAGCTTTCAAAAACTTCAAGAGATTTTAAATATTTTAGGATATTTTAAAACATTCCAAGGAATTTTCATTTTATTTCAATAATTTCAATCGATTTCAAAGAATTTGAACGATTTTTTTCATATTACCTGGTTGAAGGCTGAACTACTTTGTTAAAAATTTAATTTTTTTTTTGGTTCGTGATTCATAAATTTAGTTGGAAAATTTTGTTTTCTGAAAATTTAACTATTTTGTAGAAAATTCTTTTTGTTTTGGGTTAAAATTCAATTTTTTTTAACTAAAAATTTAACTATTCTATGTTTTATTGAAAAGTGATCTTTTTTAGTAGAAAATTTTTGTATTTTATTGAATACTCGTCTTTCTTAGTAGAAAATTCATCTTTTTTGTCGAAAATTTAATTATGATTAAACATGGATTTTTTGTATTCAAAACGTCTTTGTGGAAAATAAATTTCTTTTGTGAAAAATTCAGGTTTATTATTAAAAATTCCTTGTTTTTAGTATGTAGTTCAGGCTTTTGGATAAAATGTTAACTTTTTGTTCAAAAATTTAACTATTTTGTTTAAAACAATTTAAATCATTTTTTTAAATTTATGTATTTTCTACAAAATTTATTTTTTGGCAGAAAACTAATTGTTTTAGTTAAAAGTTGAACTAATATTATTAATAAATGGCCAACCAGTCATTAATTTTGATATAATAATTT
>NC_046661.1:35601245-35606682 GCF_010883055.1 Belonocnema kinseyi | reverse complement strand
TTATATACACCTGAAAAACATAAACTCAAAATCGACTCATGCATGAAATGAAGAATCACGCGAAACATTAAATTCGCCAATTTCTTACATTTCATTCACAGGGGGATCGAGACAGAAATAGAAGACTAAATCATCTAAAATTTATTTTTTGTCGAAAAGGTTACTTTTTCTCACCGAGAAACAAAAACTTTTTACAAAATACATAAAATGTCAACCAAATATTTGACTTTCTAAAGAAATTCTCCATCTTCTGTAAACTTAACGTACAATAAATTTTCATCAAAAAAGATCAAATGTAAGGTAGAACCAATAAATTTGGATTTAAAGTTGTTCAATTTTCATAAAGGATATTAATTATCAATTTAAAATTAAATTAAATTTAAAAATGACTATAAAAAATTGTTTTCGATGAAAATGGGAATAGTAAAACATAAAACTTCATGTAGAACATATCAATTATATTCTTCTAATGAATAAAATATGCTCCTTCTTTTGTTCTCATAAACTACACATTTCGAATTTCGCGCTCGTTTCACTTACTTTACCTAGGGTGCCGAATCTGATTGGTTGACTTTTTTTTACTTGCGCCTGGCAGGACCTTGCTTTGTTGGATCATGCCACAATACCACTGTAAATACATCGGAGTGGGCATACCGTGTTATTATTTTTTTGTGAGTCATACTTACGTGCATGCATGGATGTCTACATATGCATATCACTTTGACAGTTTAACTTGACAGGTTTCACCTGGTTGGATGCGTTTCAAGAGAAAGACTGAAGACTCAAGCCCCTAAAGGCTGATATTAGGCCAGATCATCAATATAATAATATTAGCTGCAATTTGTTTCAAAGCGTGAAAATGGGGACTGTCAAACATTCAGAACTATTTGAAGAATGGAAGAAAAAAGTAAGTTGAGTACGAAATGCAGAAAAATACGTTTAGAAGTTGTAAACGTTGTTATAACCTTATTTTTATGTCGTATCCAACGTTGTTAATATCTACGTTAAGCGTAGATATAATTAACTAAGTCATAGATGTATACTATAAGGTTTTTAGAGCGTTGCAAACAGTTGGCGATTATTTGTCTTCTTGTTTTTGTAATTAAATTTGTTTATTGATTTTCGTCAAGATATATCAACTCGTAAGAAAAGGCGTATGCACATTTATTTTTGGGCGAATTAAGGAATTTGGAAAGTCTGTTCTGCGCACTTTTCAGATTTAATCATTTTTCTAAAATGTGTAGAGCTTTCAACGTTTACATAAATTTCTTTTTAATTAGCAAGACATTTTTGTGTATTTTTATACTGTTAAATGCTAAATTATGGACAACTGTTTTCTTTTGTTCACTTTGTAAACAGAATAATTTAAGAATATATGAAACTTTGCAACCTCTTTGTCAATTGACTCCGTATTTCGACAGGAATGTCGGAGACATCAAATTACACAATATCAGAAATAACGTATTAATATGAAGAAAATTGTGTATTATTTTTCGGAGAATCTAAATATTTAAGTTAGTCATTTTGCAACTAAATTTCGCGTTACCAAATGATCAGGATCATCAAATGTTTTCAAAGTTAAATAAAATTTTACATTTGTTTTTGTATTTGATACATATATAAATTAACTTTTGTGATCTGTCATTTTCATTGATTAATTTCACGTATTTTCATAGTTATTACGACGTTGCCTCTGCAGCTGCTCGAGACTATTCTTAAACTTAAGTGGCCGGTACCACCCATACCTTCCTTGATAATTTTCAATTATAAGCGGTTTGAAAAAGTTGACATTATCTTTTTCAAAGATTCACATTTAGAAATAAGTCTCTGGAACTTTAAAAATTTTATTTGAGAATTACAAAAATAATATTGTAGCGCATGAATTACTAGAAATTTGCTGATAAATTGTAGGGCCCAATAACTTTTTATAAATTTTTTCTTCTGCAATGTCCTTAAACGGTTTATTATTTTAAGTAAAGAAAAATGAACGTTTATAACTGTCTTAGTTCGATTAAAATGATCCAAATGGGTAAAACAATATTAAAATTATATTATATATTCTAAACGAGGTCATTTCATGTGGCAAGCCGTTTTACTTTTTAAATAGCTCAAGAAAATGTAGTGTCGTATTAATGAATACAATAAAAATGAATTTAAATTATGTTTCAGCATAATAATAATGGAACGGATTAAAATTATATTAACAACATAAAAATAATTCCTTGTTTCTTTTTTTTAGCTAACAAATTTGAAGTACTTTACAATTTTTTCGAATTATGCTGTGACATTTTAATTCGTTGCATTAAAATTATGCTTTGACATAATTTTAATTCGTTTCCTTTTGGGTTTACCTCGTTGTTTCACTACGTCAAATGCTAATTTTAATTCGTTTCGTCTTTATTATATTTGACATGGTTTTACCTCTTTGTTCCACTATGTCAAATGGTAATTTCAATTCGTTGTATTAAAATTATGTTGCATTAAAATTATGTCTGACCATATTTTTTATGCAACGAGCTATTATAATTATGCTGTGTCATAATTTTATTTCTTTGAATTAAAATTATGCAGTAAAATAATATTAATTTGTTACAATAAAATTATGTCGCAACATAATTTTAATTCATTTCATTTTCATTATACTTTAACGCAGTTGAACGAATTAAAATTATGTCACTTTATGATTTTAATGCAATGACTTAATTTTAGCATTCGGCATAATGGAGCAGCGAGGAAAAACCGTGTCAAAGTAAAATAAAAATGAAACGAATTAAAATTATGTTGTGACATAATTTTACTGCAAGGAATTACAATTATGTCACAGTATAGTTTTAATGCAACCAATTAAAATACGCATTTGACATAGTGGCGCAACGATCTAAACCACGTCAAAGTATAATGAAAATGAAACGAATTAAAATTTTGTTATGACATAATTTAACTGCAACAAATTAGAATTACAGCTAGACAAAGAAATACTTTCAACTGTTAGTCATGATATTAACGATCAATGAAAAAAATAAGTTTCATTTTTTTTAGATTTCGGTACCCTACCGATAGAAATCTCTGAGTATATTCTAAAGATTCTGTAGGGTCAGAGAAGCTCAGAGAAATTTTTCGCAGGTACTCAGGTAGATATATTTAAAGGCCCAGGTAGCTCTTTTAAAAGTGTTAAAAGCTTTTAGATGTCCTTTCCGAAATTGAAATAGAAATGCGATCATAAATAACAAGCCGAGAGGCTGAAATTGAAATGAGAATTCGATCATAAATAACAAGCAGAAATGCTATATCAATAGAGTAGCCGACACTCGAGGGTCTTTTGTTAAGCTTTCGGATTAAAATTTAGAAGTAGATTGTTCAAATTTCATAGTTAACAGTCTAAAACATAATAATTCGGAATCTGCGGGTTTCGATGATTTCAGATATCTAACTTTTTTGTTAAATGCTTAAAATTGAAATTAATACGACGTTTCTTGTAAATGGAATGAGATACGCCAAAAAGACAAAAATTTTGAATTCAACTAGAAAATTGTGTATAAGTTATAATTATAAATAAGTATAATGAGAAAATTCATCAATTAAAAAAAAGTGTTAATAATTTGAAAAGAAATTTAAAAAGGGAGAGTCGGGTTAGCGACGGCCAACTACTGTAAATAACTCTGCGCGCCCGGTACGTGCGAATACAAAAGGAACATTATATTACCGTCGCAACACTCTTAAAAGGACCACTAAAAGGACCCAAATTTCTCAGACTATCTCAGAGACTAAATCATTCAAATCGACTTTGCTTATAGACTCAAATGGGCCAGGCTATTTCGCTGGAGAATACTCAGAGATTTCAATCGGTAGGGACGTCTCTGATTTCGGTTATATTTTGTTGTCAAGATCACTTTAACGTCATTAATTTTTTATTTATTTATCAAAATAGTGTTAATAGTTATTTTCCTAATACAAGTAAGCGATGGATCATAATACATACCATTGTTTTATGGCATTTTTGTGTAAACAGAAGTTGGAGATTTCTAACCTTAAACCATGCAATATTTATTTTAAAACTTATGTTTCAACAATAATTAATTTTTGTGAAATTCTAGTTTTAAATAATGCAAAGGAAAAATTAGTGTTAATAATGTTTTTTTAAACCTCTGCAAGGGTTCCACATACCCCCCGGTAAGAAGAGAAGAATAGAGAAAAAATAATATTTTCAGATTTAAACGAAAGAGTAAGCATTTATTTATTTTGTTGAATGTACCAATTTTCCATCGGGAGAAGTGGCCATAGAATGAATAGGTTTATCTCCGAAACCAATTCTTTTTTATCGCCTTAACGATTTACACTTGTGTTGTATTCCATGCAGGAGAATATATTCTCCACTTTTTTCATTCATCTTAATCCGATCAGCAGGCACACCTCTCATAGGTATTTTAAATTCCTTACTTACACGCTGTATTTTCGACTTATTCAATTCTCTCTAATATGTCTACAAAAAATGTGCACTTACATAGTTTTTATTCCTCTGTGTACAACCAAAGTTTGGAAATTTTAATTTTTTTTGTTAAGATTAGTTTTAATTCCATACTTACATATTTTATTTTTGATTATTTTAATTCCTTCTAATCTGTTTACAAAATGTGTGCACATGTATCGTTTCTATTCGTTTTTGTGGAATATAGATTGGGCAGTTTCAATTTTTTGGCTGTCCTATCGGTGGGATAATTTGATTTATATTTTATATTGTTTCAACAAATTATAGATTTGATAATATAATAAGTAATAATAAATTCATTTTATAATGTCGTGTAAGGTAAACAAAATTAATTTATCTTCGAACAGAATTATAAAAAATTCTTTGACAATACTACAAATTATTTTTATTAACATAATTATTTTATATTTATAACTTATCGATTAAAAGGACTAGGTTTTTCGTCTTCAAAGTGACATTATTTTCTGTCTTTCTATTATCTCTTTTGTATTCCTCCATTTTTTAACCCCTCTCCATACGCTTCCATTACATTTATCTAAGTCGATTAAAAAGAATAGATTTTACTCTTTTTTCTACTCTTTGGTGGAGCTTTCGGCAAAGGAAAATTCACGTATTAATGGGAATTGACATTCTGAATTTTTCTTAATTCTTCTCGTTTTACCGGGCCGTGTTCTTTGCAGCGGGTTACATATTTCTTGTACAAATAATAACAAAGCAATAATGATGATATACCAGCAACGTCTGCGAAACCATGCTGAACTACTCCGTAAAAGGGACTATGTAAGCGGAACGCCTACTCTACCACAGCTAGAACAAGCCGGCAACAAAGAAAGAGAGGTGACACTAAGTCCAACCGCGGGCAGACATCCAATAGATGAAGAGCGATGCTTTACGACCCGGAGAAACATCAACACCAAGGTTTCTCTCAAGCCTAAAGATCTGGCTGAAATG
>NC_046661.1:35600088-35601145 GCF_010883055.1 Belonocnema kinseyi | reverse complement strand
CTTTGTTCCTCGCCGACAGTTCGGAAGACCAAATCTTTCGGATGAGACGTTTGTATCTGCTTCGGAGAGTATCCTTTATAGATGTCACATCCTGAATGCGGCATTGTGGCACGCCCAGGTATGTATATGTCTTTCCAGCGCAAAGGTATCGCATGGCGCTTCTATCAACGAGCTCAGGATCTTCAGGGATGCCATTAAGTTTTCCTCGCTTCAAATAAACCTTGGCGCGTTTGTCTCACCCAAATTCCATTCCAATTTCTTTAGTACATCGTTCGACAATCCCCAGAGCTAGATGCAGTTGCTCTCTGTTTTCAGCATAGATCTTAAGATCGTCCATATAAAATACATGAGTGAACTTGTACTTTCGATCTGCAGGTTTGCCGTACAAGTACCCGTCGGAATGGCGCAGTGCTAGAGATAGTGGCAATAATGTAAGGCAAAAGAGGAGTGGGCTCATGGTGTCGCCCTGAAAGACATCTCTCTGAAACGTGACCTTGTTAGTTGTCACACGATTTTTTCCAGATGAGATAGCAAATCTGGTTTCCCAAAGCGGCATCAATCTCTCTATGCACCCAACTATTTGCGGATGAACCTTTAAGATTTCCAAAAGACAGATGATAAGTCTATGGGATGTCGAATCGAAAGCTTTCCGATAATCAATCCAGGCCATCGATAGGTCACGCAGGTAGAATGCTGCATCTTTGCAGACGTATCTATCGATGAGCAGGTTCTCCCGACATCCGGCTACGCCTTTCTTTGAGCCTCGTTGTTCATACATTTCTTGCCACACAGGTTCAATTGCCTGAACAATCCTATCATGTAGGATAGCTGTGAATATCTTATAAAGCGTGTTCAGACAAGTTATTGGCCTGTAGTTCTTCGGGTCAGTTAAGTTGCCTATTTTCGGCAGGAGTATTGTGCGCCCTTCCACCAAGCACTCTGGAATCGGCTGTTTCGACTTCAAATATGAGGTGAAAATACGGGCCAAATGCTGATGGGTTGAAGAAAACTTTTTCCACCAGAAGGTTTTGATACAATCTGGTCCCGGTGCGGAATA
>NC_046661.1:35588967-35599988 GCF_010883055.1 Belonocnema kinseyi | reverse complement strand
ATCTTCCACAGAAATGTGAAGGATCAGTCAATGTCTTGTGAGCTAACGTTTGCTTTCCTTAAATTGCCCGGATTGAAGTCTGGTACAGAGGGTTTCATTTTTTCATGCCAAGACGGTGTCATTTCCACCTTAATATACCGTCGCCACATTTGAGCCAAGACATTCCTGATGATAGCTGCAGGGCGTGCCATGCACACCCTGAGCATTTAGCTCACATACTATCTAGTTGTCCAACTCACGCGGGAATGACCTACATTCAAAGGCATAACGCGGCACTAAGAGTGCTTTATTACCATCTCTGTCACTCCTACGGCATTCACCTTAATATCGCTCCTTTAAATGCTCCTCGGGAAATTGAGTCAATTGTCGAGAATGGGATGTGCCGCATATACTAGAACTTTATATTCTCGACAATTGTTTCTGTTTCTCACTCGAGGCCTGACATGTTTCTTCTTGACTTCGAGAAGCGAACCATGTTCGTTATCGAATTTTCGGCACCAGCTGATAAAAACATCATAGCCAAGGAGAATGAAAAGAAAGAGAGGTATCAAGATCTTATAAGGGAGTTGCAACGATTGTACCCGGAATATTCTATTAAATTGATCGTCCTTATCATCGGCGCTCTTGGAGGTGCCAAGCTTTCACTTGCTAATGGCCTAAAAAGCATCCCTGCGCGTCAACAATAAGCTAGAACACTTGCGGGAAAAATGCAGAAGGCGGTTGTCCTTGGGTCACTCCGTGTTCTTAGGGTGCACGAGGCTTTTGCTGGTTCGTCGTATTGATTCCTTTACAGACTGTAACCACCTATCTCACGGTTGTGAGACGTGGTTGTGGCTGAAATTTTACCGCGATTTCATTAATTTAAACTCATATTTTTAATAATTTCTGTAAAATATATATTTGTTTACTTATTTTTTCGCTTGATCGCCGCGTGTTTCGGCAGTATTGAAATTACTCACTTTCCGCAAAAAAGTTACTTATCATTAAGAAATTTACTTCAGGAAAGTTGCATGATGACACTCTAACATATTGAGCCATGCTTAAACATTGGAATTTGTTTAAAAATCGCTTCGGATAATAATTATAGGCTTAAATATCACTGCGTTTGTACGCCGGTATGGGACTTGGAAAACCTCTGCCAATCATAACTCGTAGAAATCACGTGGATTTTAAGCATCTTTTTATTAATTATTATAATGATTTCAAACGCTTAACTAACTTTTTGACCATAAATTTGAAATTAACAATATTAAATGACTATTTTTTTTAAGCCCTGATATAATAAGAATTTTCGAAAACAAAAATTATGTACAGAGAAGTTTAATTTCTTTTCTGTTCTTCATCCTAGTTACTATTTAAAAGTAAAACGGCTGATCACAATTCAGCATAGTTGTAATATATAAATAAGTTCAATTAACATTTTTAAAATGATTTTCCGGATTAGGGCTCGTTGAAAAAATACTTGTTGAAAATCTCATGGTTCAATATTATCCAGTTTTTGGCCATGGCCCTTACATTTATTTTGTTTCAAGGATCATTTTCAAAGTGTTGAAAGTATTAAACCATTAGATTTTAAAGAAAAAATATATTTTCAAATCCATTAGGTTACTTTTCATTGTGTCAATTCTGTTTCAGAAGAGTATACCAGAATAGAAAAATGAAACATTGGAACATTAGCTCACAATTAAATGAGAAGATATTTTATTTTCAATTTGAAATACCTATAGTATAATTTTAAACAATTCGGTATTTGTTCACTTCAACCACTAGCTAACTTTACTTCATTGAATGCTGATGGGGAAAACAATGAACCAAATGCATGGGATTAGATCCATTTTTCCCTATTTTGCTAATATCTTCGTGAAAACTAATTCTTTCTGTGTAAGTGTATTTGAAAAATAGTTTCTATTTCTTAAGAGCTATTTAATGAAATAATTAAATTATTATTATTTATTACAAAGATATTACAAAAATAAACTGTTATACCTTGCATTTGCTCTATTGTTTTCCCCTCAGCACTCAACGATTTGAAATTAGCTGGTGGCTAAAGTGAAAATACCTAAAGGAGAGTCCACAATAGGATTTGAGAAACCGGTGTAGCATTGACTTGACGTAGACTTGACATAGCAGGAGCTTGAACTTGATGTGCGCGCATGTATTTTCAACTGTTTATTTCTATGAATCGTGTTTTGATTTCTTCGATTTCATAGACAAAATCAAAACACGATTCGGCCATTTTAATCTTGATTCTCCGCAACAGCATAACCCTGCTATGCCAAGTCAATGCTACGTCGGTTTCTCAAATCCTATTGTGAACTCTCCTTAATTTACATTCTAGTTTATCTAATGTTGAGTATTTGAAGTTATTAAATTTGGAACCGGTTAGGATTCAAAGCATACATTTTCAATTCATGAAGTTGAAGATGTGAAACGTACTTCCAATCTATCTTCTTTAACCTGACCATGAGAGCTCCAGAACCAGAATCTAAGCTTTATCCAGAAAAAAGATTAAAACTGAAAAACTTAACGTTTGAATATTAATTTTCTTTATTACGAATACTCGAAAAACAAGTTTAAATTCTGCAGGCCTTCCTAGGACCATTACCATATGGGTTTTTAAGAGTCGAAGACATCAACCCACAGGCACAGCAGGAAGCTGCAGATCAACAAGCAGCTTTGGCTTTACATCAAGCTCAGATGCGCAGCATGCCAGTGCAAGCTCATGACCCAAGAGCGGGAAGGCTTAGCATAACAATAACTCAGGTATGACCACATTCAAATTTATAAAATTAAAGTCGCCAAATGAAATATATTATTAGTATACTTATCATCTTTTACTTCAATTTCACAGGCCAAATTAGTTAAAAATTATGGAATGACTAGAATGGATCCATACGTACGGCTTCGTGTCGGACACGCAGTCTATGAAACGCATACATCAATAAACGGAGGAAAAAATCCTCATTGGAATAAAGTCATACAGTGGTATGAAACTAAATTCACCTGTATTTCTTGTTAGGCCTGTCTTTAATTTATTTAAAAAAATGTTCTAATAGTTTTTTGTGTGTAATTGCAGCCTACTGCCACCTGGTGTGATGCAAATTTATGTGGAGATATACGACGAATGTTCATTTACAATGGATGAGCTAATTGCTTGGGGTCACATAGAAATCCCCCCTCAAGTAATTCAAAGAGGAGAGACACATGAGGATTGGTACCTGTTAAGTGGAAAGCAGGGTGACCATCAAGAAGGTTCGATAAATATGGTCCTAAGTTACTCTGTAAGTATTCAAATGAAAAGTTCCTAAATAAAGTGTCACAAGTTTACTATTTTATCTTTTATACTGGTTTAATTAATCTGTAGCACAAATATGCATCTCCGCAAATGGTGGCGCCTCCTTTCATGGTGGTTCCATCCCCCACGGTGTTTGGAGGAGTTCCTTATGCTCCAGTCAACGTTTATTCTGCACCTCCTACGGATGGAACAAATGCAGTTCCTGCCAGTACTTTGCCACATGCAGAAGAGGAATTAAAACAGGTATACACACGTTTTTGTTATAAGAAAAGGTAATTGTACATTATTTTCTTCGGCGGCTATAGCTGCTGTTTTAGTGAGGGACAAGAATCCAAAAACCCTGGGTATACGTTGATTGGAAAGATGTAATCTCCAATGGTGAACTCGGGAAGCTTAAAAATGTCGTAAAAATTGTATTTGGAATACTAGTGCCCTCTATAAGATAGAACCCTTTAAACTAAAACTACTGGGAAGGAGCCTTTCAAAGTCGTTTGCACGTTTCGAAATGTACTGCAAACTAGCACATTAGTAAATACTAAGGGTTTCCTATCACACCGATTCACGGCAACAAATTTAATTATTTTCGTTCACTGCATAGAAACCCTTCTAATATTCGATAGACAAATAGACTGAGCGGCGTAATTCGCAGTGGCATTCTCAATTTCTTTTCAATTCAAAATTAAAAAATTAGGTATTTTCACTTCATCGCCAGCAAATTTAATTTTCGTCGAATGCTCAGAGGAAAACAATAGCACCAAGTGCATGTGTCAAAACATTATTTTGCTAGTATTTTCGTAAAAAAAATTTTATGTCGATTTTATTATTTCATTAAATATTTCTTGAAAAATTAAAACTGCTCTACAAATACGCTTATACCTTATAAGCAATTAATTTTTATGAACATATTGCCATATGCCATTAGTTTCTACTCAGCACTCGAAGAATAAAGTTAGCTGTCAATGTAGTGAAAATGCCTGATTAGAGATGGGCAGTGACTTCAAATGACGCCGACTGTTTCAGTCATCTGACTGCCTGACCGAACATTTTGGACAAAGTGGAAATCATCTTATAGACAGTTATTGGAATGTTTTTTTACTGAATAATTTAAGAAAAAACAAAAATGGTACAATTTATTATGTAATTGCGAGCTGTTAATATCGTCAGGCGAAAAATTTCTTCGATTCGCGTGATTTTAGTGAGACATAACCTACAAAAATAATTCGTAATTCAGGCACAAGTTTATAGCGAATTTGATGTTTCTTTCAAGAAAATATAAATCTATAACTAAAAGAAAGGGATTAAATATTTTTATAATGACTGGATATTTTTTCTCTATTATTAACGATAAAAAAATGTAGAAACCCTACCCATAGAAATCTCTGAGATCGGTCTCTGACATCGGTAGCTCTTTTAAATGTTTTAGAGGCTTTAAAATGACCTTTCCGAAATTAAAATAAGATCATAATTAACAAGCAGAGATGCTGAAATTAAAATAAGAATTCGATCATAAATAACAAGCAGAGAGGCTATATCAATAGAGTAGCCGACACTCAAGGGTCCTTTTGTTAAGCTTTCGGATTAAAATTTAGAAGTAGATTTTTTAAATTTCATAGTTAACAGCCTAAAACATAATAATTCTGATTCTACGGGTTTCGATGATTTCAGATATCTAACTTTTTTTTTAATGCTTAAAATTGGAATTAATACAACGCTTCTCGTAAATGGCGTGAGATACGCCAAAAAAGATAACAATTTTTAATTCAACCAGAAAATTGTATATTAGTATATAAGTTATAATTATAAATAAGTATAATGAGGAAATTCATCAATTAAAAAAAAAGTGTTAATACTTTGAAGAGAAATTTAAAAAGGGAGAGTCGGGTTAGCGACAGCCAACCACTGTAAATAACTCATCCCGCCCGGTACGTGACGAATGCAAAAGGAACATTATATCACCATCGCACCACTCTTAAAAGGACCACTAAAACGACCTTCAAAAGGATCCAAATCTCTCAGACTATCTCAGAGACTAAATCATTCAAATCGACTCTGCTTATAGGTTCAAAAGGGCCAGGCTATTTCGCTTGAGAATACTCAGAGATTTCTATCGGTAGGGAAGAAAGTACAAAAAGATAAATTTGTCTCTATTACTTTATTATTAAATACAATGATAACGGTCTGTCATTTTTTGTTTGAAAATTCATCTGTTTGAGTAAAAATTAGTTCTTTCTTTGGTTTTATTAAAAGTAAATCTTTTTGGTTGAATATTCATCTTTTTTGGCTGAAATATCAACTGTTAAATGTTTTGTGACAAGAATTTAACTTTAATAGAAATTTGAAGAACAGAAAACTTAAAATTCTAATTTTTCTAACATATATTATAGCGTTATTTAACAGTACAGGTAAGAAGTAGAGTTTTTCTTTCAAATTCTAAATTTAAAAATTAATAGGTCCAAAAGTTCACTCTAATGGTTTCGAATTTAAAAGCGTTTTAATTTCGATTTTTGAAAAACATAAAATATTTAACAAAATATACCTTAACGAAAAATATTGAGATTATACAATTACAAAGCAAAAACCTTCCAAATTGAATACTTTATTTCAAAGCTCTCAAAAAACACTTTTACTACTATAAATTCAAAACTAAAATGTAAAAGCTTGAGCTATTGAAACTTATCCTAATTATTAATTCCTGAATTTTACAGGTATGCTTGAATTTTAAATTCTCTTATTTATGACGTTTCATTGAAATTATTTTTTAAACTTAACATTGATTTAATTATTAAGGTTTCCATTTCGAAATTGTTTAATTTCGAACAATTTATCTAAATTGTAAAGAAGAGAGAATCTTAAACTGCGATTTTAAATATTGTGAATTTAGAGTCCATCAAGTACTTTTGAATTATTTAAAAGAAATACAAATAATTTTAAAAATTTGTTATCATGCCATTGTTCTAATATGAACCATGCATATTATACAATTATTTAGAATTGTTTAATTTTGAAAAACTTAGATTTCCCTACCGATAGAAATCACTGAATAAAAATTCGACCATAAATAACAAGGCGGGAGGCTATCTCAATAGAGTAGCAGACACTAAGGGTCTTTTGTTAAGCTGTCGGATTAAATTTTAGAAATAAATTTTTTTAACTTCAAGGTCAACAGCCTAAAGCATAATAATTCGGAATATACGGGTTTTGATTATTTAAGATATCTAACTTTTTTTAGCTGTTTAAAATTGGAATGAATATAAAGTATTTCGTAAATGGAATGAGATGCACCAAAACAGGCAACATTTTTTTAACTCAACTGTAAAGTAGTATATTAGTATATAAGTTATAATTATAAAATATGTATAATGTGAAAAAGTTCAGCAATTAAAAAAAAATGTTAATAATTTGAAGAAAATTTTAAAATTAGATTCGGGTTCGTGACGGCAAACTACAGGAAATAACTGCCTGTCCGGTACGTGACGAATCCAATAGGACCATTATATGACCGTCGCATCACTCTTAAAAGGAGCTAAATCTCTCAGACTATTTCTAGAAACGAAATCATTCAAATCGAGATACAGATAGTCTGAAACTGGCCAGGCTTTTTCGCCGGAGAATATTCTAAAATTTTCTATCGGTAGGGTTGAAACGACAAAATGTTAAGCGTTTAAATTATAAAAAAATATTTGAAATTATTTAAATGAAGAACCAAATACTTTTGTAGTTTGTCAACATGGTATAATTTATCATTTTTACCATTTATATTTTATAATTGTTTAGCTACTAATCATTTTAATGTTAAATAATCCAATTTTTAACAATCTAAATTTAAAATGACAAAATTTTGAACTTTTAAGTTTAAAATTCAAAATTTTTGCAATTGAAGTTATCTTAAGTTAGTTATGATTTAGTTATGATCATGTAAATATACGACTAATGATAAAAATTAAAATATTTACGCAAAGTGGAGCATATAAAACACTCACGTCCACTTTGCGTAGGTTTAATTTTTGGAGTTCAGCTCATACGTTAGCGTAGGTATATCACCAGACAACTCATAAATATATACAGGTACTTATGGATACACGTTAGGTTCTCCTAGCAGAAGAAAATACTACAAACTGAATTTTATAGTATTTAGTAGATTACAAAACTCACACAAAATCATAATGATTCTTTCTTTAAAAAAATGCTTAATAGGTTATTCTGTTGTCAACAACGAGATACGACCATATTTTACCTATTTATTCCTCTTCCTTAATCTTTTTTTAGAAAAGAAATATCGTTTCACTAATAAAAAGGTTTCTGTGATTCATAACTGTGACATCACTTTAATTTTTCGCGTAATAATACGATTTCCACTTGTCCAGTCCCAGTCAGTGATCCCAGATCTGAAACGAGACGTGGTTCAATACTATGGCACGTCTATGTCCGTGTGAATATGGTAGGAGATGATATAAATGCCTGGGTTGCGCGCGCAACCCATTTCTCCTCTTCTGAATTTGAAAAATCGAAGTTGCTCGATTACCGGTCGGAACACTTCGGCGGTTCTATTTATGTCTCTATCTGCTTTGAAATAAAATGAAGAGATTGGGATTTTAATATTTCCAGATTTCGATGCTGGGCTGGCGATTCTCATGATTTGAATACTTCGCGCGCCTCTTTATATGCGTGAATTTTGAGGTTACGTTACTCCAAGTATAAAATATTATTATTATCATTATTAATGATAATATTATAATTATGTTATATTATAATAGTCTTATTTAAATCTTGATCCGCATTTGAAAGAAATTAAAGAAATTGGTGATTTTGGAATTCATCTCGTTTGGATAAAAACTCAATTATTTGATTAAAAAATTAATTATTTTGTTGAAAATGTAACTATTTTGTAAAAAAGTCCTATTTTCTATCAAAAGTTCAACTACTTTGTTAAAATTTTTATTTCTTCTATTTGAAGGTTCATCTCTTTCGTTGAAAATACATTTTTGAAACTGACAATTAATCTATATCATTTTTGGTTAAAAAATCATGTATTTTTTAACAATTGAACCGCCGCATCGTATAAGGGGGTATACAATTATTTTTGAGCCTTTTGTTGACACCTGACCCATTTTTTTGAAAAATTAAAATTTTAAGTTTTGAAACCTATATCCTTATAGGAAATTCAATTACGCATCTTTTTTTCCTTTTGTGAAAAGTTGTCACTTTTGTAGTTTCCAAAATAAATGCAAAAAGCATGGTTTTTGAGAAACGACGATTTTCAGTGTTTTTTTCAATTTAACTCGTTCTAAACCCGAGAGTTTTCAATATTTTGACTTCATACTTGAAACAATAATGTATTAGACTATTATGAAACTGTTAGTGATATCAAAATGAATATTTATTTGTATAAAAAAAAGTTAATAATTTTTTTCTTAATAGTTTCATAAATATCGGTTGAATATTTTCAATCGCAAAGTCTATCGACGTAATTTTAAGCTGGAACAAACTTCCAGCGGATGAAATGTTCATAAGGGTCCAAATAAGTTTTTATGAAATTTTACGTCAATTGGACCAGCTGCTGAAAAACTGCGATGTTTTAATGGCTTTGCTCGACACGCCGCGCGGACAAAAATGTAGGACTCAGCGGCGTTTCTGAGAAAATCGAGCCGCAGTAACTCTTTCCTGAAGGTCTGCACACAAAAACTTATATTTTTCATCATAAGTTCTTTAATTAAAATAATTGAAAAATGGTAATTTCATGCATTTAAATACCAAGAAAATATTCATAATAATTATGTTTATTTTAGTGTAACAAAATATTGCGTCGAAAAATAGAATGAGTCACATAAGAGTAAGAATAGTCACATAGTCGTCGGATGAATACTGAATAATAACTTGGCTAGCTTTCTTCGCAACAGTTTTTTTAACATTAATTTTTGCGAAATACTCATTGTAGAATATCTTTCCTTCTTTGCTCAGGTAAGACATTAAGCTTTTAATGTCTTTCATCTTTGCGGAAGTAATGCCAACTTGTGGGGGAGGTAGGCTTTGCAAATCTCCAAGTTTAAGCTTCGGATGAACGTGATAAGTGGAAGGATTTTCGCCTAAATAATTATTTAAAGCATTTATTTGTCCGACTGGGTAATAATGAATAACGCGCGCTTCACTAATTTTCGAGCCCTTGGGGTTTTGCAGGTTACCCTTAAATAATAAGTCGAAATCTCGGAGCAGGTCTTCTGTCGATTGAATTACAGTAAACGGTGGATCGCGGGCATTCCTAATGAGATCGATATATATCTGCGCAGTTTCTATTCGCTCCATTTTTTCTTTTTCAGAGCATAAGTTCAAAAATTTCTATCACATTGACAGTAGGAATGTCCGCGAACCGGAAATACGTGCCAAATTTCTACATTAAGTTCAATCGATAGCATTGTTAAAAAGGTAATCACAGTGTAGTTTCTACTTTGTCCTGAAGCCGCGTCTGAAAAAAGGATTATTTTTGAATTCACTAACGGATCAAATTCTCGTTGTATGGAAAGATGAAGAAAACTACAAACTGTGTTTGCACCCTTTTTAGCAATTCCTTCTAGATAGGGAGACATGTAGCTGTTGTTGCTGTTATGAATGTGAACATTGAAAAGATAGAACCATAGTAATCTTCGATAAAATTGATCAGACACGGGTATTTTTGGAAGTAATACATTTTGTGCGTAATCAAACTCACAACATAAAGCATTTTTTTCGTAAAAAATTCCTTTTTTAAAGCTAAATATTCCTTCGCATTCTTTTTGTGCTCAATAATTTCCGGGGACACTACAGACTTATTCTCACTTTCATAACAATCATTATAGACATCTGTACGTGGCAGTTTTAACGTGAAAGGCAAATTCCGGTTAAAATATGTATTATAAGTCGTTTGTTCTATTGCAATGTATTCCTCCTGCAAGACTGATTGAGAAAAATCGATGAATAATTCGTATAGCTTCTTTAAATTTAATTCCGAGTTTTTAAAATAGTTCAAGGAAGTAGATTCTCTTTTGTAATATGATTCGCGGTGTGGTAAACTCTCGCAATGTATTTTAATTAAATCCTTAATATCATTTGTTATTTTCATAATTTTACTATCATGTTTTCCCCTGTTATCACCTAAATCCAGTTTTAGTAAAAATTTTCTTTGTATAGTATCTAATCTTTTATATCCTACACGAATCACGTCACTCAGAAACTATTTACATATCACAACATTTTCATCATCTTTGGGAAACTGATAGTTCCATATTATTAGCCGACGTTTTATAGTATTTTTTACGCTCAACGGATCTCGACATTTCATTAAGGTACTAGGCAGTCTGATAAGTACCTGAAAATTATAAGAGATGGCATTAGTATTCACTAATGTGAACCATTTTCGTCGAGCTTGATCCTTCAAATGACGCCTGTCAAAACTTCAGCCATTTATGTTTACGCATTTACAAGTTACAGCACTGAGAAGCGACTAACCTCCGAGTTTTTTTTTTTAATATGGAAAAATCTGAGTTACGAGTTTTGATCAAACACTACTATCTTCGCAAGAAAATGATATCCGAGACCAAGGCCAAGCTGGATAAGTATTACCCGGACTCTGCACCGTCGATTGAAACGATTTATAAGAGGTTTACCGAGTTTCGTTGTGGCCGTACGAGCACAGTTGATGCTGAACGATCTGGGCGCCCAAAAGAGGTCACTACACCAGAAAATGTCGAAAAAA
>NC_046661.1:35584208-35588867 GCF_010883055.1 Belonocnema kinseyi | reverse complement strand
GTGGACTATCTTGAAAAAGGTAAAACCATAACCGGAGCATACTATTCATCATTATTAGACCGATTGAAAATCGAAATCGCCGAAAAACGACCGCATTTGAAGCAGAAAAAACCGCTTTATCATCACGACAATGCGCCTGTTCATTCATGCTTAGATGCACAAGCAAATTTGCATGAAATCGGCATCGAATTGGTTCCTCAGCCACTCTATTCACCAGACCTGGCCCCCAGCGACTATTACTTGTTTCCTAACCTGAAGAGATAGCTCACCGGTAAGCGTTTTTACTCAAATGAGGAGCTTATAGCTTAAACTGAGGCGTATTTTGGAGACCTTCCGATTGAGGACTTTTCGGACGGTAGCAAAAAGTTAGAAAATCGTTGGACTCGCTGTATCGACCTAAAAGGAGAGTATGTTGAAAAATAAAACCGACTTTGGCCAAAAAAACGTCTCCTATTTTTTCGTGGCTTTTTCCGGGTTTGCAACAGGACTGGACGTGAATAAAAGACTTGGGTTCTACTCGTTTTCCAGTTCTTGATTCATACTCTTCACCCTAAAAGTAATTGGTGGAAAAACATGTATCACTAACATTTACCCCGGAAAAATATTTCTTTTTGAATTTTTTATGTTACAGAAAAATAAGAAAATCTCTCTTACTCTGAATCAGCGAGAAGATCGTCACCAAATCAAATCATTAAGGATTAAGGAAAACTATGACTTTTAATTTGTCGAATTTTCGTATAAATTTTTAAATACCTTATTCTTTCTAATTTTTTGAATATTTTCTTTCCATCCTGCCTCGTTTCTTGTTCTTTTTCGGCCTCGTGGTTTTGACTAAACTGGTGCCATTTTTTTGAATAAAATATATTAACCAGATATTAACAATACCAAAATTTCACATTTGAGAAACGATTCTCTTATTTTTAAGACGTTACACTTTCCTTGTGCAAAACTATTATAAGGTGTATTCTTCAAGCACTCTTCTAATGCACATATTTTTTCTTAGAAATTCTACGTTTACGAAATGTCCGCGAAATCATTGAACATTGTAGGTAAAGAAAGAGGAAAAGAAAATAATATGTTTTTACTGAAAGAGATATCATAATAATATCTCTTTTTTATATGAATTAATGTATGTATACATACAAATTCTTATTAGTTTTATAATACATTTTTGTAAAAACTTTCTGCAAAATATGAGTTTTTGTGTGCAGACCTTCAGGAAAGAGTTACTGCGGCACGCCTTTCTCAGAAACGCCGCTGAGTCCTACATTTATGTCCGCGCGGCGTGTCGAGCAAAACCATTAAAACATCGTAGTTTTTCAGCAGCTGGTCCAATTGACGTAAAATTTTATAAAAAACTTATTTGGACCCTTATGAACATTTCATCCGCTGAAAGTTTGTTCTAGCTTAAAATGACGTCGATAGACTTTGCGATTGAAAATATTCTAACGATATTTATGAAACTATTAAGAAAAAAATTATGAACTTTTTTTATATAAACAAATATTAATTTTGATATCACTAACAGTTTCATAATAGTCTAATAAATTATGCTTTTTGCATTTATTTTGGAAACTATAAAAGTGACAACCTTTTACCAGAAGAAAAAAAGATGCGCAATTGAATTTCCTATAAGGATATAGGTTTCAAAACTTAAAATTTAAATTCTTCAGAAAAATGGGTCAGGGGCAACTTTTGTTGTAAATGCAACTATATGGTTAAAAATTTAAATCATAATTTTTGGGTGGAAAATTCGATTATTCACTTAAAGTTCAACTACTTAGTAAAAAAATTAATTTTTTCTTATTAGGGATTCATAATTATAGTTGAAAATTCAACTATTTGCCTTGAAATTAGGTTAAAAATTCAGATTTTTTGTAGATAATACTCTTTTTTTATTTTAAAATTTAAAAATTTATTAAAATTAAATTGACCTTTTTTAGTAGAAATTTAATCTTTTTGGTTGAAAATGTATCATTTTTGGTCAGAAATGCAATTGTTTGGCTAAAATATGAACTGTACATCTTCTTGGGTTTAAAAGTCGATTATTTCACTAAAAGTTGAACTACTTTGTAAAAAAATACGTTTTTTTAACAAGGTTTTATAATTATGGTTGAAAATTTAACTATTTGGTTGAAAGTTTAACTCTTTGATTGAAAACTCATGTTTGTTGCTTAAGAAATTCAACTTATTGTAGATAATTCGTCTTTTTGACTTTAAGATTAAATAATTTTGTTGAAAATTCATGTATTTTGTTTAAAATTTGTCTTTTTTTGTAGATCATTAATTTTCTTGGTCGAAAATTCATCTGATTGGTTGACAATTCAACAACTTTGTTTAAAATAAATTTTTTCCGTTAAAAATTTATTACCTTTACCTGAAAATGTAACTATTATAGTATTAATTAAAAATTAATCGTATGTATTGGTTAAGTTTGAAAATAGTTTTTTTTATAGAACATTAATCTTCTTGGTCAAAAATTCACCTTTTCCCTTGAAAATTTAACAATTTTGTTGAAAATTCGTTTGTTTCCCTTGTTCTATCAAATTTTTTATCACAGCTTTTATCTGGAAATTGAACTATTCCATTTTTGCTTAAACTTTATCCTGTAAATTGTATTAGTTAAAACACCAATTATTTGTTAGAAAATTAATTTATTTGTTTTCGATTTTGACTTCAAATATTATTTCAGTCTAAAAAATTTTTATTTTCAACCCATTCAATTTGAAATTTTTTAATTAAAAAAAGAAAATTTCGTTAATTATCAGCAATATTTGACCGTTCATTTAAAACAATCTATTACAAACAACTGTTAAAAACTATACAAATTTGCACAGAATGGTTCGAAATAGAAAGCCTTGAATTGTTAAATTTGTAATGAGCTAAATTTTAAGTTTAAACGCTACAATTTTAATTTAAAAAAAGATTCAGAATTAAATTAAAACTTGAAATTATTTCAAATAATTTGAAACACGATTTAGACTTTTGCAGATTAAAAAAAAAAACCTTGAAGAATTGTACAGTATTTAAAAAGAATAACAAAAATTATTGTGATTGCTAAGAACATTGAAAATGATTTTTTATTTTGACAAATATATTTTAAGTGAGTATTTGAAAACATTTTGAAAATTAAAAAAAAAAGAATCCGGAAGATTTTAAGGAAAATTTTTTATTTTGCAGTTTTTTTAATTTTAGGAAAAGAGTATAATTAACAAAAAATATCAATTTTCAACCCAAAAGTCTACTTTTTAACAAATTAAATTAATATTCTATCAAATAATTGGTGTTTTAACTAATACAATGTACAGGATAAAGTTTCAACCAAAAATTGAATAGTTCAATTTCCAGATAAAAACGATTAATTTTTAATCAATCCTAGAAAGTTACATTTTCAGATAAAAAAAAAAATAATTTTTGATCGAAAAAAAAAATTTTTCAATGAAGTTGTTAAATTCTCAACCAATAACATGAATTTTCGACCAAGAAAATTAATGATTTACAAAAAAAGACAAATTTCAAACAAAATACATGAATTTTCAACGAAATTATTTAATTTTAAAGTCAAAAAAACGAGTTATCTACAAAAAGTTGATTTTTTCCAGTGAAAAATATGAATTTTCAATCAAAGAGTTAAACTTTCAACCAAACAGTTAAATTTTTAACCATAATTATAAAAACTTGTTGACAAAAACAGTATTTTTTTCACAAAGTAATTCAACTCTTAGTGAAATAATCGACTTTTAAGTCCAAGAAGATGTACAGTTCGTATGTCAACCAAACAATTGCATTTTTGACCAAAAATGATACATTTTCAACCAAAAAGATTAAATTTCTACCAAACAAGGTCAATTTTCAACAAAATGTATGAACTTTCAACAAAATTATTTAATTTTGAAGTCAAAAAGAGTATCATCTACAAAAAAGCTGAAATTTTAACCCAAAAATATGATTTTTCAACCAAAAGTTTAATTTTCGATCAAATAATTTAATTTTTTTATCAAATTGTTGACTTTTAACGCCCAAAGATGCAATTGTAACAGAAAAGTAAAATTTTTAACAAAAAATCGAATTTGAAGACAAATAGTTGAATTTTCAATTATAATTATGAATCCTTAATAAGAAAAAATTAATTTTTTTACTAATTACTTCAACTGTAAGGAATAATCGAATTTTCTACCCAAAAATTATGATTTTAATGTTTAACAATACTGTTGCATTTACAACAAAACGACTTTGCAACCAAAAAATATTTACAATTGATAATTCAACCGAAAAATGTAATTTTTATCCAAAAAGTATAAATTTTCCATAAAGCAATTTAATTTCTACAAAGAAAGACGAATCGTTAACAAAATACATGATTTTTTAACCAAAAATGGTATAGATTAATTGTCAGTTTCAAAAATGTATTTTCAACGAAAGAAATGAACCTTCAAATAAAAGAAATAAAAATTTTAACAAAGTAGTTGAACTTTTGATAGAAACGAGGACTTTTTTACAAAATAGTTACATTTTCAACAAAATAATAAATTTTTAATTCAAATAATTGAGTTTTTATCCAAACGAGATGAATTCCAAAATCACCAATTTCTTTAATTTCTTTCAAATGCGGATCAAGATTTAAATAAGACTATTCTAATATAACGTAATTATAATATT
>NC_046661.1:35568358-35584108 GCF_010883055.1 Belonocnema kinseyi | reverse complement strand
TTTTATACTTGAAGTAACGTAACCTCAAAATACCCGCATATAAAGAGGCGCGCGAAGTATTCAAATCATGAGAATCGCCAGCCCAGCATCGAAATCTGGAAATATTAAAATCGCAATATCTTCATTTTATTTCAAAGCAGATAGAGATTTAAATAGTACCGCCGAAGTGTTCCGACCGGCAATCGTGTACCTTCGAGTTTTCAATTTCAGAAGAGGAGAAATGAGTTGCGCGCGCAACCCGGGCATTTATATCGTCTCCTACCATATTCACACGGACATAGACGTGTCATATTATTGGACAACGTCTCGTTTCAGATCTGGGATCACTGGTCCCAGTCAGGTTACCTTCAGATTATTGGAAATCTGTCATCTGACAGATTTCAGTTATTATAAATTATATAAAATTATAAAAAAATTATTATAAATTGCACATGAATATCAGAAATTACCTAATTTATAATGTAAGGTTAATATAAAATAATAATGCGTAATTTTATGAATAATAGCAGGTTTTCTTCAAATTCAAAAGCCGAATTTATATTTCATTAACCAAGATTTTTTTCATTATTATTTTTCTCCTTAAATCACGAATTAAGTTTTTAAATGAAGTTAAATTAAGTTAAGATATTTCCTCATCTCTAAGTCTGATGAAACCACGAAGGAATAGCAAGGAGTAGTATCCATGAATTGGGGAGTTAAACCCAGAAACGTCCAAGAGTTCATTAATGTTTTCGACGAATGGACACTCAGGGTCTGTTTCGCGCACAGGCACCATGGTTCCGTCACGTGCAAGTAAAAAAAATCAACTCATCAGACGGTTCGACTCGGCGATCTACCAGCTTGGATTCAAGAATGGAATTCGGTTGGCGGCGTATGCTGAGGGTAGTAGGTATAGTGGGGCTGGTCGGGCCACTTTAAGTCATTTGAGCATAGAATTGGCGGGAGCATGGTTTGTTGGATCTTGATGCTGTACAAAGTGTCTCGAGGTTTAACTGCACAAGCTCTAGCAGTTACCGCATTGGTCAAAACTGTTCCACTGTTCTTCTAATTTACATCCATGGGCTTGTTCCACGAGGGAATAATAAGGATAATAAGGGCTTGGTAATAGAAACATTACCGTAAGTGGTAGGCACATTACAGGAAGATCTTAAATTTTCGTGCTCCGGTGCGCAGTTGTCCTCTTCCTATACATGCAAAAGTGGGCGGAAGAGAAAGTTTGCCAAATTGACGTAAGTTAGAGAGGTTATGTTCGTTTCTTTTGATGCAGGTGGCAACATTTTTTCAATTGCAAGTTATAATGATTTAACATATTAAAGTGTCTATTGATAAGGGTAAGGGAAGTACTTCAGCGTTAAGACAATAATGAAATTGTTTGATCATGATGAAATTGTAGTGCATTATTATTTTTGAAATCGTACGTTGGAATGAAGAATACTGTTTTTTTTCTAACACTTCCAAACATTTTATATCGTAAAAAACCTGTATAATTAAAAATATAATCGATTCAGTTGCCTGAAATCGCGTCAATTTAACAAACTTTCTCACTCGCACACTTTTCCATGTATAGGAAGAAGACAAGTGCGCACTTGCGCACGAAAATTTAAGATCTTCCTGTAATGTGCCTACCACTTACGGTAATGTTTCTATTGCCAGTTTCGAAAGGCTTCCCACTGGCAGTTCGGTCTCCTTATTATTCCTTCGTGGCTTGCTCCCTGACTGTACATTTACTACGGAAGCGCTTATGTGCTATCTGTAAGCACATAGGCATATATGCATACCTGCGCACTAGTTCCTACAGAATTATGCAAGCTAAGGGGGACTTTTTGGAGGTCTCGATCCGCGAGTGGATGTGTTTTCACTACGAAGTGAGTTTTTCGAGTTTTCCGAGTGCGGCGCTCTTTCGAATTGAGTGTGGACTTCCCTAGACGGAGGCATGGCCTCAAACAAGGACCCACCAGACCCCCTGGTGAGTAATCAAAACACCGACCCCCACAGCAAACCAACTCCAGATGTTTTTAAAGGCGCCGAATGCCTCCTTACGACGACTAGATCGAAACGACACAAGACAGAGGACAGTGACATTACAAACGCCCTTTCTCAACCCCTCCCAAAGGACAATGACTCTGAACTTATGGACCACTCTGACTTTAACAGTACTGACATGATCACCGGAATACAGACTTACGACGCTTATAAACCAACAGAAACTAACAACAGACAACAGACATTCAGCAACGGCCCCCATACCCAGCCTATTCTCGAATATCGTTATGAAGAAACTGAACGGGGATCGTGTATGGTGAATGTAGAACGCCTTGCTAACTGTGACCTCGCGGATAAAGATCTTGATAGATTTAAATATGCGAAATTACTCAATAACGCGTTTAAGAATTCTATCGTAGATGTTAAAAGCACCGGATTCGGTAAACAGTCAGTCATGGTTAAATCAGCCCGCGAAGCCAATATAATCCTATGTGACAAATCCCTTAAGAACATGGGTTTGAGGACATCCATCCCATCATGTTTTGTCACCTGTCAAGGTGTCATCGGTGGTATCCCTCTTGATTTGTCAGAAAATGAGATAAAAGACAATCTAGTTATCCTCAGCAACACCCAGTCGATAAAAAAGGTAGATGTTCGTCGTCTAGACCGAAAAAACGTTGAAAAAGATTCCAACAAAGTTTCCTACGTTCACTCGTGTTCCATTTTGTTAACCTTCAAAGGTAAAACCCTCCCGGAAAGAGTAGCTATTTACAATGCCTCAACGAGCGTAGAGCCTTACGTCTCACCAGTTAAAATCTGCTGGAAATGTCTCCGATATGGACATATCAGCAATCAATGCCGCTTAAAAGCTCGTTGTAAACGCTGCGGTGAGGACGTCCACGCCGATGATTCCCCCTGCCCTAACGCGAATGGAACCCCTAAGTGCGTATACTGCTCAGGACCCCATGTGCTAAATTCTAGAGAATGCCCGGAATACATATTCCAAAGAGACTTTCGCTACTATGCCATTCACAACTGCTTAGCATTCGTCGAGGCTAAAGTCATCCTCAGACCCAGGAAACCCAAAAAACAACCATATCATGACTCCCGCTTCAACGCGAATAACTGTCCTGGACTTAGAAACGTTCCTACCACGATTACTCCCGCGTACTCTCCCCCGTTAGTTTTCTCAGAAGCCGTGCGCACCTCTGCCCACACACCCATCACTCCTAGCTCAGCTAATTCCCCCCCCCCCCATTAACCCTAAAGAAAATAAAAATAAACAGTCTCATCTGATCGACTCCGCCAATCGTCGCAGGAACTCAGCTCCCAACCCTTCCTTCTCATCCCTATATAATACAAGGATGCCAAGCTCCCTCCCCAACGGCTTTGCTCTACGCCAGAGCTCACCAAAAGGCAGCCAGTGGCAGTCAAAAGACTATATCAAATTGTCCCTAATAAATCTTGTCGTTCGACTGGTTCCTAGCCCTTCACGGTCATTACACCTCCCGCCGCGCCGGGCTTGGAAGGCATTATCCTTCCAAAAAATGAAATATAATTAGAGAAAAATAAATCAGCGTTTTATTTAATAATATAAAAATAAATACAAACGTTTTAACTTTTATTACTAATATTTATATATTTCACACAAATTCACAAATATAGCAATTGCTATATTTTATTGCAAGTTTTATAATAATTAAAGAAAATAGAAATATTTTTAGATAAAAATGAGGCATATGTAATTATTTCTTGAATGAAATAATAAGAATAAGAAAAATTTAAATAGACAATTGTCAAATTCTACTATTCAAATTTTAGTTTACTTGAACTATAAAAATTCAATTTAAATAGGCGTCGAGCATATTAAAATTAAAATAAATTTTTGTAATTCAAATTTGAAGGAGAGATATCCGTGACAAGTATTTTGTATTCTAAAGCAGATTTCTTTCTCCATATATATTTATTGTAAACGATTTTCGTCCTATTGCACGGGAACAATTTCAATTAATTTTTTTTCTCATTTAATTTAATTTTAATTGACTTTCAGTAACTTGCATCTTTCATTTTAATATAAGATTGTATGCAAGCAAGAACTAGAAATACAGGCAGAAATTAACATTTGAATACAGATAACAGAATGTTTTTAGTGGTATTAATTGCAATTTTCAATTTTAAAACTTCCAAAAAGAAGAAATTTTGAAAGTATGTAACTTAAATTACAGGATTTTTTATTGCAAATTATCAAAACCAAAAACTCTTGAATTTTAAAATAATGACAATTGAACGATATGTATGTATATACACCTGATTTGTAATTTTAAACTCTCAAAATTAAAAAACTCTTTAATTTATAAGATTGACAATTTAAATTTTGAAAAAGTACAAATGAAATCTCTTGCATTTCGAAGATTCATAAATTAAAATTGTTAGCTTTTGATGCTTTTGATGATTTCGGAAATGAAGAGTCAACTTTTCAATTCTAACTGTTTTAAAAAGAAGAAAATTTGATATTAAATCATCAAAATTAAAGAATTTTTAATTGAGAGTTTAAAAAGAATTAAGAATTTCATACATTTCAATAGATTTATTACTCAATGATCTACAATTTCGAAGAGTTGTCATGCAAAATTTTTAAATCTAATAAATAAATATTGGATTAAGAAATGTAATTTTGAAGATTTATATTTGAATGGTCTGTAGTTTGGAACTTTTTTTTATAAAAGTTTGATTTTTAATATTTAAAAATGAAAAATCTGCAATTTTGAAGATTTGCAAATTAAAATTCTTCAATTTATAGAATTACAACTCAAAATGATTTAAATATTAAACCGGATAAATAAAAATAGTTCAATTTATTTAAAATTCAAATGGATGAAAGTTGTATTACTTCTAATTAAAAAAATTTTTAATTCAGTAATTTTAAATGGAAAAATTCTGAATTCAATACGTTTTAATTCGAAACTATTGAAATTTGACTAATAAAATTGAAAATTAAATCAAATATTTCAGAGTAAAAGCTTCTGAACTTTTAGAAATCTAAATATTTATCAAATTAAAAAATTACGATCTAACATAAAAATTGAGCAGACACATTTTTGCAAAATAAAAAAATTAATTTACCTTCATTCTTATCATTCAAAATGGAAAAAATTTCGTTTCTAAAATATCAAAACTTAATTATTCTAAGATAAAGTTCGAAATAAAAAGCAGTTTTACATGGGAAATATTTTTAAAATGTAGAAATCTATACTTAAGAAACTTGAAACTTAAACAAATCCGAGATTCATCTAAATCTAAAAAAAAAATTAGTCGCGAAGTGTTTCATCAATAACACTTTTTTGTACCTAAACGCTTAAAATTTCGATTACTTTTAGTACTTATAATCGTTCAGAAATTAACAATTTTTAAAATGTAAATTATACTTTTTGAAATTCAACCATTTCAATTTTAATTGCATAATTTAAACTTATAATAGGGAAAAGTGGAGCATTTAGCACTTACCGTGTAAGTTCAAAATTTTTAAATTGATACCGTTAAACATGAAAGAAATTATTCAATTTTCCAATTAAATTTTTTTTTTAACTGAGCTTGGAATGTCGAGCTTTTTGGAACATTTTTCGAATAAAAAATTTCCCATTCAAAATTAGTTTGTATTTTGAATGCATCTTTAAAATAATTTAATTTTAAAGTTTAAAAATGCAAATATTTTTTTATTTTGAACTGTGAAAATAAAGGTGAATTTATTTTTTCATTTTAGAAAATTTGGTCTAATCAATTTTCACGATAAATCTTACTTTTTTAATTAAATAAAAGTTTAGATTTGGCTAATTTTAGAAAGCTTTAATTTGAAATATTCGACTTAGTTTCCAATTTCAATGCCTCTCTACTGGGATTGTTTAAACTCTAAAATCGCCTATATATAAAAATGTTTGTATGAAAGCTTTGAAGTTTGAAAGCTTCTATTAAACAGTTGAATTAACGTCACAGTAGCTTCAATCCGCTCTTCATTTGCAAGTATTCAAACTTTTTCATGAAACCAACACAAAATTCTTTCCACCCACTTAGGTAGATTATTTTTTAATCTTTAATTAAAGTTTGTACAAGATAAAATATAACGAGAATAACGAAGAAAAAGATTTTGGCGCCAGTCGTTTTTCTTTATTTTTTATGAATTTTCATTCCAAATTTTCCAAATTTTTCCTGCTTTTTAAAACTTTTATATAAGCTTTAATTTGCAGGTCAATTTGATTCACTTTCTAAATTAAAAATGAAATTGAAATTGGAAATTAAATGTATTGGAAATTCAAGTAAAAAGGTTCAGATCCCCCGGCGTGAACGACGGCGAGACGTAATTTACCGCGACCATAACTCTTCGCTCGATTCCTGGAAAACGAAGAAAAAAATGACAAAAAAAATGGTGACGGCCATACACTTGTCGTTGCAGC
The DNA here is from genome assembly GCF_010883055.1 of Belonocnema kinseyi. NCBI lineage: Eukaryota > Metazoa > Arthropoda > Insecta > Hymenoptera > Cynipidae > Belonocnema > Belonocnema kinseyi. The sequence continues at coordinate 35,577,677 of NC_046661.1, read as the reverse complement.
CAGCACCTGCTTCAAGTGGCGAGCCCTGCTCTACGTCCTTCAGGGACACTTAACAAAGGAAGCCCCTCTGCTTCCCCTAAACAACCAGATTCTGCAAAAAATCCAAATTGTAATACACCCTAACAATCCTACTCTGCTTTCACTCATTCCTCCTCCCACTTTCCCCTTTCAATTATATTATATTTATTCAATTTATTTTCAAATTTTTCACGACCTTGGAAATTGAATATTTTTGAATGCAATAATTCACGATTCCATAATATATTGCCAAATGCAGCTTTAAATTATTTAAATCCTAAAGCTGTCACGAAAATCATTGTAGAATCATAATTGATTCCATTTAAAACGTTTAAAATGAAATAATTTTAATTGGCAGATTGTATGTTAAGTAAATTGGAAATTTGAAAAATATTGAGAATTTGAATTTTTAAGTTATGACCTAGTTTCTGTTTACGATATTTATTCAATCGGTACGGTTTTAATTGAAAACAAGCGCAATGGAATCATTCTTGATTTGCAATATATTGTTCTTTAGAGCTATACATTATTTAAATATTAAGACTGCAAAGAACAGTATTGTGTTTTTTTATTTTGAAACTCTTCAAAAACTGGAATAAATTCAAAGCCTTTGACATTAAAGTTTTTATACGGGAGGGATTTGAAATTTCACGTTTTTCCAAGAATAATGATTTAATTGTTAATGCTTCTTATTTGAAATAAAATTGTAAAAGAATTAAGTATTTCCATTTAAAATAATTGTTTAAGTTAAACGATTCATTATATTTTCACATTGTTGATTTTTTTAAAGTTCAGAGTAAAAAATTATAGAACTGTGATTCCTGAAAATTTTTCATTTTAAAAGATCCCAGTTTAACATTTCAAACTGAAAGGTTGTGAAAAATTGTATAATTTCTAACTTGAAATACTTAGAACCCTACCAAAAAAGTCAGAAATTGTCACAAATGGTGAGAAGTTCTATCGAGTTCTGAAAATACGGACCATTCCTGACGAGTCTAAATATTTTTGAAGATAAGTTAATTCACATTCTGTCAGGTAGACTGACCGGAAAGGATGAAAAATTATAAATAGTTTGTTTTCAACCCTAACAAACTTTAAATTAGAATAAATATAGTGTATTGTGTAAAGAGAAAGAGACACGTCAGCACGGACAAAATTGTCAGATTCACCTTCAGTCATTTAGTATATACACTGCCCTGCAAAAGTTCTGATTTACTTAGAAAAATTGTTTTTTGTTGTTGTATTTATCGCTTTAATTATCGTTCCCAGACAGTTTCATACAACTTATTTGTTTAGAATAACATTTTATTAATAAGTACTAAACTTTTACTTGTGATAATCTTGAGTTTTTTTCTGTAAAAAATTGAGAAAATCAATCCAGCCGTTTTTCATCAATATGTTGGCCTTTCGATTTGATGATTGCCCTACAAGTTATGGGCAATCTTTCCACCAATTTCTGGTCTTTCTGGTCGCAATCTTGCCAAGCCTGCTGAAGACATTGCCACAATTGAGATTCGCTGGTTGGATGATGTTTCCGCACTTCTCTGTCCAGCTTATCGTACAACAGTTCGATGGGATTTGCATCCAGCGATTGTGGTGGCCATTCCATGAATTTAAGAGTGCGTGCAGCTTCTTTCGATCTTAAATAGTTCGTACACAGTTTTGATGTATGTTTAGGGTCGTTATCTTGCTGAAATACAAACCCCTCTCCTATCAAATCGATGCCAAATGGAATAGCGCTTCGCTGAAGCATCCGGTGATAGTCTTCTTTCCGCATTTTTGCGTCGATTTTGACCAATGTGCCGACACCAGCGTAGCAGAAAGAGCGCCATATCATTAAACTACAACCGCCAAACTTAACTGTTGGCTTTGCACATTGAGGTGCGTGCGTTCATTAGATTTTCTGCGGCAGTACATTCGCCGTTAGCTACCGAATATGTCAAATTTGAACTCATCGGTCCATAACACCCGTTTCCATTGTTCGATACAATGGTTTTTTGGCAGCGACCCGTCCATACACCGACATCATGCAACCGACGTGTGAACGTTGTATTGGAGATCGGCTTCGTTAGCGTTTGATTGATCTCGGCTCTGATATCTGGCACTGTTTTGAGTGTGAACTGCTTACTTAACACTTGCATGAGTCTATCATCACTTTTTGTCGTCTTTCTGGTCGGGCCAAGCGTTTCCTGTCGGAAAACGATTTGGTTTCAGCGAATCTCTCTAATATTGTACGGACTCCTTTCTGTGAAACTCCCAGTATTTGTGCAATTTTTCGGTGTGAACGGCCGGTTTCACTTAAAATTACTATCTGAGTACGTTTTTCTTTCGGTATTTGCTTTGCTCTTACCATTTTCAAGCCTATAGACATAATTTTGAAGTGGCAATATTGATGAAAATATTGTGCAATGAGCAACTGTCTCTCAAGTGTCAAGAGTGACGAAATTTGAGGTTATTGTACAGACAATCGATGGCAGATAGGGTTCGAAGTCCTTGGCGCGCATTTTGAAGTATCGATGCGTTGAGCAAAAATTGATTCGAGGTAAAAAAAATGTTGAAGTAATTAAAAATAATATATTTTAATATTTTCGATTTTTCAACATTTTAAAATAAACATACTTTGATACAATAAATAAATGATAATTAAAAGAAAACGCTCAAAAGTTATTAGTACATTATTGTTCAGAACAAATATGTTGTGTAAACGGTCTGAGAACGATACTTTAAGCGAAAAATACAACAAAAAATTTTCTAAGTGAGTCCAAACTTTTGCAGGGCAGTGTAAGTGTTAATAATTACATATAATTAAAAAGAAAATATGCATAAATAAATATAATTAAATAATATATAGATAACATGGAAAATATAAAAGGAATTCGGTTTTATGTCATTCTATTCCTGGACCCCTAATAAAAGGACTATCCTTCGAACCCCAAGTTTGACGATTTCTGAAAATTTTCTCATGAATTCTAACCTTGCCTGACGATTTCTGTCGTTAAAAGTAACAAAAGTGGTCTTCTTTAGATATTTTCTTTATTATAATGAACCAGTTATATTCTTAATTTTTAGCAAAGATTAGTTAACACGCGTATATGAAATAGACGCAGATTACAGGAAGAACAAAAGTAATTTATTAATGCAAAATACAAAAGATGTTTGACGTAACGCGATCTAAAATAAACTGACTTATAAGAGACAGATGAACATCCGAGGTTGGACCAAACTGTTATAATTAATAATTGCAACACAGTCAATCTCTATATTTCAAATTGGTATCTTCGTTAGTCCCAGGAGACGCACACACTGTTCGTGTTTTGGTTTCGTTAAGGCCTTGGTTAAGACATCGGCAGGTATGTCTTCAGATTGCACGTGTTCCAAAACTATCTCACCCGACTCCAAAATCTCACAAACAAAATGATGGCGTATGTCGATATGTTTGGTTCGGGCATGGTATACTTGACTGGTAGCTAACCTTTGTGCACTGTAGTTGTCAACTAATTACTTGATTGACTTGTTACCAGACTTTCTAAGCTCCAGTAGAAAACGTCCTTGAATAGGTATATTCCTTGAATAGTACGTTGCCTATCTTCAATAGAGCCTCCCCAATTCGCATCCACATAACCCACCAGAGGACTGTCACCACGTCTGTAGAAGATCCCGTAATCATCCGTGCCCTTTAAGTACAGAATTGACTCAACATACTGGCTGTGTGAACGATGTCCGGGCGTGTCGCCACTGACATGTACAGTAAAAATCCGACTAATTCCCAATAAGGAGGTTTCTCGCTTTCTGACTCGAACCAAGGGTCACCTCTGACGAGCTTCGTACCAACATCTAAAGGGGTTGATACAGGGTTGCACTCTTCCATCCCAAATCGTTTAAGAATTTCTGTTACGTACGTCTTCTGGTTGATAAAAATTCCCTCGTCGTTTCTGAGAAAGTCCATTCCCAGACAACGTTTGAGATCCCCTATGTCCTTTATTTCGAAAAGATCCGATAATTCACCTCCGAATCGTGACAATTATTTCAGATCTTTAGACATCACCAGAATGTCGTCGACATAAATGACGATAATCACCAAATCTCCCTTCCCCTGTCTTAAATAAATACAGGGATCCGCTCTCGTTGGATTCGCACCTAAAGTCCGCAATTCCTTATCAAATCGTCTGCACCAAGCGCGACCAGCCTGTTTGAGAGCGTACAAGGCTTTTCTCATAAGACAGACTTTATTGCCTTGAGCCAACTCGTTCAACATGTTCCGTTTTTCGTTGGTTATGTATTTCAGAACATTCTTAATCCAATCTCGTACCTCCATGAATACTTGCTCATCCAATTTTCAATTGAGATATGCAGTTGCCACACCGTATTGTCGAATATGCATACCGTTTTTCACTGCAAAAGCAATTGTTCGCATCGAGCTGAATCTTGCAACTGGTGCGTAAGTCTCATAGAAATCCTTACCATACTGTTGAGAATAGCCCTTTGCCACGATCCTGGCTTTTCTCATTTCCAGGATACCGTTCGTACCATATTTATGCCGTAATACAAAACGACTACCAATTACCTTCGAGGCCTCAGACCTTTCCACCAGACTCCACGTGTCCTTCATGAGAATCAAATTCACTTTATCCGCCATGGGCGCCATCCATTCGTCTGATTCTCGAATATCCATTGCTTGAGTGACAGGAATCTCAGTTAGGAAAGCGAAATGGTCTCGACCTCGTTTGCACTGCACGTCATCCCATAGACCGAAAGGTCTATGGGATGTCTACCTCGTCTTCTAGAAACCGTCGGATCATCAGCAGGGAAACCTAGAAAATCCTCAACATCGGACAATTATTCTGCATTGTCGACGTCATCAGGTATCTCCAGCTCTTCTTCATTGGCCTGATTGCCACAATCTTGATTATTAGCAAGACCATTCTCGATGAATGCTTCATTCCGCTCAATTTCGCGGACGTTTTGCGGTCAATTTGACAACTCTCGAATATCGTTCTTTTCCGGGCGGAAATCTTCATAGTCCTTGATCGAACGAACAGGAATTTTATCCAGGAAACTCACGTCTCTTGATATTTCGACTCTTCTTTCTTCTGGAACCCGAATCCTGTATCCTTTCGATTCCAAGCTATATCCCACAAAGATTCGTTTTCTTGATTTTGGCTAGATTCTTCCTTTACCTGCAGATCTATCATGAACGTAGACTTCACTCCCAAATCGTTTTAAATCGACCACATTTGGAGGTTTTCCAAACCACACTTCGTATGGAATTTTTCCATTTAGTTTACTCGTGGGTAATCTGTTGCGAATGAAATTTGCTGTATTGACAGCTTCCGCCCAGAAAATTGGTGATAATCCTGATTGTATTAGTAAGCACCTTGCCATTTCCACCAACGTTCTATTTCGCCTCTCAGCAACGCCATTTTGCTCTGGATTGTAAGGTACAGTCAACCGTCGTGATATTCCGTACTTTTGAAGTAATTCGTCGATATTTTTATTATTTTAATACTCCTTTCCGTTATCAGACTGCAAACATTTTACCTTCCTTGCCTGCTGCGTTTCCACCAAAGCTTTGAAAATGTCAAATTCATTCATTACCTGATTCTTGTGGCTGATAAATTTTACCTCACATCATTTGGATGAATCGTCAATGAAAGTGACAAAATAACGCTTTTTTGCATGTGAAGCAACACGCATCGGACCGCAAACTTCAGAGTGAATGAGTTCTCCCATTTCTGTCACTCTTTCGGATGCCTTAGGAAAAGGAGGGCTACACATCTTCCCCTGGAGACAAACACTGCATTCAAACTCTTCATTGATGCCCTTGACATCGATTCCTGTAATAGAGCCCGTCCTAATGGCTTGACGAATAGATTGAACATTCAGGTGTCCCATCCAAATGTGCCAGTCTTCTAGAGAATTTTTCTTCGGAATCCTCTCTGCGACATCTGCTTTAAAAAAATTCTTGCACTCGGGATTAGTTGAATCTCGGAGAAAATACAAATCGTTTTCGCGTTTGGCAGTGAGTACTACGTTCCGGTCGCGATTAATAACCTTGGCCTTGGTTTTACTGAACAGGAAATTATGTCCCCTATTAGTGATTTTCCCATTCGAAACGAGATTCGTGTGCAGGTCTGGAACGTACAAAGTTTCACTCAACGTTATCACTTTTCTCTCACCATTCACTTTTTTCACGGTTTTCACAGTGCCTTTTCCCAATATGTCAGTAGATGCATTGCTACTAGAGAGACCTAACTTTCCTCGATGATACTTTTGATCGATTTCCGTGAACGAATTGACATCCTTCCACATATGGGATGTGCACCCACTATCAAAACACCAAGCATCACAATCCATACTATTTCTGGTTTGAAAAACTTTGACTTCTGCAGTTTTTCGCCCTATTTCGACTTGTTTCTTTTCGAGCATCGTATTCTTCCGAAATTTTGATTCCAAGCGTTTCATAAGACGGCAGTTCGTCACGTGACGACATCGCGCATCGAAAATTCTCAATGTTTTCCGGCAAGCTGCGCAGAAGAAAGAAAGCCAATAAATCCTTATTGATTTCGAATTCTAATTCTGCCAACTTATCTACCGTATCGAAACAATCCCTAGAATTTTCTTGTGCATCGTCACCATCTCGCATTTTCAAGGACATCAATTGATTTAAGAGCGCAAATTTCCGCGCTGGACCCTTAGATTGATAGATGTTCTCCAACTTGGTCCAAGTTTCTCGCGCGGATGTCCAACTTTTTATTTGCTTAATTTCAGTTGGACTGATTGCAAGCACGATGCCCGATTGCGCTTTCAGATCAGCTTCTTGCCATGTATCTGCTTCTTGTTGAGAAGCTGTATTGCCTTGCACAACCTCGGGTTGAATAATTCTGCCATTCACATAACCCCACGCCTCGTTCTTGATGAGAATTGCACGCATTTGAAGTTTCCAAGTGTCATAATTGTCCTGATTGAGCACTTCAAGTCTTAAACCGGTCGCGTTCATCCTGACGATGTAGTTACGAACCCTGTCAAAACCGAAGTCAACCTCAAAAAAGAAAATAACTCGAGTCTTGATCTCAACAAAAATTTATATTTTTCCAATGCGTTCTGGACCAATAACCTTTTAGCAAAGATTACTTAACACGCGAATATGAAAAAGACGCAGATTGCAGGAAGAACAAAAGTAATTTATCAATGAAAAATACAAAACATGTTTGACGTAAGGCGATCTAAAATAAACTGACTGATAAGAGACAGATGAACATCCGAGGTTGGACCAAACAGTTATAATGAATAATTCCAACATTAATTACTTCCCATTAATTATTATACAATTAAGAGAGAACATTTTTACATTCTCATTCATGAAAGTGTAATGTAATCGTCCGAATGTTATATCTCTAGTTTTTAACGGATCTTTACATTTCCGCACTCACAGTGTTCAAAAATCATTAAATTTTGTCGGTGCCTGTCTATCTGTATGTATGGTTACCTAAATATTTTAGCCACGCTAACTTTCAAAGGATTTTTCCAATCAAGTCAGCCTTTGATAAACTTCTTAAGAGTTAAGAAATGTTAGCTTCTTTAACCAGATATTTCCAACAAAAATAAAAAAATTTAGAGCATTTTTAAATTTTGATTTTTTTTCAAGTTTTAGAGATTTTTGTCCAATTTTCTTACAAGTGCGCAAAAGACTTGCAAAGTATCTTAATTAAATTTATAATTTCGATAAAAATTAGAAAAGTTATGTACTTTTCAAAAATTTGAAAACTTCAAAAAAAAAAAAAAAAAATGAAAAAAAATGATTTTTCTGATAGATTAAGAAATTTTATTCCAAATTTTCACTAGATATAAAATATGTTTTAAGACTATCCCACTTAAATTTTTCGATCAAACCAAAATTCAAAAAGTTAGAGCAATCAATCCAAATTTCAACTAAATATAAAATATATTCCAAATCCATTTCCATGAAATTTTCCAAACAGATTCAGATTCAAAAAGTTAAGATTGTTTTCAAAAATACGTAATTTTTATTTGTAGGGAATCCATGAGTTAAAAGCGGTATTTTGAGTAGATTTCAACACAAGATTTACAATTTAATTAAATTCATTTTTTAAATTGGACACAAATTGAAAATGTTCTAGATTAATTAAGCATATTGTACAGTTGTCTTAACACTGAAGTTTGAATGAACATTATCGAAGCCTACGGCTTTAAAATACGGGTTAAAAAAATCATTTTTTTTATTTTTATTAACATTATATTGAAAAAAACCTTCTTATGTGCTGTTAAATTTTGTCTATATCGTTTCATCTTTTAAAGAGAACCGACTCTTATCACCTAATTATCGAGCGCGAGTGTCGCAATTAATGAATATGAAATACCGTTAAAGCCGCAGGTGATTTGAGAATATTCTTTAAAAACTGGAAAAACAATTTAAGTTCCAATTTACGACTGCAGTTTCTCAGGGGTTTAAATCACAGTTTTCTATTTAAGTTACAGTATTTATATTATATAAGAAAAAAAGTAGTTGAAATGTACTTATTACATATACGAAAATGAGCGCGAAGTGCGAGAACGTGCCCGCACAAGGGGCTTTTTTTAAAAATGGATTAAGCTTATTTTAAATAATGCTTAATTGCACGTAAATATTCAATTCGTGAATTCTGGTAAAAAATATTATATTATTGACATTATAAGAACCTACCATTAATAATTTGTTATTTCAATATGGATGCTCAAAAAAATATTATTGTTCTCAAAATCTTTCAATTTCAGAACTTAATTCGAAATTTAAATTTAACTACTGATTCATTTTCGCTTAAGTAAATTGTATTTTAATTTTAAATTAAATAAATTGTTGCTAAATTTTATATTTAATGAAATTTTATTTAAATTTTAAATTTAACCCTTCGATGGCACACTCCCCGACGCGTAACATAGCTGGCACACTGGGGCTATGTTACGCCATTTTCAAATAGATTTTCATGAATTGTTATGTCTTGGGTCTTATGGACCCCAGTATTGCCATCGAAATTTCATTAAAATTTTTAATTTAATTAAAAAATAATTTGTCAAATTTATTTATTTAGTATCACGAAAATTTTTCTTGTAAAAGAAACCATAAGAGAAATTATTTAATTTGAACATAATAATAAATAGAATAATTGTATGGCCACATTAATTTAAATATAATTTAGTAATTCAGTTTCTCAATATTTATGGCGTGCAGGGCCAGCCGACCAAATCAGATAGATCTTGATGGCGAAGGCAAGCGCGAGAAACAGAAAATCCCCGGCACGTTCGG